>NC_052160.1:115425893-115728488 GCF_902713615.1 Scyliorhinus canicula
TCGAAACCCTTTGGGGTATAAAGAGGAGCCCCCAAAGATAGATCGTCCTCTTCTTCTTCACCTTCATCTTGGCCTTGGCTCTCAACGACGAGAGACCCGCCAAGCACCAGCCAAGTAAGTCTAAGGTCAACACACGCTACGAGATAGACGCTCCTAGCTACTATTCTATATCAGTTCGAAGCCAGCAGTCTCAGAACCGGACAACGGCCATTGTTCCTCTGACTGAGTGGGCACCCGAAGCTAAGTATAAGCTTTTAGTAGTAGTTGTAGTTTCGTGAGTAGAGTTTGTGCATGAGTAATAATTGACTGTGTGTGTATAAATAAATGTGCATTGATTTCAAACTTACTAACTGGTGTATCGAGTCTTTGATCAAGTATTCGGCTTTGAACCTCGTGGTGGTATCAAAAAGATACCTGGCGACTCTTGAGCAAACGTAATTAAAACAGAGCAAATTAAGGAAAGCATAACGAGCAACAATAGATATTGGTTTCACACCTGCTACTATGTTACAACAATGTTGTTTTGTCATATGCCTGGGGAAGAGTTATAGTTGGATGTGGAGGTTAACTTTCCATTCAACAGCTTCAGCCGAAGCAGGTTGAGCAACAGAACTATGTTGCTGGGTAGACCACAGCGAGTAAAGCAGTTAGTAGTGCATTTGTTCTGCTGTCCCAGGTGGTACCTGCCAGTTACTGTATGAAATTCACTCCTATCTTTGACCTTGGCTCTGGTGTTCTGGAAATGCTGCTGGTAGATAAACAGATGATTAAGACTGATGCCCAGGCATTTTGGCACTGGGTTATGGGTGACCCAATGCCAAGATGTTTGCGTTTGGCCACAGAACAATAAGTTCTTCTCTGGCCTTCTAAGTTTTTCAGGTGGAAGGCTGAAACAGTCTTGGCAACATTTAGTTGAAGTCTCCTTTTTCTGAGGTAAACACAGATCTACAGCAAATGTTTACTCGATATCTTGGAATTCTTTAGCTCTAATCAGCAAGCACCCATGGGAAAATGGATTTGCTCAGATGCAACAAAGCAGAGAATTAGGACAAGCAACATGAATATATTAGTTCAACTTTGAAGGTCCATCCTGGGAAAAACATGAGCTGCTTGCAAAAGATCTGTCTGACATTGTCATCCTACAGAAACCCAGACCATTGAAACCATACTCTGTGCAAGCAGGGATAACAAAATATACGGCCAGGTCAGCTATATCAAGGAAAGCCTCATCAAAGATGCAGCAGGCCTAAAATCAGATGACCCTTACTCCATCTCCATCAAAGTAGGTAAGCTGATCATCACATATGTCTATAAAAGACCAAATAACCTGCGGTACAACATCACAATACAGCATGTAGTACACCCAACCGTCTGTGTTGGCGACTTCCAACAGCTAGCATATATGGGAGTTGTCCAACAATAACACTGCAGGAGAACAACTGTCAGACCAAGCCTCCGTGCATGTCCTAAAACAAAGTATTTTCTTAATGGTGAAAGATCGTTATGAAGGAGTGTCTAAAGACTGGAGTGTCTGTGTGCACGATCGCTAAAAGCAAGTGCAAACGCATAAATGAGATCAAAATGGCTGAAAGGGTGTTGCCGTGTATTTCAAGAGGATTAAAATCAAAAATGAGGAAGCGATATTTCAGTTGTACAAAGTCTTTGATAGAACAGGGATCCGTTAGAATAGATACAGAGGAACTATTCCCTTTGGTGCGGGTATCCAGAACAAGAGGATACGATCTTAAAATTAGTGTTCAAAAATCAGAAAGCATCTTATCAAGCTAAGAGAAGCGGAAACCTGGGACTTGTTCCCTCAAAAGGCTATGGATTCTGGATCAATTATAATTTGCAAGTCTGAGATTGATAGATTTTTGTTAGAGAAGGCCAGCAAGGGATATGGAACAAAAGCAGGTAAATGGAATTAAGGTACAGATCAGACATGATCTAAATGAACGGTGGAACAGGCTTGAGTGGCAGGATGGCCTATTCCTAGTTTCCTATTTTACATTCAACTCAGGAGTGAAACTCAGAATGTAAAGTCATCACATCAGAAATTCCCATTCAATCGTACAAATTTTTCAACCGCAAAACCAGGAATGTAACAGAGCAGACGTCTACGAATATTAGTCAACCTAAAAGGTTGACTTTCGAATACCCCGTGAAGAGGCTTAATCTTCCTTCCTATAACAACCACATTGCAAGCAAAATACTTAAACCTACAGCACTATAAAAGGCAGAGTAACGTAACCTGCAAGTTATTTGCAGAATGTTTTATTTATTTGCACAAAACTTAGTAGCGTGCCCTTTTAAGAGTTATAAATTAATCCCATTCCAAACAGGTTTTTAATATATCTGCCTTTAAC
Source organism: Scyliorhinus canicula (assembly GCF_902713615.1). NCBI lineage: Eukaryota > Metazoa > Chordata > Chondrichthyes > Carcharhiniformes > Scyliorhinidae > Scyliorhinus > Scyliorhinus canicula. The sequence continues at coordinate 115,428,260 of NC_052160.1, forward strand.
TTTCTTTCAATGGTAATGTCCAGGGTAATGCGAGTGAGGTTAAGAAATACAAAATATATATATATTTTTCTAGGATTCTTGATTAAATGCGGTTTACAAGGCTTGAAACATTTCAAAATATAGACAGGTTTGTGACAGAAAACAAACAGCTGGGCAAATAAATAACAAAATAGCTGTATTAAATACTTCAATAATTACAAGTGGATTCTTGGATTGAGTCCTCGAGCCTTCAATTTCAGATACAAACAGGACCCAAAACACCTGATAACAGTACACAGCTAGCCATATAGTCAGGAAACCAGCCTTCCAGAAACTATTAGTTCTGACATTCAACTGATTCACTCCCTCTACTTTTTTTGATTATATTGCTGCAAAGGGAGTTTTATGCTGCAGACTACTGCAGTGGGACCACAAATGAAACTAGCAGGAACTATTTTTAGTTATGATTATTCAAGGCCATTGGTGAATAGTGACCTATCACTAGTCCCTGGGCTAAATTTCAATATTTCAACCTAATATCTGTGTTTTTTTAAAAATTTCAGATGAGGCACTCACATTTCAAATATATAAAATTCTTAATTTTGTTTGAGGGGTGGGGGGGAAAGATTGATAATAATTCTCAAAACTAAAAGTCACGTCTTGAGAGTACACGCCTGTCATGAGACTGGAGAATCTATCTACTGCAGCCACTTGGCAATCTGTTTATCTAGCAACATCAGAGTCAGGCAATCCATGATCTGACAAAACTGCAATTACCTTCTGCCAACATCCTTTCAATGCAACGTCAATTTTTTTTATAATCTGGAGTGTGAAATGCATACTTAATACACAATGATTTGAACATATAGATACACAGGGCAAATTTTCCAAGCAGTTTCATATTTCTGCATAATTAGCCTTCATCTTGGCATTCTGAGTTGATTTCATTTGAATGTGTCAATATGAGTAGGGTTACAGGTTACATTTTATTGGGGGAGGGGGGGTGTCATCCTTAAATGTGGTCTGATGTCTGCAATTTTAATGCAGGGCACCTGCTCTGAACTCGTATGATGAAATGCTAAGTCAGTTTTATTAGAATGATTTCTTATGCAAACAGAATTAATTTCCCATTTGCAATTCATTTCAAACCTCCTGCAGAATAGTAAATGACAAGAGATGCATCATTAGATTGGGGGGCTACATGCTTACATGACAGAGCGAAGTGGCCCTCCACCTTGAATATCAACTACAAGTACGTAAGTCATTATAGAGAAAATTCAGAAGCCATTAAATTAACATGTTTACATTCGGGCATCAGGGGCTATTTCCATACGATAAATCCCCCTTTCATAACACAAACACAATTGGAAGCAGGAAAATAGGTTCAGTATACCGATGAAAGATAAAAACTAATAGGAAGGGAAACAATGGATGTCATATATATCCTGAAAATAAATTAGGACTAAAAGGTAACAGCAAGAAAATAAATGACTGAAAGCAATTTTGAGAATATAGTTCCAGAAACCATCACATCATGCAATAAACCTTTTTACAGAAGTACCAATGTCTACTAGAGTTGGAAGCTTATAAGTTAGTGGGGAGGAGGGATGTTCAGGCTACAATTAAATAAAAATTAATACAGGGTGATGAACAAATACTGCACCTAAAAATATTTATTAATTTTTGTTCTGTGGTTTGACAGATTTAGCAGGTATAGGAACAACAGTTGAAATCAGAAAGGGAGGGTTGGGGTAAGGGAAGTGGAAGTGGGGTGGAAATGATTTGAACATATAGATACACAGGGCAAACTGTGTACTGTGTAACTGTGTTACAATCCCAACTGACGTTACTACTTTATCTTTCTTTATTCGTTCATGGGATGAGGACGTTGCTGGCTGGGCCAGCATTTGTTGTCCATCCAGATGGCATTTAAGAGTCAACCACATCTCTGTGGGTTTGGAGTCACATGTAGGCCATACCAGGTAAGGATGACAGATTTCTTTCCCTAAAAGGAAGTTAGTGAACCAGATGGGATTTTACGACAATCAACAATGGTTTCATGCTTGTCATTAAGACTTTTAATTCCAGATTTTTATTGCATTCAAATTCTGCCATCTGTCCTGGTGGGTATCAAACTCAGGTCCCCAGAGCATTACCCGAGGTCTCTGGATCACTAGTATTGTGACAATACCACGATGCCACTGCCTCCCCACTGGATGGAAAGGTCCCAGAATGGAAGCCTGGCACAAAAGATTGTAGCTTTTACTTCTTTAGAAATGTGATGGAACAGTCTCACAGGATTGCCAATTAGCTTTAACAAGAAAAATAATATTTATTAAAAGTAATTTGACAATAATACAATACTTCTTCACTCCCCCTTTTTCTTCAAAAATGTATCCAGATTGCAAGGATCTCACAGATTACACTATATATTTTATGCTACAATGTTCTTAGTAAACACACAGTCCCTGTAACCCAACAGGATAACTGTGGTCAGACAACACTGCACTATGAAACCCAGTGGTGGATGCGACTAATCAACCGTCTGGTCGGTTTCTCCTCAAATTCACCCCAGATGATTGGCACACGGGTGTATCCAAAATCCATTCTCAAAAAGACATGCTTTAATATCTTCTTTCAAATAATGCTTTCTCTCGGCAGTTTTCATCAATGATCCACTTCCAGGTTTTGCAACTATCCTTTCAAACAAGGCTCTCGCTCAACTGGTTCAGCAAGGCTCCACCTCCCGGTTTTCCAACTCTCCTTTTGTCTTGAATTGGCACCAGCATCCAAATGTCTGCACAGAACTGTGGTATTCAGTCCCTAACCAAATATTGTTTGCAAAGGCTGGAAATAAGGATACCAAAACATATGGGGCGCGATTCTCCGCACTCGCGGAAAATTGCGGCCGACTTTTGTGACGGCCCGACACGGCCCCGTTCCCGACGTATTCACTTCCGGGAAATGGGCTAGGAATGGGGCCGCGTCAATCACGTGCGCGATGACGCCGGAACACGACGACGACACGAACATGCCCACGTGACGCCGCCCGGCGCCGTGAAAAGGCGTGGGCGAGCACAGAAACTGTAGGCCAGGATGTCGGAGCTAAGGAGAGCAGCCCCGCAATTCATGGAGGCTGACGTGGAGACGCTGCTCGAATCAATCGAGCAGAGGAGGGGCATCATCTGCCCGCGTAGAGTGCATCGCCACCCTGCCAGCGCGGTGTGCCAGGCCTGGCGTGAGGTGGCTGCTGACGTCAGTGCTGTGGGGCAGACCCCTCGCTCTGCAGAGCAATGTCGGAAGAAGATGCACAACCTCACCAGGGCTGCCAGGGTAAGTGCCAAGAGGGTGCCCCCGGGTCACAACCATCCCTCCCCCCTTTACTTAATCACCCACCTCCCCCCCCCCCCCCCACCCCGGCACGGGGGGTGGAGGGGGATTGGGGCAGAGTGAGTGGAGGGTGGTTCACAAAGTAGTCACAGACCCAGCGCTCTGGCCCCCGTGGAGAGATGCAATGGTCTTATTACAACTTGACCCCCAAACTGTGCCAGTATCTGAACAGACTGCTGATACCTGTCGTATTGTAATGATCTACCTATGCCCCCTCCCCCAACAGGACAAGACCGCTCACAACACTCGTGAGCGGAACAAGACTGGAGGGGGTTCGCCCATCCTGCACCCCCTCACCACGTTTGAGCAGAGGGCGCTGGACCTTGTTGGGGGATCTGCCACCTGGGAGATCGCGCAATGAGAGGTTGGCGGAGCTGCAACAAGTGAGACAACCCTGCATGACAAACAATCCCCCCTCCCCCATCCTCTGTCCCTTCACACACCCTGCCCACTTGGACACCTCCCCCATCCTCTGTCCCTTCACACACCCTGCCCACTTGGACACCTCCACCATCCTCTGTCCCTTCACACACCCTGCCAACTTGGACACCTCCCCCATCCTCTGTCCCTTCACACACCGTGCCCACTTGGACACCTCCCCCATCCTCTGTCCCTTCACACACCCTGCCCACTGAAACACCTCCCCCATCCTCTGCCCCTTCACACACCCTGCCCACTTGGACACCTTCCCCATCCTCTGTCCCTTCACACACCCTGCCCACTGAAACACCTCCCCCATCCTCTGTCCCTTCACACACCCTGCCCACTTGGACATCTCCCCCATCCTCTGTCCCTTCACACACCCTGCCCACTTGGACACCTCCCCCATCCTCTGTCCCTTCACACACCCTGCCCACTGGAACACCTCCCCCATCCTCTGTCCCTTCACACCCTGCCCACTGGGACCGTCCAGCTCCCGGCCGAGCGTCTCTAAATAAACCGTTTCATTCTCTTCCCTAGGACGTGATGCCGAACGACCAGGGCCGTCTGCCTCCAGGCAGACACAGGCATCTGCCCCCACCTCACCCAGGGCCGCACGACAGAGGGTGCCCAATCAGCGGGGAGTCCCATCCTCCCCAACCGAATTTGTGGAGCAGGACGCCCAGAGGGCGGCGAGAGAGGAAGAGAGGGAAATGGTCCGCGAACGCCCTGCGGCCTCTCAGCGGGCCGATGACATAGAGGAGGCGTCCACCCAAGACGACCTCGAGCTTGCGGCACAGCTATCTCCCACACCATCCACCAAACCAGAGACACTCACCCCGGTTGGCCTATTTAGTGATGAGGCTCCTGGGTCATAGTCTGGGTCGCACATCACAGCTGAGTAGGTACAGCAGGTGGAGGTCGGAGCAGCCGAGGGCCCGGACTGGCGGAGGGCTGGCCAGGCCAAGCATCCAGCTGGCTCCCAGACGTTTTCCGAGTTCCTGGAGTTTCTCAACCCACCCGCATAGCCGATGCATCAAGAAACCCAGGGACACAATGACGGGATGAGGGCTGTCTTCCAGACTCTGCAGACGCTGTTAGAGGAGTCGAACCGCGTCCAGGAGCAGGGAGTGGTGCCGCTCATGGCAGCAACCCAGGCCGACACCGCACGGGTGGCATCCGCGGTGGAGGCAATGGGTCAGGTTACGCAAGGCGTTGGGCTTAATGTGCACGCGTCATTCTCGGCCCTGGACAGGGTTGCCCTCTCACAGGCAGCAATGCGCCAGAGCCAACACGACATTGCCGGCGCGCTGCGGGCCTTGGCCGAGTCTCAGCAGGTCATGGCCCAGTCGCAGCACGCCATGGCACAGTCACAGCAGTCGATGGCACAGTCCCAGCAGTCAGTCGCGGAGAGCATCAACCGCCTGACACACGTGCTGGATGGTGTCGTGCACTCACAGGTTGAGATCGCACAGTCCCTGGCGGGAATGTCTAACTCCCTGGACTCCGTGTCTGCAAACCTTCGGATCCTGGTGGATACCGTTGCAGGCCTCCAGGACTGGCAGCGCCAGGTGTCGGTGGCGCGATGGGGCACCTCCCTGCTCGCACCTCTGTCCCACAGTGAGGCCCGGGGGCCACCGGGCTCCCCAAGGGAGGAGGTGGTTTCGGGGCCCGTCCCATTAACTCCATCACGGATGTCCCGGAATTCGCGGCCTCCCCCCGTCCCATCTCTGGTGCATCGGGTGGGCAGCAGGCAAAGCAGGGTGGCACAACGTCACCCAAGACACCCGCAGAGCAGCCTGGCCCATCAAGGCCGGGTCACCCCAGGAAACGCTTGCCGAAGGAGAAACGAGTCGAAGGGGGCGATTCGCAGCAGTCCTCCTCCACTCCTGCTGTATCATCTGGGGAGTCACTTAGACGTTGTGGTAGGGCCCGTAAGGCAACTAAGATAGACACTGAGTAAGTTGGCACGGGTGAAGGGCACAGTTTAGTTGTAGGGGCTAGGGCACCTGTAAATCATTAACATTAAACACACTGTTCCACCTTACTTGTAATACCGTGTGATTGCTCCACAGCCACAGGAATCGTGATGGTGACCGAGTGTCGCTGGGGTTGACGAGCGGTGAAACTTCGGTGCCAGGTGTGCAGTCCCTGCCCCTCCCCCCACCCCCTCCCACAGCTAGCCCACGCGGGCACGTGATGGAGTGTCCGTGACAAACTCAGCGGCCACCAAGGTGGATGGTTCGGCTATTGCCATGGGTCAGACTCTAACGATTCTGAGCTCACAGCTCATCGCAGAGCAGGCTGTCATCATTCCACATGGCACTGATCACACCCGCTGACACAGCCATCAATGTTGTGCCATACCGTCTGGACCCAGTGGTAAGGGTGATGTCGAAGAGAGGGGGGGGGGTTGTGGTGGTGGCAGTTGTGTGTTGACCGTCTGCAGGTGGTGGTTTGGTGTTCAGCGGGGACGTCGCATGCGACGCGTGAACCGTGCTGCCACCAAGGCGTCGCGTGCCCGCCGGGTCCGTCGTGCCGCCTCCTGGACATCACCAGCACCTGGGTCGTGTCTGCGTGCTGCGCCCGCCACTCCGCCAGCCTCCTCCTCCCTCTCCTCCTCCTCTGTGCTGGCACCACTGCCACTGGCTTCTCCCTCCGCCTCCTGCAGCAGGTCATCTCCCCTCTGCATCGCGATGTTGTGCAGCGCACAGCAGACCACAACAATGCGAGCGACCCTGTCGGGCTGGTACTGCAGGGCCCCTCCGGAGCGGTCCAGGCACCTGAATTTCATCTTCAGGAGGCCAAGGCAGCGCTCCACCACACCCCTGGTTGCTGCATGGGCCTCGTTGTATCGGGTTTCCGCATTGGTCTGAGGCCTCCGTATAGGCGTAATCAGCCAAGACCTCAGCGGATAACCCATGCCGCCTAGCAACCAGCCCCTCAGCCGGGGGGGACGTCCCTCAAACATCGCAGGGATGTACGACTGCGCCAGTATGTAGGAGTCATGCACACTCCCTGGGAACCTTGCACAGACGTTCATGAACGTCATGTGGGGGTCGCATACCACCTGGATATTCATGGAGTATGTCCCCCTCCTGTTTGTGAACACCTCCCTGTCCCCTGCAGGCGGGCGCATGGGGACGTGAACACAATCGATTGCCCCTTGCACCATCGGTATCCCGGCCACGCTGGAAAATCCACGAGCTCGTGAGTCTTGAGTTGCTCGGTGCTCAGGAAAGGTGATGTAGTGGTCCGCGATGGCATAGAGGGCGTCGGTCACATCCCGGAGATGTCCCCGCTTGGAGACTGGAAGGAGCCGGTCGCATAGAAGTTAAGAGCGACCGTCACCTTGATGGCAACCGGGATCGCGTGTCCTCCCCCGTTCCACGTGGGGAGAGGTGCGCCATGAGGTGACAGATATGTATCACCGTCCGCCTACTCAGCCGGAGTCTCCTCCTGCAGGTGATGTCCGTCGTTGTTAGGAAAGAGATCCGGACACGGTACACCCTTGGCCTTGGTCGTCGCCTCTGGTGACGTGGCTGCATCCTCACTCTCTCCTCCTCCTCCTCCCCCCCCCCAATGCTGCTCGACGACTGGCAACTCCTCGGCCCTTCCCTCTGCTGCTGCAGCTGGCCCTGCATCCACTGCGGGTTGTGGCTGTGGATGCTGCTCCATCTCCAAATGCAGTGCAGCGGCCCCAACCACTGCGCAGAACATAGCCGTTCTGTTGGCAGACATTGTGCTAACCTACAGAAGGATGGTGGGGGGCAGAGAAACGGGACATGTTAGACGGAGGTTAGTCTACACCTCGGCAGCCGCCTGCCACGGGATACCTGTGTGTCCCGGTGGCCTGGTCGCGCTGCTGACACGCGGGCAGCCTAACCCCTGGTCACTTTCTGCATCCAACGGGCAGTTAACTACGTCCTCTTCACCGGTGCATCAGTGGCCTGTGGCCGTAAGCCACAGGGCAACCAGCGGCCGTGTCCTCGTGACCGGCACGCCATGGCATGGTGGCAGCCATTTTGTAACCGGGGTTGGACGAGTCACTCGCTCACTCTCTCCCTACCCCCCACACTTCCACTCCCCCCCCCACCGTCTCCCACACTACCCCCCCTCCGTCTCCCACACTCCCCCCCCTCTCCGTCTCCCACACTCCCCCCCTCCGTCTCCCACACTCCCCCCCCCCGTCTCCCACACTCCCCCCCCCGTCTCCCACACTCCCCCCCCCCTCCGTCTCCCCCACTCCCCCCCTCCGTCTCCCCCCTCCCCCCCCGTCTCCCACACTCCCCCCCCCGTCTCCCACACTCCCCCCCCCCTCCGTCTCCCACACTCCCCCCCCCCCCGTCTCCCACACTCACCCCCCCCCGTCTCCCACACTCCCCCCCCCTCCGTCTCCCACACTCCCCCCCCTCCGTCTCCCACACTCCCCCCCCTCCGTCTCCCACACTCCCCCCCCTCCGTCTCCCACACTCCCCCCCTCCGTCTACCACACTCCCCCCCCCCCCCCTCCGTCTCCCACACTCCCCCCCCCTCCGTCTCCCACACTCCCCCCCTCCGTCTCCCCCACTCCCCCCCCTCCGTCTCCCACACTCCCCCCCCCTCCGTCTCCCACACTCTCCCCCCCCCCATCTCCCACACTCCCCCCCCCTCCGTCTCCCACACTCCCCCCCCTCCGTCTCCCACACTCCCCCCCCTCCGTCTCCCACACTCCCCCCCCCTCCGTCTCCCACACTCCCCCCCTGCGTCTACCACACTCCCCCCCCCCCTCCGTCTCCCACACTCCCCCCCCCTCCGTCTCCCACACTCCCCCCCTCCGTCTCCCCCACTCCCCCCCCTCCGTCTCCCACACTCCCCCCCCTCCGTCTCCCACACTCCCCCCCCCCATCTCCCACACTCCCCCCCCCCCTCCGTCTCCCACACTTCCCCCCCCCTCCGTCTCCCACACTCCTCCCCCCCCTCCGTCTCCCACACTCCCCCCCCCTCCGTCTCCCACACTCCTCCCCCCTCCGTCTCCCACACTCCCCCCCCCTCCGTCTCCCACACTCCCCCCCTCCATCTCCCACACTCCCCCCCCCTCCATCTCCCACACTCCCCCCCCTCCATCTCCCACACTCCCCCCCTCCATCTCCCACACTCCCCCCCCTCCATCTCCCACACTCCCCCCCCCTCCGTCTCCCACATTCCCCCCCCCCTCCGTCTCCCACACTCCCCCCACTCCGTCTCCCACACTCCCCCCCTCCGTCTCCCACACTCCCCCCCTCCGTCTCCCACACTCCCCCCCTCCGTCTCCCACACTCCCCCCCTCCGTCTCCCACACTCCCCCCCCTCCGTCTCCCACACTCCCCCCCCCCCAAGTCTCCCACACTCCCCCCCCCAGTCTCCCACACTGCCCCCCCCAGTCTCCCACACTGCCCCCCCCCCAAGTCTCCCACACTCCCCCCCCCCAGTCTCCCACACTGCCCCCCCCAGTCTCCCACACTGCCCCCCCTCCGTCTCCCACACTCCCCCCCCTCCGTCTCCCACACTCCCCCCCCCCCCGTCTCCCACACTCCCCCCCCCCGTCTCCCACACTCCCCCCCCCCTCCGTCTCCCACACCCCCCCCTCCGTCTCCCACACTCCCCCCCCCTCCGTCTCCCACACTCCCCCCCCCTCCGTCTCCCACACTCCCCAACCCCTCCGTCTCCCACACTCCCCCCCCTCCGTCTCCCACATTCTCCCCCTCCGTCTCCCACACTCCCCCCCCTCCGTCTCCCACACTCCCCCCCCTCCATCTCCCACACTCCCCCCCCTCCATCTCCCACACTCCCCCCCCCTCCAGCTCCCACACTCCCCCCCCTCCATCTCCCACACTCCCCCCCTCCATCTCCCACACTCCCCCCCCTCCATCTCCCACACTCCCCCCCTCCGTCTCCCACACTCCCCCCCCCCTCCGTCTCCACACACCCCCCCTCCGTCTCCCCCACTCCCCCCCCCAAGTCTCCCACACTCCCCCCCCCCCAGTCTCCCACACTGCCCCCCCCAGTCTCCCACACTGCCCCCCTCCCGTCTCCCCCACTCCCCCCTCCGTCTCCCCCACTCCCCCCTCCGTCTCCCCCACTCCCCCCTCCGTCTCCCCCACTCCCCCCTCCGTCTCCCCCACTCCCCCCTCCGTCTCCCCCACTCCCCCCCCCCCCCCCGCTCTGGACCCCCTCCCGTTCTCGGGGATGCCTTCCCCGTTGTGGCCAGACTCCAGCAGTGCGCTGAGCTGTGCGCTGAGCGGTGCGCTCACCTACTCGAAGCTCTCGTCAGCCAGCACGACTGGTTGACGAACTTCAAAAGCAGGTGTGTTGGCCGGCGTGAAAACATGGCGTGAGGAAGTCGGGACTTCGGTCCATCCAGGCCGGAGAATAGAGGGGGGCCAATAAGTCGGGCTTCTGGTTGTGTCGGGGGGTCTTTCGAGGCCTTTGCCGGGAATGCCGACGTGTAGTTTGTGCGGGGTTCGGAGAATAGCGGGAGGGCGCGGACCGGCCTCGCCGTGAAAATATGCGCGGCCCGCTATTCTCCGAACCGGCGTGAGAGCGGAGAATCGCGCCCATGATTGTTTCAGATGGCTGACTCTTCCGCAGCCAACTTCACCCAGGTCTGAACTTCTAGCTCTGTCTTTAGCTTCAGTGCCCTCTCTCCAACTGCCTGGAATTTCAGTTTAAAACATACTCAAAAAGTCTTTCGATGCTAAAGGTGCCCCAGTTGCCAAGCAACATTCTTTCTCTAAGTCGTGTTTACATTTCATGTCATGAGCTCTTTCGCAGCACAATCGAAACACAGTTTGAACTGAAACCAAAATCCCCTTATACATTGTAACACCTTTGTCCAACATGAATCTAACTATAGTGGCACCCTTCCTTACACAAATACACCAAATTATAATCATTTAAATCTATACCATAATTCTAAAATCTAACAATTCAATCATGGATCACTTAAACTTACCTCGTTTTGCTGACAATCATCAAACTATTTACAGCTTGCTCACCATGTCAGATAGTAGGTTGAAGGTGAACCGGGAGTTTGCAAGAGCTATTGGCATAAACATATTGTCATTTTCATTGTTTTCAGTGATGACATGAGGGTGAAGTGGTGTATCTTAATGCTAGATATGAGATCTGAGTGCCAGGGACTACTAAAGGCTAAGTAATGGAGGTGTGTTGTGGTGAGCAGTGAGAGGGGTTGGTGGCATGGTGGATAGTTGATATCATATGAAATGCATTCACTGACAGTGGCCACATACCTGAATTATTAGGTCTCTTCTGGTACCACTGTCAGGGCCTTGGGACCAGACTGTAGGAATTGACCTTTCTGGTCACCTGTACCCAAGCTCTTCCAAGGGTGATCCTGGAGGGTCTGCTGGCACCCTACCTCTTCTCTCCACTTTCATATTTTTTTTTTCCTTTTAAAATTTTTTTTTTTTAAAAAGACTACCCAATTATTTTTTCCAATTAAGGCGTAATTTAGCGTAGCCAATCCACCTATCCTGCACATCTTTGGGTTGTGGGGGTGAAACCCACGCAGACACTGGGAGAATGTGCAAACTCCTCACGGACAGTGACCCAGGGCTGGGATTCGGACTCGGGTCCTCAGCGCCGTAGGCAGCAATGCTAACCACTGTGCCACCGTCCTCTCCACTTTCATGACTAAGTTTCCCAACAACACATCTATTAATGTGGAAGGCATTGCTCTGGCCTGCTGGTCTATTTTCCTCCTTCAGAGTTGCAGCAATAACATTCACCAGCAGCTCCCAATCATTCAGTAAACTTCCCACAGGCTAGCTGCATGTGCTCTCTGCAGACACTGCAGAGCCTCCTGCTGAGAACTCAGGCAGCTGCAAACTTATGTACCTCCTACCTCATCCGCAACAGGTGCGGGCAGGTCATAAATCACGATCCCCATGCTCAAAAATTGCATAAACCAAGTTCCTGAACATGGTATACATGGAACCAAAATTATAGTTTCTAAATTAGTAGAGAAAATGACTGTCAATGATTAAATTTAGGTAATAAGTGAATAAAGATTAAGACACTTGAGTCAGCAGTTTTCATAACATAAATTTTTTGACATGAAAATAATGATTAAGATGTGCAAAGATGGGCAACACGGTGGTGTAGTGGTTAGCATTGCTGCCTCACGATGCCGAGGTCCCAGGTTCGATCCCAGCTCTAGGACACTGTCCGTGTGGAGCTTGCACATTCTCCCAGTGTTTGCATGGGTTTTGCCCCCACAACACAAAGATGCTTTTCTAACACAGTATGTAGATTGTCCGACCAGAGGGGAGGCCATATTGGATTTGGTACTTGGTAATGAACCAGGGCAAGTGATAGATTTGTTAGTGGGGGAGCATTTTGGAAATAGTGACCACAATTCTGTGACTTTCACTTTAGTAATGGAGGGGGATAGGTGCGTGCAACAGGGCAAGGTTTACAATTGGGGGAAGGGTAAATACGATGCTGTCAGACACAGATTGAAGTGCATAAGTTGGGAACATAGGCTGTCAGGGAAGGACACAAGTGAAATATGGAACTTGTTCAAGGAACAGGTACTACGTGTCCTTGATATGTATGTCCCTGTCAGGCAGGGAAGAGATGGTCGAGTGAGGGAACCATGGTTGACAAGAGATGTTGAATGTCTTGTTAAGAGGAAGAAGGAGACTTATATAAGGCTGAGGAAACAAGGTTCAGGCAGGGCGCTGGAGGGATACAAGATAGCCAGGAGGGAACTGAAGAAAGGGATTAGGAGAGCTGAGAGAGGGCATGAAACATCTTTGGTGGGTAGAATCAAGGAAAACCCCAAGACCTTTTACACAAATGTGAGAAATATGAGAATGACTAGAGCGAGGGTAGGTCCGATCAAGGACAGTAGCGGGATATTGTGTATTGAGTCTGAAGAGATAGGAGAGGTCTTGAACGAGTACTTTTCTTCAGTATTTACAAATGAGAGGGGTCATATTGTTGGAGAGGACAGTGTGAAACAGACTGGTAAGCTCGAGGAGATACTTGTTAGGAAGGAAGATGTGTTGGGCATTTTGAAAAACTTGAGGATAGGCAGGTTCCCAGGGCCTGACGGGATGTATCCAAGGATTCTATGGGAAGCAAGAGATGAAATTGCAGAGCCATTGGCAATGATCTTTTCGTCCTCACTGTTAACAGGGATGGTACCAGGAGATTGGAGAGTGGCAAATGTCGTGCCCCTGTTCAAAAAAGGGAATAGGGATAATCCTGGGAATTACAGGCCAGTTAGTCTTATTTCGGTGGTGGGCAAAGTAATGGAAAGGGTACTGAGGGATAGGATTTCTGAGCATCTGGAAAGACACTGCTTGATTCGGGATAGTCAGCACGGATTTCGGAGGGGTAGGTTTTGCCTTACAAGTCTTTTTGAATTCTTTGAAGAGGTGACCAAGCATGTGGATGAAGGTAAAGCAGTGGATGTAGTGTACATGGATTTTAGTAAGGCATTTGATAAGGTTCCCCATGGTAGGCTTATGCAGAAAGTAAGGAGGCATGGGATAGTGGGAAATTTGGCCAGTTAGATAACGAACTGGCTAACCGATAGAAGACAGAGAGTGGTGGTGGATGGCAAATATTCAGCCTGGAGCCCAGTTACCAGTGGCGTACCGCAGGGATCAGTTCTGGGTCCTCTGCTCTTTGTGATTTTCGTTAATGACTTGGATGAGGGAGTTGAAGGGTGGGTCAGTAAATTTGCAGATGATACGAAGATTGGTGTTGTGGATAGTGAGGAGGGCTGTTGTCAGCTGCAAAGAGACATAGATAGGATGCAGAGCTGGGCTGAGAAGTGGCAGATGGAGTTTAACCCCGAAAAGTGTGAGGTTGTCCATTTTGGAAGGACAAATATGAATGCGGAATACAAGGTTAACGGTAGGGTTCTTGGCAATGTGGAGGGGCAGAGAGATCTTGGGGTCTATGTTTATAGATCTTTGAAAGTTGCCACTCAAGTGGATAGAACTGTGAAGAAGGCCTATGGTGTGCTAGCGTTCATTCGCAGAGGGATTGAATTTAAGAGCCGTGAGGTGATGATGCAGCTGTACAAAACCTTGTTAAGGCCACATTTGGAGTACTGTGTGCAGTTCTGGTCGCCTCATTTTAGGAAGGATATGGAAGCTTTGGAAAAGGTGCAAAGGAGATTTACCAGGATGTTGTGTTGCCTGGAAAGGAGAAAAGGTCTTACGAGGAAAGGTTGAGGGCTCTAGGCCTTTTCTCATTAGAACCGAGAAGGATGAGGGGCGACTTGATAGAGGTTTCTAAGATGATCAGGGGAATAGATAGAGTAGACAGTCAGAGACTCCCCCCCCCCCCCCGAGTGGAACAAACCATTACAAGCGGACATAAATTTAAGGTGACTGGTGGAAGATATAAGGGGAATGTCAGAGGTAGGTTCTTTACCCAGAGAGTAGTGGGGGCATGGAATGCACTGCCTGCGGAAGTAGTTGAGTCGGAAACATTAGGGACCTTCAAGCGGCTATTGGATAGGTACATGGATTACAGTGGAATAATGGAGTGTAGATTAATTTGTTCTTAAGGGCAGCACGGTAGCATTGTGGATAGCACAATTGCTTCACAGTTCCAGGGTCCCAGGTTCGATTCCGGCTTGGGTCACTGTCTGTGTGGAGTCTGCACATCCTACCCGTGTGTGCGTGGGTTTCCTCCGGGTGCTCCGGTTCCCTCCCACAGTTCAAAGATGTGCAGGTTAGATGGATTGGCCAGTTTGCTTTTGATTATAAAATCTAAAAGGACTGGGGGTTAGCAATATTAATTAGCAAAAGGACGAGGTTTAAGGGAACCAAGACAGTTACGGACCCAGGGGGACGGTACGTCATGGTCAGCGGTGTCCAGGAAGGGACACCTATCGTATTGGTAAATGTGTACGCTCCCAACTGGGACAACTCACAATTCATAAAGAAGACCATGGCGGAAATCCCCTCCCTTGCCACACACTGACTGATTATGGGGGGGGCAACTTTAACTGTGTACTGGGCCCACTGACCGACCGATCAAACCCCAGAACGGGGACAATGTCTGGCATGGCGGGAGTTAGGGGCCTTCATGAAACAGATGGGGGCGGTGGACACATGGAGGTTCCTGCACCCAGGAGAAAAGGAGTTCTCGTTCTTTTTGCAGGTGCACAAGGTATACACCTGTATCGACTTCTTTGCAGTGGGGAAATCGGTGCTTCCAGGGATCACGGGAACGGACTACTCCTCAATCGTTATCTCCGTCCACGCACCACATTATATGGATGTGACGTTGGAGACAGGCCGGAGCCAGTGCCCCACATGGAGGCTGGACATGCACCTCCTCGCCGACGAGGCTTCCTCCCAAAAAATATCGCAGACCATAGGCGATTACATTCGTAACAACCAAAACGGGGAGGTCTCACCCTCCACGTTCTGGGAGGCACTGAAGGCTGTGATCAGAGGAGAGATCATAGCCTACAAGGCACGTAGAGATAGAGAAGAGAGAGTGGCAAGGCAACAGCTAGCGGACTCCATTCTGGAAGTCGATAGAAAGTACTCCGAGGCCCCGACCGTAGAGCTGCTGGTGGAGAGGAAAAAGCTGCAAATGAACTTTAACATGCTATCCACTAGGAAAGAAATGTACCATCTGCCAGACACGGGGGACCTTCTATGAACACGGAGACAAGGCTGGCTGCCTGTTGGCTCACCAGCTGAGAAAGCAGGCAGCCACGAGAGAAATAGCACAGGTTAAGGATAGCAGAGGCAGACTGGTAACAGAGCCTAAGGAGGACAATCGGGCATCGAGACCTTCTACCCGGAGATTGTACACCTCCAAGCGCCCCGAGGGGGATGCGGGAATGAAATAGTTCCTAGACAGACTGGAATACCAGTGGTTGGGCAAGACAGACGGGGGGGGGGGGGATCTGGAAGCACCAATAGACCTGGGAGAAATCATGGAGAGCATCAGCTCCATGCAGGCGGGGAAGGCACCAGGACACGGCGGGTTCCCAGC
This sequence comes from Scyliorhinus canicula, assembly GCF_902713615.1. Lineage (NCBI taxonomy): Eukaryota > Metazoa > Chordata > Chondrichthyes > Carcharhiniformes > Scyliorhinidae > Scyliorhinus > Scyliorhinus canicula. Next base: position 115,444,067 of record NC_052160.1, read on the forward strand.
GGACTTCTACAAAAAATTTGCACCAGTCCTGGCCCCACACCTAAGGGACATGTTCACGGACTCATTGGCAGGGGGTGGCACCTGCCCCCAACGCTAGCGCAGGCCAGAATCTCACTAATACCCAAAAAAGATAAAGACCTGACAGAATGTGGATCATACAGACCCATTTCACTGCTGAACGTGGATGCGAAAATACTTGCAAAGGTCCTGGCCAAAAGGCTGTGTACCAGAGGTGGTCGCGGAGGACCAAACGGGCTTTATCAAGGGTAGGCAGCTCACAACAAACATCAGGCAGCTGCTGAATGTGATAATGACCCCCCCCCCCCTCCGGGAGAGAACACCAGAGGTGATCGTCTCCCTGGATGCAGAAAAGGCCTTTGATGGAGTCGAATGGAGCTACCTCCTCGAGGTACTGGAACAGTTTGGGCTAGGAGCGGGATTCACCGCCGGGGGGAGGCTCCTGTACAACGGTCTCAAAGCGAGTACCCGAACTAACACCACCAGCTCTGAATACCTCCAGCTACAGAGAGGAAGACAGGGCTGCCCCCTGTCCCTCAATCTTGTTCGCGCTAGTGATCAAACCGCTGGCGATAGCCCTGCGGGATGCAAAAAGCTGGAAGGGAATCCGGAGAGGAGACAGAGCACATAGTCTCACTCTATGTAGATGACCTGCTCCTGGATACTTGGGGGCAGTTCGTCGGCCTGTTCCAAAACCTGTTTGAGGCCAGCAACGAGTAGTAAGCCAGGGAAAAAAGAAAAAAAAAGACAAAGACCCAAAGGACTGCGCAACCCGGGGCAGCGGAGGGGGGGGGGGGGGGGGGGGGGGGGGGGGGGGGGGAATGGGGAAACCACAAGAGAAGAGGAAGGGTGCTGAAACCAATGAGGAGGGGGGGATATCATAGACCGATCCAGAGGGCAGCAACATGTACGTAGTTAGTCAAATGAAGGACAAAACAAACCTCTCTGTAAAATAAAGAAAATTAGCATGGGTAAGAAAAATGTAATGTATCTAAGTAACAACTGTTTATAAATATGAGAAAAGCCAATAAAAAGATTTATTTTTAAACTAAAAGGAGCTATTTTCTGGTTTATCAAGGCTGAGATAGAATCATAGAATTTACAGTGCAGGAGGCCATTCAGCCCATCGAGTCTGCGTCGGCCCTTACAAAGAGCGCCCCACTCAAGCCCATGTCTCTACCCTGTCCCCATAACCCAGTAACTCCCACTAAGCGCAATTTAGCATGACCAATCCATCTAACCCGCACATCTTTGGACTGTGGGAGGAAACCGGAGTACCCAGAGAAAACCCACGCACACACGGGGAGGATATGCAGACTCCGCACAGACAGAGACCCAAGCCGGAATCGAACCTGGGACCCTGGAGCGGCGAAGAAACTGTGCTAACCACTATGCTACCGTGCTGCAATGTGACATTGCCAGGAACAGATTGCTTTCGCTTCAGTATACAGCATTCCCAGGTTGCCAGTAGTGTTAACGGTTGGCTGCTTATATTGTTAAAGATATCTCTTTTTGAAAATTCCAGAGCAGATGGCCAATCTTGTAACCAGTATCAGACACCTGTTCTTCAGCAAAAGTCCCTTTTAAAATAGGCATGATCTTATAATCCATTTCATGTCTTTGGGATAATGACAGTACCCTTTCAAGTGGTGGTTCATTAGTTAATTTTGATCATTTGGTGCTTGAAAGAGTATAAAGTGAATCTGTTGAGTCACTGGTTAATTGAAGGCAGAAATGTGTACTGCTGCATCCTGTGAATAAACCTACTGTCAAGGAAAAGTTGCGCCGCATTTCATACTTCACCATCTGGCTTGGACTCGTTTAACATGTAGCAGAGAGTAAATCGCAAGACAGCAAATTGAAAGATTTAATTGAATAGGTGTGACACATATGGGCTGAAACCAGATAGATGAGATCAAAGGTTACTAGATTGCGGTACAAATAAAACTGGTTCTTCAATGTGCTTCAGGGAGTGATCCCTATCTTTGAGGGAACTTGGAAAGGATAATAAATGCTGCCTTGTCAATCACGCCCACAGCCAAAGAATGAAAAAAAATCAGATTAATCCTTCTTTTACATAATATCTATAACAAATTTTAATCATAAATAATACATCTTACTGCAACAATGTGGCACTTCTGTTTTCCAAATTAATTTTGCTATAGCTACTGATTGAGGTTCTTGTAGCCAGAGAGGAGAAACTGATGTCCTCAGTTGTATCCAAACTAGGCTCAAGAGGAGTTTAACATTTTCTGCAATTATCTTAGTTCGGGTCTTGAGCACATCTTTGTAGACTGTCCAGGCTTTTGGGATAATAGGTTTGTTATCTGCAGCCGGTCTCAGTCAAATATTACAAATTTCAGTGCCTTCCATTGTCTGCATAATTGGCTGGATCCAGAGTGGGAGAGTGGGGGAATGTTTGATATTCCACCATCACAACTCCGCCACGTCTAGTAGCCATCGTTTGTTAGATCTCTTCCACTGAACTGGCCAGGATGGTCCCTTATCACCTGAGAAACCTATTTACATTTGAGAACTTTCAGAAGGTACTTTCAGACACGTGTTAATCCTTTGTCTGTGCAGAGATTGCAAAAGGCATCTGACCCTTGACGGCCGTCTTGGAGGTCTGTGTGGTGACCATTCTTTAAGGAAAGACCTTTGCAGAAAATTATGCAGTTCACACTTATGAACATGCCTTCACTGGGCATTACACATTAAACAGAAGCCAAGTAAAGATATCATGATACTTTTCAAAAGAGCAGAAAAGTTTCCCCGTGTCCTCACCAGCGTACCACCACCAAATAGATACATTTTCCATTCATCTCAATGCTGTTCATGCAACCTTGTTTTACATAAATTTACTCTCATGCTTGACAACAAAACTGACTTATTTTAAAAAAATAAGTAATTACCGGTAGTTCCGGTTTCCTCCCACAGTCCAAAGACGTGCAGGTTAGGTGGATTGGCCATGATAAATTGCCCTTAGTGACCAAAAAAGGGTTGGGGGGTTATTGGGTTACGGGGATAGGGTGGAAGTGAGGGCTTGGGTGGGTCGGTGCAGTCTCAATGGGCCGAATGGCCTCCTTCTGCACTGTATGTTCTACGAAATAGTCAAAACTTATTTTCTTAAAGTAGATCACGGGCAATAATGAAAATTTGTCGGGTTAGTGACCTCATCCATTTCCTCATTAATCTCTAACCACTGATAAACAGGGCAGTGCCACTGCTGTGGCGCTATCAATACTTTGTTTCAGAATGGCAAAATCATTCTATTACAGATTTCACAATATTGAGTCTGTTGCTAAACAACAAATTACTCCTTCCGCAATGTGGCATAAGAGGACAAAAGAAAAGATTCATTGCTGTTCATTGATAAATTTCTTTTATATAATTAATTGTAATATTTATTCAAGATTATTACTCCCTTCAGTGTTGGGGGTTGCTTCAGATACGATTAAAGTAAAGGATTAAGGCATTTTCCTTGATTGAAATCTTGTTTAGTATTTAAGCAACCACCCAAAGGCTCCTTCTGTATACTTGATGCAAAACTCAAAGTGAAAAACCAGAAAATTCCAATTTCACTTACATACAAACTTCACCAGCACTTGAAAGCAGCCAAAAATCAAATTTGTTTTGCTGTGAAGCAATAAAACAGAATGTAATTTACCTTACACATTATTGTATAAATAGTCACGTCTGTGCTTGGACAGGAAGATGAAAGTTTCATAGAACTCCTACAGTGCAGAAGGAGGCAATTCGGCCCATCGAGACTGCACCGACCCTAGAAAGAGTATCCTACCTAGCCCCACACCTCCATCCTATCCCCATAACCCAGTAACCCCAACTAACATTTTTTGGCCGCGAAGGGCCAATTTAGCACAGCCAATCCACCTAAACCACACATCTTTGGACTGTGGGAAGAAACTGGAGCACCCGGGGGAAACCCACGCAGACACGGGGAGAACGTGCAAACTCCGCACAGTCACCCAAAGCCGGAATTGAAGCCGGGTCCCTGGAGCTGTGGAACAGCAATGCTAACCACTGTGCCACTGTTTAAGCGACTTAAACTACAGTTTCCTTATCCAAGGCAAATTGTTTACTGAATGTGTAATTTCATATTCCTTTACCTCTTGCAGTCAGGTTTTCCGTTACCTCTTTGAAAATCAATTACATGTTTAAGCTTCAAAACGTATCAAACAAAACTTCAAATAGTATTATCAAACAAACAAAACTAGAAGACATAATTTATTTTTCATAGATTCCCTCAAATAAACTGTAGTTTATACTTGATACAAGATCATAGCCACCATATTCTGATGCCTTAACTTAGAATTTTAAAATCTCTGCTTCTACTCATCTTTGCCCTGTAACTATTGTTAACATTATTTCATTCTCTGTGTGATCCATCATTTCCCATCAAGAAAACAAGAATCAGTGTCTTGCTAGAAATGATGCTCTTCAGCAGGATATAAGGAAATGGCGCAACTGTCCCTCCCCTCTTTGGGGAAGTGTCCAACACTCGCTAATCCATAGCTAAAACGAGGAACTGAAACTGTGCGAGCAATCAAGTATATGAAAGCTCATCCTACCATTGTTACATCAATAAAACTGAGGTACAATATAAATAACTTACTTGGTACAGAAATACAAATGGTGAAGGCAGGTGATTGAACAGCAGACAACTGTGTTATTGCTCTGCACAATTGCAGAATTTGCAGGGCTTCGTGTAATCTAACAGCAATGCAGTTTCATCTTCATTCTATTGTTCAGCTTTTCAAACAAATAAGTGTTTTTTTCTAATTTAGAGTACCCAATTATATGTTTTCCAATTAAGGGGAATTTAGTGTCACCAATCCACCTAACCTTCACATCTTTGGGTTGGGGAGGTGAAACCCACACAGATATGGGAAGAATGTGCAAACTCCACGCAGATAAGTGACCCAGGGCCAGGATCAAACTGGGTCCTCAACGCCGTGAGGCAGCAATGCTAACCACTGTGCCACCGTGCCGCCCAAACAAGTGTTTTAAATCAACTCCACTGAAATTTGTAAACTCCATTAGGTTCTGGTTTCACTTGCTCCTTTGCATCTCACATACAAGTTAATGCAAAATGGACTCAGAGCAATGTGGCCAGAAGCAACTATCAATGAAGCATTTCTAAATATATGTTTGGCACATTCTTCCAGCTATCTGCAGCAAGGACTTTAATCTAGTGTTCAGGAGAGCAGCTGCTGAGCAGGTTCTTTAGTCAAACCTGTGGCACTAATAGTATTCATTAGTCTATTCCAACACCATCCTAAGATGTGTTCCAGTACTGTAGCTACAATCAGCACAGAAACACTTACTATTATCACATCACTGTGGGTACAAATGTAATACATTTCAGAAGACTGTAAGGAGGGGGAGGGGTGGAAGGAGGAACACCGTAATAAAATAGCTTTCTGTTCATGCTATCAAAGGGTTTTAAACCTGTCTGGTAACATTTCTGATGATAGCATCAATGTTAGCAGAGCATAATAATGCAAACACGGCTGCAGTGTGTACCATCAATAAGATGGACTGCAGCAACAGGAGGCTTCTTCAGCAGCACCTCCCAAATCAGGAACCTCTACCAGCTAGAAAAACAAGGGAAGCTGCCGCTTGAAGTAAAAGCCACCTACAAGTTCCCCTTCACACACTATCCTGACTGGGAAGCACATTACTGTTCCTTCAGATTGCTGGATTAAAATCCTGAAACGATATACTGCTACAGGAGTACTATCACCACATGGATTGCAGTGCTTCAAGAAGGCGGCTTACCCTTCTCAAAGGCAATTAGGGATGGGCAATAAATGCTGGATGTTGGAATTGTCAGTGACATCTATGTTCTGTGAAAATTTTCACGAGCACTTGTAAAAACAACTTAATTTGACGACAATATCCGGAGTGAGCAGTCTAATTGCTGATTTACTTTTATTGCCACCCACATTAGCAACAGAAAAGTAAACATTCTGCCATTTATGTTTAATTAAACTTGCCCACACAAGTGAAGCTTGTCCTGTCATCCTAACAATCTGAATACCTCTTCTCACCCAGGCCAGGAGAACAACTTTACATTCACTGCAGTATATGGATTTTATCCAGCAGGAGGGAATATATGTTGGGCAGATTTCACTTATGGAGCCTTTGAGAGAGTTACAAATGTCATTGCAGACAAAGCCAAATCATGCTCACTAATTGAACTACTTGGCGGCCCATGTTTTTTGCATGCTGGTGATGATAGTCTTCGAAGATGGTTCAAGACATACACTGAGTCCATGTACAAATCAGATGCTGAGTCCATGTATGAATTAGACACAGTCGCAATCCAAGATTTCAGGAAGTTAACATTGGCCCATCAGGTGTGCTATTCCAGTATTTTAATTTGCCTCAAATGGAATGCTATCTATCCACCATTTCTCCCAAAATGTGCTTCACAATCTGCCGTTGAGAAAAGCAAGCTAGCTGGTTTATAGCTATGTAAGCATGGGAACCAGTGCATGAATGACACACTTGCACAGTGTCAACTGTAGTAAAGCTAAATGGGAATTACTTTTGAGTGTTGAAACCTGGCAAGAGTAGATTAACAAAATACTACAGTTTCAAATGGATTTTTAAAAATATCTTGGGCGAGAGGATCAACTATCAGCATGCCACAGTGATCAGCTGAAGCTGCATACTATGCTAGAGTAGATCTTTGGCAGACATCAATTTAGAGAAACTTAGCAGGAACTGTATCACAAAGAAAATCAAGCACCAGAGTCAGATGTTGCAACTCCAGGTTGCAGAGTCTTACAAACAATGCAGCTGTTAACCATCATTGAAGGTTAAGTATGTAAAGCTGTCCCTCTAAGTTGCTTCATTACAAGTGCCTTTCTGCTGAGCTGCTATTCATGTTCACAGGAAATTTCACTGTGAAAAGGTAAATAGGACATCTGTTTAGAACAGGATAGTCGTGCACAAAGCATCTATTGTATGTGGTTCACACTCACTAGATTACGAAATAATAATGAAAAGATAGGAATAGAGCATTACTTAAAAGTAAACCAAGAATGCTGCTCCAAAGGTCAAAAATGAGTACAAAGTAAATTTAAAATGGTCATCATGAAGAACCTTGAAGAGCAATAAATGAGACTATAAATCTGTCTTGATAATTTTCAGGAACATTGTGGATTAGTTATGGAAAATTATAGTAAAAGCCATGAATATGGTTAGTGGTAACCCATCTCTTTAACCAAATGCCTTTCTGTCATCCTTCACATTTGCTTCTCTTATCATGTTCATCCATATCTGTTTCTATTACTTGTTGTATCTCCATTTACTCCTTCATTTGGTTTTTTTTCCTGCTCCATTGTTTCAATTTTTATAATCACGTAGCTTTAAAGCACAGGAGGTTATTTATATCCCATTGTTCTGCTGGTTCTATGAAAAGGCTATCAATTTAGAGACATTCCTTTACCTTTCTCTCTCTATTTTTTAATTTTGTTCTTGCTCCCTCAGTTCCATTATTTGTTTATCTTTACTCCTGCTTCATTAGTTGCTCTTCAATGTCCTGCTTTGTTTTTCTTCTTGCTCTCTCTCACTGCTCAGTTTTAAACTCTTTCCTGATCGTTTCTGCAGCAATTTTTATCTCCTTTTTAGCTGCCCCTCTATCTGTGAATACCACAGGCATGTGAGATTCCTCGGTGGAGAATGAACAGGCCACTGAAAGGACCCAAAGAGCAGGGACACGCAAGAGGGGGAAAATCAGTAATTATATCAGAAAAGGAATACTTTCTAACTTAGTTACCCACACGAAATACAGTAAGGGAGCACATGACCGCAGAAAGAGGGAGCACATGACCGCAGAAAGAGGCAGCAAACCAGTCGCAGCCTTCCACACATCTTGGAACTAACAGCTGCAGAGGAGGAATCCCTGAGAGTGTCAGTATGTCATGCCATTGGTGAGGCAGGATTAAATATTAGACAGCCAAAAGGCATACAGCACTCAATCATGTTGACTCGGTGGTAACAGTGCGTAAAATATGGCAAAGTTTACAATGATACTTCAATTGCTCTCACCTCGACAAGTCTCATTCGCATCATACAGCGACATCATGCATTCATTAGGAGGTGGCCCGAGAAATTACTCCTCAGAGGGCATCAGTCCCACTGAGGACACAGCATCAGAGGATTTATGTAGGCTCAGAAACTCATACTTTGATTGCAGTAGCTAGAGAGTTTGTGGGGTTTTCACAAGTGAGCAGGAGAAGATGACTGAGTCAGGGACAGCAGTGGCAAATCCATTTTGGAGGGCACAGTACACCCTCCAAGTTCAGCTCAGTTGGTTGCAGATTCTGCAACCTGGGGGCTATCGATGAATAGAATATTTATTGAGCTGCAGCAGAGAATGTGCAATGTACTGACTGACTTTCCAAGAGCTCAAATGCAAAATGACCGGAGCAGCCAATACCACATGCGAGTGGCACATTGTCACAGGTCAATGCAATGTCTCTTTCCAGGGATAGACTGGCTAATAACATGAAGAAAACATGGCAAACAAATGAGTAGCTTCCATGCTCTTGGTCCTATCTTAAAAAGATGAATGAACTTTCAGTATCCCACTGATCTGCAACAAATTGTTCTCTAGCACCATGCAAGCAGTGTTGCTCAGATGGGATGATGGCTAAGGTGGGCATTGGATTTGGGGACTTCATGCCTCACCCGTTGCCCCCACCCCAAGTCAGTAATCGACATGCTGCTTCATTTCTTCATGTATGAATCCACTCTGTACATGTGCAGATGGAATAGTATTTGGTGGGAGCCCTTCAAAACTAAGTTGGGACATCAGCCAAAAAACGTCCCAGCAGTCAGGAGAGATCTGACCAATATGCCTTACCTCAACTGATGCCACAGGAGTTACACCACCTAGAAGCCTTAGGAAAAGGAGTTGTAGTTGCACGGGGTTTGCATATCTGATATTAGGAGACATGGCCACATTTCTAAGTTTCTGTTTTGTTCCAAGTATATAAATTTTATTCTTTAGTGCAAAGCTCACATCTTGCCTATTCTTGGTTGCCGGATGGCAAGTGGCCTTTCCAGTTGTTTGATAATGAATGGGGACATATAAGTTACCAGTGATCAATAGGGAGCACGGTGGGGGGGGGGGGGGGGGGGGGTTGCTGTGAAATTATGAGTGTTAGTTCACAGGGCTGCTTAGTGTTGGGCAAGAGTCTTGCTGTTTGGCCAGTGTGCGGTAAGAGGCTTTTGCACGTGGTTATTAGATTCAGTGCACCCACTGAAGTGAACCTTGCAATAATCAGCACACTCTCTCTCTCTCTCTCTCTCCCTCCCCCCCCCCCCCCCCCCCCCCCCCCCCCCCCCCCACACTGGTGTGCACTGAAGGACACCTCTATATCTGTCCAGGCACCTGAAAGCAGACCAAGGCAGGCCAGCAGCACGGTTCAATTCCCGTACCAGGCTCCCCAAACAGGCACCGGAATGTGGCGACTAGGGGCTTTTCACAGTAATTTCATTTGAAGCCTACTTGTGACAATAAGCGATTTTCATTTTTATTCATCTGCTGACCATATGGCACTCACTATAGTACTCCTGGACCTCATTCTGTTTGCTGAGAGGTGTCAATAGCCATATTTTAAGTTAGTTTACCATATCTTTGAGTAACCATCCTGCAATTCTGCTTCCAGGTGAAAAGACATCTGGGAGGGTGGACTGTCAGAGGACAAAAGTAGCATGCCAACTGCCCAGGAATCTTTTGCACACCCGCGTAAAGATTTTTTGGTGCCTGCAAATCAGCACATTGCTGGAGTGGATGGCTGTGTAATTGTGTACCGTTTGTATGGCCTCCTCTGCTTCCACAGGTGAAGTTGATGACACCATTCACCTGTGGGAAACCACCTGTGCAATTGAGCACAAGCTCATTCAGACTGCAAAGCTGACATAACCCGCAACCCTCAAATATAAGCCATCAGCCACCTGTCATATGCCTCTGACTGGAAGGATGCAGAGGCAAAGAAGTTGAGGCCAAATGGTGATTTTGACAGCAATGAGCAAAACTTGGCCTTCAGATCCAGTAGGCAGTAAGTCTTCTTCCAGCAGGCTACAAATGTCGACTGCTACCTCAAGTGACACGCTCTCCTTTCTGATACATTGATGTTCAGACATATCGAGGAAGCTCAAACTCTCTAACTATAGATATTGTGTGCTGAGTACTTTTACCTCCACAGCATTACACGTCACACTTCTCTGCTGCTCCCCTTGTTCCGGAGGAGGAGCAGGCTAGAAGCTGATGGTAGAGCTGCTGCTACAGCTGTGGCTGTTGCTAGTCATTTTGATCCTCATCTGACGTCCAATCTTGGGCAATAACAACACCTACTGTTAAATGGATGCAATGGTGAAGTTCGAAACAGGACACCAATCTTTTTCTTGACAGTAGATTTATTTACTGGATGCAGCACTTGAAATGAAATGAATGAAAATCGCTTATTGTCACGAGTAGCCTTCAATGAAGTTACTGTGAAAAGTCCCTAGTCACCACATTCCGGCGCCTGTCCGGGGAGGCTGGTACGGGGATCGAACCGTGCTGCTGGCCTGCTTGCTCTGCTTTAAAAGCCAGCGATTTAGCCTGGTGAGCTAAACCACCACTTCAGATTTTGGCCTCCTCCTAACTACTAACTCATTGATCCAGATGGCTTGCTTTATATTTGTTCTCAGTCCTTAATCAAACAATGCCATCACCTATGCCGTTAACAGCATAAAGAACCAACCTATTTAACTCATGCTGATCTGGTAGCTTAGGTCTCTAAAGTGTAGATTACACCACCTAACCTCCAAGGTGTAGCTGCCATGACATCCTGGGTTAGTCCATGGTCAATTCCGGCCCGTCTTGACCCAATGTTGCAACACATAGGGCGTAAGATTTTAATTAAAATAGCTGGCTGAGTCGGCTTGAGATAGTTTCCCCTGTCAAGGTTGTCTACCTTCTCTGTAAACTCAGCACAATTCCAATTTCACAGCAAAGGATGTACCTGGCAGTCACTGCGCTAAATAAAGCACTGTTCACTGTGAGCAAACAGGAGAGTGGGAAATTGTACCTTTCACTTCCAAGGTCTAAACACTTTTGCCAAGCTCTTTCAATGCATCATGCAGGAACCAATCACTGACTGTGGTCAGGCAGAACACTGTCCCTGGCGACACCCATCGGTTGCAAGTTAGTCGATCAATCTGATTCCCTCCAAACCTGGCTCCTAAAATCCACACGGTGCCAAGAGTCTGACTGCTCCTCTCCAAAAATAAGACCTGGGAGCACAGTGTCCTGACAATCAGGCTGTTTCAACTTTGAGTCTTCTGCTTAAACGCACATTCTAATTATGGGTCAATGGACTAAAATAATAAACTAAAAGGAATGGGAAGAAAGGAAATAAACAGGAAGGACTCTTGCATAGGCAACATCTCATAGGTGTGTAAAGCAATCTCTCAGCACATGAACCTTCCCCAAGGTTGGTAAGAAAGCAGCTGTTAATACTAAGTACTTTTGGCATTTATCAGTGAAACAGTTTCAGCCCCCTCAATTGCCACCATATTCCCACCATGTTTTAGGTTCGCGGAAACCTAGGACATCCATGGACCTGAAGTTAAAGTTCACCACCCATTTTTCTGATTGAACAATTAACAGAAGTGACAACCTCCTGCTGCAGGGCATTATCTGAAAGAACGACATTATATTCAACATGCATACGGCTGGCACCAACACTACCTTAGCACCACCTCTCTCCACACATACACCGCCTTGAAATTGCTAGAAAGCTTGACTGACATCCAGTATTGGACGAACAGCAATTTACTCCAGCTAAATATTGGGAGGGCCAAAACCAAAGCCTTCAGTCCCTACCATAAATCATTCCTTAGCCACTGACTCCATCCCTCTTTCTGGAAACAGTCTGAAGCCGAACCAGAGTGTCCACAACTTGATTGTAAAATGAAGTATCAAGTACATATTTATGGCCTCACCAAGAATACCTATTTTTACCTCCACAGCATTGCCCCACTATACACTGTCTTAGCCAATCAGCTGCTGAAACCCTTATCCATGCCTTTCCTACCTTGAGACTAGACTATTCCAATTGACTCCTGGAAGAGCCCCCCCACCCCCCCCCCCCCCCCACCTTTCCCCACCCCACCGGTTCTAGCTTCCACGTACTCAAAGCCATTTAAAACTCTGTTCCCTGTACCCTAACTTGCACCACAGAGCATATCATCGCTGAGTTCACTGACCTACATATGGCTCCCAGTTAGGGAATGTCTCCATTTTAAAATTTTCACCCTGGTTTTCAAATTGCTCCATTGGCCTACTTCTTCTAATCTCTGTAATCTCCTCCAGTCCTGCAACCTTCCAGGATATCCTCACTCCTCCAAATCTGGCATTCTCATGTGTGTTGGATGACACAACTGTTGGCCTTGCCTTCATTTGCAAAGGCCCTAGCCTCTATAATTCCCTCCCAAACCTATCTTTTCTTCTTTAAAACACTCCTTAAATCCAAGTCTTTTACCAAACTTTTAGTCATCTGCCCTGATATATCCTTTTGTAGTCTGATGTAAACTTTGTTTCATAATGCATTGGTGAAGCATCTCAAGACATTTCAGTACATGAAAAGTGCTATACAAGTACAGGTTGTTGCTTGTATGCAGCCTAATGTATTGCAGTGAAATGTGGAAGTCAGCAAGCCTGTTACAGCTGGTTTCCAAAGGCACTACTAATTTTGCTAGTTTTAACAACTTACCTACTCCTAAACCTACATGTGCTTGTCAACATAAATCTATCTCTTAGTATACTGTGACCATGTTGTAAATGTTTATGAATTGCTTTTTCAAATTATGACAACAATCATATACTCTTATTACCATAGTGATTGTTCATTGGTGATGCACAGTTAGAAACAACTTTTCAAAATTTCCAGTTAAGATCACACATATGGCCCACCCCAACAGCATGGACTCAATATTACAACTGTGCTTAAATATCTTTAGCACAGAGACATAATCAGACAAAAATGATTATTGAGCCAAAGTTTTCTCAGAGAGATAGGTTTTAAAGAGTAGAGGGAGATGGAGAGGTGTATGGAGAGAATAAGGTCTAGATAAATGAAGGTGTCTGAAGTAAAAAGGGAGCGCAAGAGGTAAAAGTCAGAGAAATACTGGGTTGAAGACAGGAGCCGCAGGATGATGCGGAGATGGTGTGGGTAGAATGCATGAAGTATTTTAAACACAATGATGAACATTTTAAATGGGAAGCTTTCGGAAACCAGGGTCCAGTGTAGGTCAATTAAAAAGGACAATGGCATTACTCGAGGAGAGAGAAACATTTACAATTATCCCAATAAGCTTTCAATAACTAAACTGCATAGACAAAGGCACATCTCATATTTGATACATGATCTCATCCAACACAAATGGCACAGCACTGCAACATCAGAGGGGGAAAAAGCGATTAATTTACCTTTACTTCCGATGATCTTAAATTTAAATCAGTTATTTAACATTGCTGGTAAAAGATACCGTTAAAATATTATACAAGTATAGAACCACCCTTATATTCCATGGTCATCTGTCATTAACTAGTTAGTACTTATCAAGTTCCACTCGGCAAGCGGTTGATCTCGGAGTTTCCAGCTCTGGCTAATTGTCACTGATACAACATTTCACACCGACTTGAGAACATAAAAACCCAATGAATTATGTGAAGCTGCAGATTACAAATTATACAGGTCATGAAAGTGACTTATACAAGAGATGGAATTAATTCAATCAAAACTGTCAATGCCAATTAATATTTGAAATAAATTCAGACTGTAATTAATTTTTCTTAAATATGTCAAAAGGCACATTGTTGCTTTGGATTCTGGATGTCGAACAAAAAGAGTGAATTACCAATTAATTTGATTTGCATACATTCAGATGCTAATTCACAGCTGGGTATATATTTCATATGACTGGATAAGCAGTTATGCTCAATATCGAGGTTAACAATCTGTTCAATGGCTACAGCAAATGCAGCACAAATGGTTGTGATGCAATCAGGAATTGATCTCAGGGCAGGAATTCAGTACGTGATTTGGATGGACAGTCACAATTTGGGCTGTTCTTTGTGTTCAACTCATGGAGAAAGTGGCAATATCTTCCTTGGCCTGTCCTCAAGTAGTGAGGGTCATTCATATTTTCCATCAGTTACCATGTTGCGGTTGGTGATGTTTGCAGTCCACCAGGATGGTTTGCCATTGGGAAATGGGCTCCCAGCATGGAAACATAGAAAATAGGAGTAGGAGAGGGCCATTCAGCGCTTTGAGCCTCCTCTGCCATTCATCTAACTCAAAAGCCGAATCCCACTTTGCCCCCATATCCTTTGATCCCCTTCGCCCCAAGTGCCATATCTAACTGCTTCTTGAAAACAAACAATGTTTTAGCCTCAACTACTTCCTGTGGTAATGAATTCTATGGTCTCACCACTCTCTGGGTGAAGAAATTTCTTCTCATCTCTGCCCGAAATCTGTCCCGTATCCTCAGACTGTGACCCCTGGTTCTGGACACACCCACCATCGGGAACATCCTTCTTGCATCTGCCCAGTCTTCCTAATAGAATTTTATAGTTTTCTATGAGATGCTCCTCATTTTTCTGAACTTCACCAATTATAAAGACTTGCATTCACATAGCATTTGAATGTAGTAAAACGTCCCACGGCAAATTTCACACAGGTATTATCAGACAAAATTTGACACAAAGTCACAAAGAGATATTGGGATGGGTGAGGAAAAAAAGTGAGTGTGAAGAGGGTTAAGAAGGACATTCCAGAGCTTCAGGTCAAAGGCACTGAAGCACAAAGCTGCCTGTGATATAGTGATTAAATTCTGGGATGCACAAGCAGCCAGAATTGAAGGAGTGCAGAGATCACAGAGTTGTGGGGCCAGAAGACGTTACGACAATAGAGAGTAGCTGTGGAGGCATTTATTTGAAGGATGAGAATTTTAAAATGCAGCGTTGTCAGACCTGGACCTGCAACGTCGGTCTGCAAGCACAGAGGTGATGAGTGAACGCGAGGTGCTGAGTGAACGGAACCTGTTGCACATCAGGATAATGATGCACATTAGGATACAGGCAGCAGAATTTTAGATGAGTTCAAATTTGCACACGTTGCAAAGTAAGAGAGGGCATAGAAATAGTTGAGTCATGGTTTTTTTTGACAGCAATAGGTGAAAACGATTCATTCTTTATTTTCATCAAATATAGAAAATTCTAGAATCCATTAAACAGGGCAATCATCAAACAACTTTTTTTCTCCTTCTTTCATTTGCATTTGATCACCAAGATAACATTCCTGGTACCCATTCAGAAAATGCTGTAATAGATTCGCTAATGAGGTAATGTACAATCCATAAAAACCTCCCAATTATTTCCACTTTTATATCTCACACCGTCAAAATTAGGTTGAGTATGTAACCAAGTTAACCTAGGAGCGACAGCATAACATTTTAAATGAGAATGTCTCAAGGCACATCAACAGCGTCTCAAGCTATACCAGCTGGCTGCAAGGTTCTATAAAATGCTGCTGCTGCTGATGGCCCCTTCCCTTAGCGAGGTGACTTTGAAAAAGGTTGATTTCTGTCATTCCATTGCCACGCGAAATTAGTAACGAGATACCACACACCTAGCGCCAGAGCAGCATCGCCTGTAACCTTCATTGAACCAGACTTCCCAATTACTCACCAACAATTTTAAAATTCTCCGACAAGTATCAATCATCAACAGAATCCAAAATATCCAGTTGTTCCTCAAGGCACTCATTTTTGCCTGCCAACTGTCTGAAGCATCCAACTGTGCTGCTGGCCTTTTATTTCTGAAGCTGGTATGAGAATTCTATCTTTGCAGATGCCATGGCCCTTTTTATAATCACTGGTTCAATTGACATCGACAAAATGCACACATAGAATAGAATTTTTCAAACAGCTAGCTACTACAGAGGTTCGTCCAAAAGCAGATAAATCTGTCAATGATCCATCAATCATCTAAGCCATCATACTGTGCCATTAGGCACTGTGTTCCATTTATTAGAGTTCACGTAAAGTGACTTGCCAGTCACAGGCTGCTGCTATTAGCGACCACATTGAATTCCTGTGGACATTTCTTGCTTCTCTGGCAGCAGACACAAAACCCCAAGAAAAGCTGAACAGAAAAGCCAGACCCCTTCATGCAGACAAAACTAGGTTCAAAATTAATTAAAACTTACCTATCAAAAGATGGTCAATTGGGAGAAAGGAATGAAAATATACTTTCAACTACCTTTAATTAAATTTAGTAGGGACATTAAGTTAGTGACCCTTCGCACAGTGATAACTATTTATCAATCGTTAACAAGTATTCAATACCGCAAATAAATCCTGAAGTGGCAGTTTCAAAGAAAATTAATTTTTAAATCAACTTTTACAAATGGAAGATTCTTTTAAAGCTAACAGTAAAACCTACAGGTTCCTATTACACAATCCAAAATTTCAAAAACAAATCTGATTACAAAGAATACTTAACAATGAAAGGAGAGGGAAGGTGTAGTTAAATGAGAAGTTGCACCATTCTATCGTATGTTTTGCAAAAATTGCATCTCACGGTTATGCTGTGTCAAATTGATTGGGTGGGGTGAAATTCCTGTACTTGTGTGGTAGATACAAACTATATGTGCCACAGTAAGTTAGGGCTCATCTGTTTCAGTGAAAATACACTTTTTAAACTTCATGTGATTTGGAATGACTACCACTGGCACTGAAAGTTAACTATTTATATGGAGTCTTATTCCTTCAGCTTTTAATTGCTAGAGATCTTTAAAAAAAAGCACTGTCTCTTAAGCCAAGCTTCCTTTCACTCTTTATTTTGCTTTCTGTATCTGACTCAACATTAGAGTTCACAATTCTAATCTGCAATTGCTGGTTTGTTTCAATACTTCAATCTGACAGGTTAAGGAGATATACAGCTGCTTCCCCAGTTAACATGCATCACAGGTTCCCTGTAATCTCTTCCGGTGTAGTCTCATGGAAATTAAATGAGCAAGTTCAAGTCTAACAAAATGGTGGGTGTCATTAGTTTACTGGTTGTGGCAAATTTTGACCCCACATCTCCTTTTCAGTAGCAGAGTTGAAACTGTCTGCTCAATAATGGCAAAATCATTCCACCCCTGACATTATAACAGAAACTAAAAAATACATGGATGTTAGTTGAACTTGAAGTGCTTCAACACTGAATTTCAATTAACTGGCAGGAAATGTTAATTAAGCAATAAATTCCATTATGAGGTAGTGTATGAGGTAATAAAAGTGGACGATGCAGGATATAGAGTAGTGGGAGCCTTTTATGCCAAATACACTACTTTATAATGGAATTTATTACTTTTACACCATCCATTTTATTAAAGAGAGCAAGAAATATTGCCTTGATGAACAAATGAAGAACGGGGGTAAGAAACGCTGTTGTGGTGATTACTTTATGTAATGGATTCTGGAATCTTACAGCATTTTATGAGCTTAAAGATAGATTATTTTTTTACCCCAAAGGAACTATTAAAACATTGTGGCCGCTTAACCAATCACAACAACATGAAACATAAATGAATAGTGAATCCATTAAAATGAGAAACTGGATTTTTGAGTTAAGACAGGACGCTCGCTTGTTGTAGGTCTTTTGCACTAATGTCAGCAGAGAAGCTATTTCCAAGGTCCTCTGCCCCTCCATTTCCCTCTCCTCCTCTTAATAGTCTTCTTAAAACCCATCTCCTGCTTTTCCTCACTGTTGATTTTCCGATTACATTTGAGGTGCTTTGGGACATTTCTCTTCATTACCTGTGTTGTACGAACAAAACTTGCTGTTTAAAGGATAATTGGCAAAAGCTACCAGAATTGTTCTGCACAGCTGATAGTTTGAGTAATATGAAAGAGAGCATGAAGAAGAGAACATTTTAAAAGTGACCTGATTTACGCAGCCAGAATGGCATGGCTGTGGCTGGATAATTAGCATTCAGGCTTTTTATCTCCTGGTTCCACTGCTAAATTTAGCAACTACAACAGATTAAATTTACACAGGACCTTTAATGTAATCTTAAAGCATTTTACAAAGCTGCTGACTGTACATTACATAGCAGAGGATTCTTTTTTTTGCTGATCTCTCCTTTGGAGACTTGTAACCATTCACAACACCTCAATTTGGTTTCAGAAAAATTGTGCTTCGTTTTTGAGTGGCATTTGTGTTTTCACGCTATCTTGAGTAAGAACTTCACCCAAAACAATATGTCGGTCAATGATTATATTTAGAACCAGTAAACATGAATCATATTCCCTATTTTTCTTTTGTTTGACTGTACTATTTCTGTCAACGGATTAAGATGCTTAATGTTATTATATTTATTTGTTTATTAAACAAGTTATAAACTGAGCTCTTACGCGGCTCGCCGGCCCCCCGTAGTAGGCAGGTACATTGGGGTTTGGCAAATGGAGCCAGAGGTCCAAAGTTTGAGCATTCAGTTACAATCAAAAATTCAAAGCGAGCTTCAAATCACTTGATAGCAGGCACGTTTGTGCAGACACAGCACATCATGGCAAAAGAATCAAAGACCCAATCTAAGAGCAACTTACTGTTGACTGGAAAGGAAGCAGTGAGCAAGATGTAAAATGGCTACATTGTGCAAAGTAGGGAGCAGAGACAGCAGTGAAGGAACCAGAGGCTAGCTGAAAGGAAGCAGTGAGTAGGCCTAAATAGGTCTTTTTCAGGTTGGCAAGATATAACGAGTGGTGTGTGACAGGGATCAATGCTAGAACTTCAATTGCTTACAACTCACATAAATGTAAGGGATGGATGGGGTGGTTGTCAGATTTGTTGATGATACAAAGATAATTGGGAAAGTATTAGTAATTATTATCTTTATTATTGTCACACGTAGGCTTACATTATTACTGCAATAAATTTACTGTGAAAATCTCCTAGTCGTCACACTTCAGCGCCTGTTCAGGTATACTGAGGGAGAATTCAGAATGTACAATTCACGTAACAAGCACATCTTTCGGGACTTGCGGGTGGAAACTGGAGCACCCAGAGGAAACCCACGCAGACATGGGGAGAACGTGCAGATTCCGCGCACACAGTGACCCAAGCGGGAATCGAACCCGGGACACTGGTGCCGTGAAGCAACAGTGCTAACACCTGTGCTACCGTGCGTACGTTGTGAAGACGATTAAAGGAGACTAATAAAAGATATAGGGCTGCAACGTCTGGCCTCCCCAGTGTCAGATTTGGGGGTTACCCGAAGGATGCACTGGGAAATTCCTCTTGGAAGTTCCAAGACTAGGATTTGCACTGCAACTGTTCAGAACTGCTACCGTCCCCTGGATTATTGTACTGTGCTGAGAACCATCTGACAAAGCGACTAAAATGGCTTCCTTCAAATGGTTCTGCCAGTGGTGCACTAATAGTTACTCTGAAAACGTTTCTAACTTCAACGTTACTATTTTAAATACCCAGACCGATTGCCACACCGGAACCCTCACAAACTCAACCCCACAGTGGAATACCTCACCCCCTCGTGCACAGCGACCCTCACCAATGGTATTCCTCATCCCGACCGCCTACCTAGCGGGATTTCTCCCCCATAGTCTGATCCAAAATCCATCCCCCCACTGACTCGATCTGACCTCTTCTGACCCGACACGACACCTGCCTCCCTACCGATGTTCGAACTTTCCCACCACCATCCACCCAACCCGATGTCCAACCCCCTCCCTACCCAAGGAGTTTATATTGAAATGACAGTTCTTGAAATAATTCAGTTAACTTAGTGAAATGGTGTGCTATAGTTTACTCAAGCAGTCAGAGCTGCTGTAGCAATATACATGGTGTAGTCTGGAACTATGGATAGTGATGGTCGAGGCTCCATCATTGCCACTAATGAGTGTTGGAAGGATTTGCAGATTGATACTCTACCTGTTTGGCTGTGTTATGAATGGAAATTCCTTGGCTATCAAGTGCTGGTGTGGAACTCAAATGCAGAGCTTCTGGCTCAGAGCCAAGGATGCCACCCACTGTGCCTAAGTACTTGCCTGGTGTGCATGAGGCAGTGTTAAAAGATTAGCTTTCTGTAAGTCAGACATGTGCACAATGTCACAATGTGACAGATTGCACCTTATTCAGTGGAATTATAACAGCACTGCAGACTGGTCAATGCAGGCATTTTTTGAAACATGTAAACAGGTTAATCATTTTGCTGAACATTTAGAATAGTTTCTAGACCAGCAGTTAAGACTGGAAATTGAATTATTGCTTTCTGACAATTAGAGCACATTTCAAATTACATTGGATATTTTTTCCTACACTTTTCCACAATTGGATCTTAGCAATTACAAACCATTAAACATTGCCAAAACAGAAATCTACCGAAGCATTCAACATCAATGTTTAACACCACCTCCAAAGACACGCCCTGATCTTTATTTTGCATTATGATGAGACTAAACCCCTTTTCACACGCAAGCTTTGAATAATCTCTCTAAATGATGAAAGTATGAAGAGTGATTATCAAGTTGTTCATCGTTTTTGTGACTGATGAGGCAAAAGACCATAACCAAAAAGGATGAAGTGACATTTTAAGAAAACATTTTCTTTATGATTTTAACAGTCAATCTTTAGAAATTGACCCTTTAAAACCTGGATATAATTAAATTCTAGTCCATTTAATCTTCAGCAGATTGTGCCCTTCAAACTATATTATGCTTATGCATTCTTTAAATCTGCTAGCATTATTGATAATTTAATTGTTCTCTTATAACCAGTTCTAGCATGCAATAGGTCTGAAATATTAATTTATACGTACCAGTTACATCTAATTCCCATTTAAACAAAACAAAGACTGAATTCAGAATAAAAGCGTTTCATTGCCCTGATAATTCAGATTAGGTGAAGCTTGCTTTCAAAGATTGCCATATCCTTTGGGATATGCAGGAATTCAATAAATAAATAGGAAACAAAAGTTAGTATTTACAGTCAAATCAAATTTTAAAAATGAACACATTATACTATTGAAATGAAAATTGTACAATATCAAATAATTCCAGATATACTGGGATAAAGATGTAGATTATACTACCGTGTTGTAACAATGCATTACTCATTTGAGTTGAAATTTCATCCAACTAGTATTTTACAATTGAATGCTATCAAATTCATCAATGATCGCTTGCAAGATTATCAGTTTTAATGATGAGGGTGCCACTCATTACAACGTTTAAGAAATTATTTAATTCCTTTAAGAACACTCTGCAGTACTAAATCAGCTCCACGCTTGACTTCTGCAGCAAAAGGCCCAAGAGATTGTCGCAGAAAAGGCCAGAGCTTTTTAAGTATTGCAAGAACACGACACTTCATTATGAAAAAAGCAATTAAAGCATATTTTTCCACAGGTTTCTTTTCACAAGAGACAATTTTACTTCCCTGACTGGTAAGAAAGGCAGATCTCAGTAACACTGTGACATTATGTTGCAGCATAAATAAAATTAATTAGGTTCAATATATCAGTCTTTGATTACAGAATCTGAATAACAAAATAAAATGTAAAAATGAAACCAAAGCACAAAAAGATACTGTTGTTCTGGGATCCTATTACCCCACCTGGACATTATAAGATTGATGGCCAAGAGATTTTGCAAAGGGCCCATATCAAAATGCTGGCAAATTTTTAAATGTTGAATATTGTTGTGTTTACAACCAAATATGCTGAGTACATCTGATAAATTAATTCTGGTTAATAGTGGGTACATTTTACAAAGAAAATAAATTTGGTAATATCAAGAGTTGAGCTGATCAGAATTTCACTTTTCAGTTATTAACAATTGAGAATTGACAGATCAATATAAACTGCTGCCAGACCATAATGTGCAGCATAATTGGAACATAGCTACTCAGTATCACACTTACTAAATCCTTTCAACATTAAGACGTGCAGTAAAGCTTTTTGCACAACTGCACATTTTGGATCTGAAGTTAATTCATGTAAAAAATAACATTGGACATAATCCATAGATTAACCCCAAAGTATTACGATCCCAATTGATGTTAATTGTGGACAAGTTAGATCCCAGAGTGAAAACCAGCTCGATAGATCCTAACCTTTACTTTAGAAACCATGCAGGAAAGTCAAAAAATAAATTCATAGGAGTCTGCTGGTGAACTTTTAACACAAGGAATGAAATATTTTGTAAACAAGAAAAATGAACTATATTACACCAAATAGGTTGGAAAGATCTCAATACGAACATAAGACGACACTTCAAATTCACACTATTAGTTTACAGACACATAAACCAGTAACAGGTTACCACTAGCCTGTGTGCAAACGCTTCTCACTTGCGACTGGCACAGTTGCAAATGGCTTTGCTTCACTTGATGCTTTTCACCCAACTAGTGTCCCTCCTGAGACAACCATAAATCACACTTTAAATACAGTCTTCCAGTGGCACCTCTGCTAAACTGATGATTTCATGAAGGTCTATGACTGACTAGTCAGTCAACTATTTTCCCAATAGCATTGTAATGTTTTTTCTGAGAGAGCTGAAAATACCTGTCTTCATTCTGATACACACTGAACTCTCCCTTCTGTCTTTTCTCTCTGTCTGTGTCCCTGGACTATTGCCGCTAGGCAACAGTAAACTTTTAGTCTTCTCCCCACAATCACTTTACCTTCAGAGGTTGTAAAACCTCATTAAAATGTAGATATACAAACAAATCCAAAGGACCTGACCTTTAGTCTGCAGTCGAACCAGACTCCAAGGCTCACAAGCAACCCAAGTGAAACTGAAACCATTTTACCTTTCTTAGCACACAAATATATTATATATTAAAATTAAAAACTATATATTGTTCCTCACCATAGTGAAAAATGCAAACCATAGAATGTATG
The DNA here is from genome assembly GCF_902713615.1 of Scyliorhinus canicula. NCBI lineage: Eukaryota > Metazoa > Chordata > Chondrichthyes > Carcharhiniformes > Scyliorhinidae > Scyliorhinus > Scyliorhinus canicula. The sequence continues at coordinate 115,467,076 of NC_052160.1, forward strand.
AATAGAGAGCTGACTCATGACTTTTTTTCTTTTACATCTTGTAGTACAGAAAAGGTTCCTCCCCCTTATCCCTAACTAGTTTACGAATGCATACACTAAAACTGACAAACCAAGGAAAGTTACACAACGATTTGTTGGTTAAAGAAACCTATAGTTGTAACAACAAACCAGCTGAGTTAACTGATCATAGGCGTGTGCCTGTTAGAATTGGCATCATGTTCTGATCATATTTCCAATGAGCTTACTGCAAAAGAGCACTCATGCTCAACGTTTTAGCCATATATAGTTGGTATCCTGGGATGCTGCTCATAGTCCAAAGTCAAAATCATGCCTACTTCCATTTACTGTTTGGGCGGTTCTTTCTGGTTCCTTTTTCAGTCAATTTGTGTTCCAATCTTCGCTTGTTACTCTATGGCGCTCAATTATGGATCTTGCGGATATTTCTTGTTCATAAAAGCCCTGGTGAAGTTGCACCAGGGCAAGTCAACATAAAGTAGGTTACAGGTAAGGCCCAAGATCGTACGTGAATAATGTAGGAAGGCAGGATACAAATTGCACCAGTGGGAGCTAAGGCCAAGAGGAAATGTGCTGCGCCTGATGTAGACATGCTAGATGAAGTCGGCACTGACTAGCGCCTGACAAGATCATAGAGCACTCAAAACAGAGGTCGGCATTTTGCAGTCCTTTGTGTGAGACCCAGGAGCACTGGGTGTAGAAGGAGCACATATAATATATGGGTGGGCAGGCAGGTAAGGGACATTTTGGCAACCAGAGTGGTATGATCATTTTTTTTTATTTTTTAAAAACACCATTTTGTGACGGCTACAAATTAAAGTCCAGTTGTTTGGCACAATTTCAGGGCAGCTTCATTATATTTGTGGCAAGGGCAGACCCATGAGCAGCCAGGGCTAAAATCAGAGCATCAACTGCATCTGGTCTCCAGTGTGAAGATGTCGTTGGGAGTGGTTAGAAAATGGAACTGGAGCTTCGCTGTAGTTTTGTGCTTTTCTAAATAGTTAAAATTTATTTTATTAATTGGAGTCCTAGCTAGTCAAATGAATATTAGAAAATTCACACAATGTAATTGATTCCATTTATGATTGAGGCTTTTAAAAAATTTAGTTATTTCTGTTTTTTGCTTGTTACAAATGAGAGACTGGGGCCAAGTGACACACAGATGTCAAAACACAAGAATGCTTGATGTCAATGTATTCCCCCCCTCTCCTGTGATGTCACATTCTTCCTCTAATTTTCTTGTATTCTCTCACTGCATTACATCATTGTTGCGTGGCTCACATCTGGTTTTCAGTATTCACCTATACTTTAAAACTAGCTGCTGACACAACCAAGACGTGCTTGGAAAATCATGGACATAAAACTATACCAACTACTTCTTGGCACCATTGTTTTGTACTGTCCCATTAACACTCCATAACCTTTTTATATTATCACAAGGAGGGCAGGAGACAAGAAAGGAGTTTTACTTTTAATACCATGTTTACTTAAATCAGAAGCCATTTCATTGTATTGCCATAAGTTTTATTAAAAAGCACCATTCACAATTTGGTTGTTGTTGCCAAGAGGGAATTAAGCTCTTGAGGTGAAACCATTCTTTTCACTGTCATTCTTCCTCATTACTGTTACTTTACCAATAGCTATTTTGCATTTTTCTGGTCTATACTGTTCTTCCATATACAAACTTCGCAGTTTATCATCTCATCTTTTCCTCCTACTACACATGGGGCCAACTTTGTCAGTGCTGATTAAAGCTTCATTGCTCGAATAATTTTACTAATTTGATAGAGTTTTCCGAAGAGATCACAAAGATGATTGATGCAGGTAGGGCAGTGGATGTTGTCTATATGGACTTCAGTAAGGCCTTTGACAAGGTCCCTTATGGTAGACTGGTGCAAAAGGTGAAGTCACACGTGATCAAGGGTGAGCTGGCAAGATGGATACAGAACTGGCGAGGTCATAGAAGGAAGGGAGCAGCAATGGAAGGGTGCTTTTCTGATTGGAGGGCTGTGGCTAGTGGTGTTCCGCAGGGATCAGTGCTGGGACCTTTGCTGTTCGTAGTATATATAAATGATTTGGAGGAAAATATAACTGGTCTGATTAGTAAGTTTGCAGACGACACAAAGGTTGGTGGAATTGCTGATAGCGATGAGGGTTGTCAGAGGATACAGCAGGATTTTGATTGTTTGGAGACGGATGGAGAGATGGCAGATGGAGTTTAATCTGGACAAATGTGAGGTGATGCATTTTGGAAGGTCTAATGCAGGTAGGGAATATACAGTGAATGGTAGAACCCTCAAGAGTATTGAAAGTCAGAGAGATCTAGGTGTAAAGGTCCACAGGTCACTGAAAGGGGCAACACCGGTGGAGAAGGTAGTCAAGAAGGCATATGGCATGCTTGCCTTCATTGGCTGGGGCATTGAGTATAAGAATTGGCAAGTCATGTTGCAGCTGAATAGAACCTTAATTAGGCCACACTTGGAGTATAGTGTTCAATTCTGGTCACCACACTACCAGAAGGATGTGGAGGCTTTAGAGGGGGTGCAGAAGAGATTTACCAGGATGTTGCCTGGTATGGAGGGCATTAGCTATGAGGAGCGGTTGAATAAACTCGGTTTGTTCTCACTGGAACGACGGAGGATGAGGGATGACCTAATAGAGGTCTATAAAATTATGAGGGGCATAGACAGAGTGGATACTCAGAGGCTTTTTCCCAGGGTAGAGGGGTCAATTACTAGGGGGCATAGGTTTAAGGTGCGAGGGGCAAGGTTTAGAGGAGATGTACGAGGCAAGTATTTTTACAGAGGGTAGTGGGTGCCTGGAACACGCTGCCGGAGGAGGTGGTGGAAGCAGGGACGATAGCCACGTTTAAGGGGCATCTTTACAAATGCATGAATAGGATGGGAATAGAGGGATACGGACCCAGGAAGTGTAGAAGATTTTAGTTTAGACAGGCAGCATGGTCGGCACAGGCTTGGAGGGCCGAAGGGCCTGTTCCTGTGCTGTACTTTTCTTTGTTCTTTAATTCTCATTTAAATATTCAACAAAATGTTGGGAAAATTTAATATGGGAACCAGATTTTGCAGTCAGTGCACTCGCTAGTGCACTGACAGCTGCCTGCAGTGATTTTACAGGCCTTTAAATGGGGACTTGCTATCATCAGGTGTCTGATTCAGCCTGGTCCTCTCTGTGGGGGAAGTGTGATATACGTGAGCAAGAGTTCAGGTCTCCCACCTTTGTGCTTCACATCCTGTCCCCTTCCCCCTGCAGACAATAATTGGATTGGCCATAAGAGAAGAGGGGGGCGGGTTTCTACACCCAGGTCCGTCACCCCAATTATTAAAGGATTTGCAGTTGGCCCAACCCAACAAAACTCAAGCCTTTTGTGTGTCCTCCATTTGGCTTTGAACTGGCTTTGTCCTAGTATTGGAGTTTTCTAATGCTGTTTGTACAGAGTAATTATGGAACCAGGGTAACAAAGTAATTTACTAAAATGTCACTGTTCAACCTAAACCAGACTGTTAAAAATGCTCATATTTCATCTCTTCTGAATTAAAGCAGCACCAAAAATTGTATACGTTAAATAACATGCCAGCATATTTCAGAATTTTTTTTGTTGACCTACAATTATAAATACAAGAAATGTCTTAATGGAGTTATGTAACAAACAAGGTTTTATAGTCTCTCGAAATGTTAAGTGCCAAAAAAAAAACACCAACTTTTACAAATTAATTTACTGGAACCTTTAAAAATCTATTCGTAGGGGCAGCACGGTGGCACGGTAGTTAGCATTGCTGCCTACGGCGCTGAGGACCCGGGTTCGAATCCCGGCCCTGGGTCACTGTCCGTGTGGAGTTTGCACATTCTCCCCGTGTCTGCGTGGGTTTCACCCCCACAACTCAAAGATGTGCAGGGTAGGTAGATTGAACACTCTAAATTGCCCCTTAATTGGAAAAAATAATTGGGTACGCTAAAGTTAAAAAAAAAATCTATTTGTAACTATTTGCTTCAGGACTCTTCACATTCATTACTAATTGCATACACTGACTACAGATAATTGATGTGCAGCAGTCACAGTTGTTCAAAATTGAAAATCATAGTTGAAGAATTGACTTCAGGATGAAAGACACGGGCAAGCAATGGTGCAATCACAGTAAAATGAACCTTAGCTCACCGAATGCTGCTTTGTCATTTCAGTGAATGGATGCCCATCTCGAGAATCACAGTGGGACAGCTGGAAGGAGAGCCATAAACAGGACAGAAGTACTCACAAAGTGCTGCAAATTAAAGTAGGGCAGCGATTTGAGAAAAATAATGAATGAACTGAAGAAATTACAGGATTGACATCAACTCGACACAATTTCTACAATGTTATGCTAGTGTTAGAAAAATGCAATTCATATTTAATGAATTGAAAACATGTGGACTTTGAGAAAAATCACGTTAACCAAAACTAAGACCATAAGACATAGGAGCAGAATTAGACCACTCGGCCCTTCGAGTCTGCTCCACCATTCAATCATGGCTGATATTTTTCTCAGCCCATTCTCCTGCCTTTTTCACATAACCCCTGATCCCCTTATTAATCAAGAACCTATCTATCTCTGTCTTAAAGACACTGAGTGATTTGGCCTCCACAGCCTTCTGCGGCAAAGCGTTCCACAGATTCATCACCCTCTGGCTGAAGAAGTTCCTCCTCATCTCTGTTTTAAAGGATCGTCCCTTTAGTCTGAGATTGTGTCCTCTGGTTCTAGTTTTTCTTGCTAGTAGAAACATCCTCTCCAAGTCCACTTTGCCCAGACCTCTCAGTATCCTGTAAATTTAATCTAATCTAACTAATCTTATGCATACAGCACAATTAATTATGGACAATTCAGTGCAACATGCATTGCCCTATCATGGCTCCATACTACTCAGTTTCTCCAGATAGCTAGCAAAACTGGAAATAGCTTCTCCTCTCATGCCCAATGTAATCTCCAACTTGTCCATCTTTAGCTCCCTTCTATTCCCTATTGATACACTACCTTAGCAATATTGTTTTCAAATACAAGATTAGCTTCCATACTTATGCCAACAACATCCAGCTTTCTCTCTCTGCCAACACCCAGAGCTGAGCTATCTGAATACAAGTCTGATATCAAGGGTCATCCAGAATCCTGTGGTACTGCAAAACAGTACAAAATGTTGATCACTAATATCCAAGAAAAGAACTATGAGAAAGAACTTGATAATTTGATAAACTCCAGTTTTTCAACCTCAGAGGGATATCCCAGAGATTTCAGCAGCAGAGCAACAGAAAATATGTTAATTGCTATGACTTTAAAGATCAAAATTAGGGAGTACTTCTTTAAATGGATGGTGATGACAGTTTGTGAGGAAAAACAGGTGAGATCAAGACACTGCACTCCTGTGAGAAAGAATATGGGCGGGATTCTCCGACCCCCAGCCGGTTCGGAGAATCGCTCGGGGTCGGTGTCAATCCCGTCCCCGCCATGTCCAGAATTCTCCGACCCCCGAGATTCGGCGGTTGGCGGGCCCCCCGCGGCGATTCTCCGGCCCGTGATGGGCCGAAGTCCCGCCACTGACAGGCCTCTCCCGCCGCCGTGGATTAAACCACCTACCTGACCGGCGGGATTGGCAGCGTGGGCGGGCTCCGGGGTCCTGGGGCCGATTGGCGGGCGGGCCTGTGCCGTGGGGGCACTTTTTTCTTTTGCCTTCGCCATGGTCTTCGCCATGGCGGAGGCGGAAGAGACACCCTCCTCTGCGCATGCGCCGGTATGACATCAGCAGTCGCTGACGCTCCGGCGCATGCGCGGACTTACGCCGGCCGGCGAAGTCCTTTCAGCCCAGGCTGGCGAGGCGCCAAAGGTGTTCACGCCAGCCGGCGGAGTGGGAACCACTTCAGCGCGGGCCTAGCCCCTCAATGTGAGGGCTTGGCACATCTTTGGGGCGGCCGACGCGGGAGTGGTTCACGCCACTCCGACACGCCGGGATCTCCCGTCCCACCGGGTAGGGGAGAATCCCGGCCAAGATTTTCAAAATAGCAGCATGGCAATGTTCATACTCTGGAAGAATGAGACAAACAGATCCAATAGGCTTCGCCACCCAAACCTGTGAAGACACTTTAGGCTACTAAACGTTTTGCTAAAGGGGAGGGGCACTGCTGCCTCACGGCACTGAGGACCCGGGTTCGATCCCGGCCTTGGATCACTGTCCATGTGGAGTTTGCACATTCTCCCAGTGCCTGCATGGGTCTCACCCCCACAACCCAAGGATGTGCAGCATAGGTGGATTGGCCATGTTAAGTTGCCCCCTGGGGAAAAAAGTTAATTGGCAACTTCAAATTTTAAAAAAGCTAAAGGAAATTGTACAAACTCAGATACAAAAACAGAAATACTGGACAATCTCAGCAGGTCTGACAGCATCTGTGGAGAGAAAAGGGAGCTAAGGTTTCAAGTCTGGATGATTCTGTCAAGCAACAAGAGTTAAGTGTTTACCATTCACATCCCTTCATGGCTGATGACTTTGAAGTAGTCAGCAGTGAAACTAACAGAAAGCACTTAACTCTATTTGAAGTGGTCAGGGGGTCAGGAGCTGTCAATCAAATCTTGATATTTATACACATTGCAGTTAGTTTCACAACTGACTACTTCAAAGTTACTCAACCGTGAAGCGAGATAAATGGAACAATGCTGACAGCAGGGCACGTGTGGAAGTTATCAATTGTTGCACGTTTTACTTGAGTGTATTACGCGTTTATTGGAGTGTATTAACACGCCTCCATTTAAAGGCCGTGTGCTTAACACTACTACAGCTCTGTGTATGTATTTTCAGCTCGGAGTCGCCAGGTGCCGTATTTAGACACCTCACAAGTATTTCAAGGTCAGGTTCAAAGTAATAAAACTATACACCGATTAGTAAGTTCAAACGATTGATATTTATTATACAAATATAATAAATACGCATGCACACGCTAAAGACTAATACTTATTTCTACTATTAAACAACTAAATACTTATCTAAGTAGGAACCAGCAAGGTCAGGGGACAAGGCCTTTGTTCCTTTCCGGACTGCACCTTCTGTTCTCTAATAGTCGGCTAGAGTATAGGTAATGCCGGGGTCACGTAGCGAGCGTCGTTTGGCACTTACTGAACGATGGCTGGTGCTCAATGGCCGGTGATGAAAGACAGGATCTGGAGGCTGGAGTCGGAGTCAGAACAGCAGTCCAAGCCGGAGCACAAAAACAGCTCTGGGCCGGAGTCAACAGCAAGCCGGAGCAACAACACAGAACCATGTGTGGGGTCTACCTTTACAGGTCCCCCAATGTCCGTGCCTCTTCGGGGCGGGCCTCTACCTGCCATGTATCGATTGGGTCATTTCCCAATCGATATCTTACAAATTCCCCAATCTGAGGGTCTCTTCTCGATGGGTGGGGCGGTCTCTAGGGTCTTTTGTGATGGATACTTCTGGTGCCGTTTCGTCTGGGCGTCCACTCAAAGTATTCATTCAAACTCAAATGTTGCTATTGTGTGGGCCCAGATCTGGATCGCCTCATTACTATGCAAAGCATTTTGCTATTTACACCTTTGGTTGAGATCTTGCACCTGGCCATAAACTGGTTTTGATATGTGCAGAATGCTAATTAGCCTTTTGCAAACTGCTTGTCCTGGCTAAAACTGTTTTTTCCCTACAGCCTTAGCAGTTCTCCATTTTGGTAGCCCAGTGTCCATCTTAGGTGGCTACACAATCACATCCTAGTAAAATCAATATCAAAGAGAAATGAATGAATGGCTTGCAGATCAAAGATCTGAGGGGTTTAACTCTAGCCGACTGATTTTCTCTTTCTTGGAATTGACAGGTGCTGCGTACTCTGCCTGAGCCAGGTGTGTTACCCAGGTGAGTTTCAAAGCATTGATCTTTTTCACTGCTTCTGTCTGGACTGCTCTCTCACTTCCAGATAGGGTTGCTCTTCTGGGGGGTTGTCTCTGGGGGAAGAGGGTGGGGGTCTCTTTAAAGCAGGGGTCTCTGGCGGGGGTGTGGTGGGAAGGTCTTCCATTGTACAGGAAGGGGACTCCCTTAAAGAGTTACCCCCCTTGGTCCACTGTGTCAGGTACACTCTTGTGAGGTCATACACAATTTCCCGCCCACATGATTTCCGACCCAGAGAATCATGAGTCTGGAGAATATGGTGCCCGACCTGTTAATAGGATGCAGACTTGTTTTAATGACCCGTTTGTATCCTCCCGCTATTGAAAGACGCTCATCCTCTGTTTTTTCGCCCGCCACAGGGTGCAAAGACGCTGATCCTCTTTTTTTCCCCGCCGTGGCTACATCGGGAACTCCGTTACCGGCAGCGAGAATCCAGCCTACTGTCTCACAACAAAGACGCAATTTAGGAATCAGGATCGGTGATTAAATGGGAGCATCTCAGAGGCTGCAGTTATTTAATACAAAAATCAACTTTCAACTCAAACAAAAATATTTCATGCTTTCTGTTAATATCACCTAAACTACAAACAAAACTGGGAAGGTGTTTAATGTTTGGAATTGGTGCAGCATTCTTGTCCATTGAATGCTACTCATCAAGTTTCCAAGTGGAGCCAAGCTCGTCTTATGACAATTTAGAATCTGTTGACTGACATTAGGCTAGCACCAAACTTATGATGGTATGAACTGCAGAATGGTAACACTGCCAAGGACATTGCATTGAACTGGGATCCGGTAGGCTGGGAGTTTAAGTACATGTCAACCAGGGAGTTCAGGTAAACAGTATAATGACTGTAGGTTTCCGGCTTGGGTCATTGTCTGTGTGGAGTCTGCATACCATCATAAGTTCTCTCCGTGCCTGCTTGGGTTTCCTCCGGGTGCTCTGGTTTCCTCCCACAAGTCCTGAAAGACATGCTTCTTAGGTAAATTGGACATTATGAATTCTCCCTCAGTGTACCTGAACAGGCACTGGAGTGTGGCGACTAGGGGATTTTCACAGTAACTTCATTACAGTGTCAATATAAGCCTACTTGTGACACTAATAAAGATTATTATTTATTGTCACAAGGTCTGTTTCAAATAAGTGAGGCACTTTAAAATAAGGAAATAAAACAAGACAACAAAAAAACAACTCTTTCTTGATTGTTCTCTTTACGTTGATTATTTTCCCGATATAATCAACAAGATGTCGAAACTATTTACCGGTTCAATCAAACCGAAACAGAAAGAAAGAGTCTCTTAGTCCGTAAAGTTAGGGTCTATCAAGGTCAGGCTCTCAGCTAGTCTCAGTCCATTTTCCAATCTGAGGTTGCGTGCCAAACAAAGTTCAACGCCAGTTAGTCAAACAAATCTCTCAGGTTGCTCACTTGCTACCCTCCGCACCCGTTTACCTCTCTAGACACTTAGCCAGGCCTCTCTGGGCCCTCAGCCCCTCGGATATATTTCAAGCCCCATATTTTTATACCCACTCCTGCTCATCTGTGCCTGCTCTTGTTTTAGTGTGATGACTTCTGGGAAAGGTAGTGCGTGCAGTTCTGGCCAAGTGAAAATGAAACATACTTGCATGGAGATATCACTTCTCCACAACTTTGCCCAATGCTGTGTTACAATATGTGTAGCAAAATAATATTATTTATGCACTTCGTTTGCCTCAAAATTTGATGGCACTGGCAAGTGAAGCACTTCACTCACTGTCCTGCCCTCCCAAAGTTTTATAATTCTTGTTTTTCCATGTAAAGTAACTTTAAGATTCTGGTCACCACTTACATATTCCTTTTATGATTTTTCCCATCCTACCATAGTGGTCTCCATGCATTCCACCTTTTGCTTCTCGGACATCAAATTGATTCTCATTCCTCGTCTGAACTATTCCTTTAGCCACTACGCCCCTCTGCAGTTCACTTCATCTTATAACATCTTTTCTAGTTTTCAAAAGCTTTCATAAATCCTTAGCAGTGAGTGTTCCTTCATCCACTCTCAATATTTTCCATTCCCTTCCTGCTCAGAATCCACTTTTTTTCCCGCCTCTAATTAGTTACATGTGGCACACTATAAAAATGCAAGTTCCTGTGTTAAAATTACATTTTAATATCAGCTGACCTGTTCTATTCACATGGAATTGAATTAACAAAACATCAATCATATGCATTCACAGAATGATACAGTACAGGAGCTATTTGACTCTTAAGTCTGTGCTGACTGCTATCCAACTAGAGGGGCTGTTTAGCACACAGCTAAATCGCTGGCTTTGAAAGCAGGCCAGCAGCACGGTTCGATTCCCGTAACAGCCTCCCCGAACAGGCGCCGGAATGTGGCGACTCGGGGCTTTTCACAGTAACTTCATCTGAAGCCTACTCGTGACAATAAGTGATTTTCACTAGTCCCACTCCCCCCTCTCCTTTCCCAAGGCCCCACAAATGTTTTCTCTTTTGAAAGTTGTTAAATCTGGTATCACCACCCTTTTAGACAGTGTATTCCAGATCACAATTGGCTGGATTAATGTTATTCTTCATGTTGCCTCTGGTTCTTCAGCCTTGAACCCGTGCCCTGGTTATTAACCTATCTCTCAATGAAAACAATTTCTCTTTATTCACATGATCAAATGACTCATGACCTTGAACACCTCTGTCAAATCTTTTGTTAACCTTCTCTGCTCTAAGAAGGACCTCATCTTCTCCAATATTTCGAACATAACTGAAGTCTTCAATTCCTGCTACCATTGTTATAAATCTCTTCTGATTCCTCTCCAAGGCCTTGGCCTTCCTAAAGAATTGAACAGAATTACTATCTTATAAAAGTTCAGCATAACTTTCTGACCCATTAATGCCATGCATTCCATTTGCTGTTTAGTTTTCCCAATTTGGCCTGCCACCTTCAGAGATTTGTGTACATCCAACCATGTCTCTCTATTTTTGCACCTCCTTTAAAATTCACCTACTGCACTCTGCAACACTTTGTCACCTTATAGGAAGCTTCAGAGTTACCTGAACGATACATTTGTGTTTTCATGTGGCATATAAGTGATGGCCTTGTAGAACACTGCATTCACAGATTTACCATAAACAAAAGCACAGATGATTTGCTGGCATATATAAAATAGAAAGGATCCCGGGACTAACTCACCTCAGGAAATACAAACAAGGAGTAAGTTGGAGAGAGTATTGGGAATATGTTCAAATGCAGTTAAAGTTTGCGATTTTAAAAAGTGCAATGATTCATACCAGTGGTATATATAAGACATAAAATCCTTTTACCAATGCATATATTCACATAACTGGAAATCAGAAATAATCCATATCTTTTTATCAAGACACTTACCACAGTAAAATCTGTCTCATGCACTTTGTATGAGTTATAGATGTGTTTTTGTAATCAAGCATTTTTCACCTTCATTCATTAATAGAATTGAAAAGGTCACTTCACATGCTGAGTAAATAATCAAAGTAACTAATTCACATTCGTTATTACTAGAATCAGAATAAATTACTCAATCTGACAGAGATCATTGGCCCATAAACAAGACATACCAACAGATCTTGGCCCATATTCAACTTTAAGATTTTATCTCATACTTAAATGACTGCTGTTCCTAAATATTTTTCATACACAATAGAACATGCAATGAATAGCTTCAAATCACTGATGTTACAAATATTGTTTATTTACTGGCAACATTTAATGCAGTGGCTTACTTGGCCTAAAATTTGACTATCATTAAACTGAATCTTGCCCTCCATGCCAATGATTAGATACTTTGAAGTGTGGACTAATCTCGGAGTATTAATATAGTTCTGCAACATTCACCTGGTATGTGTCCCAAAGTCGAATGGTGCATCGGAGAGGTAGCTCCCTCATCAGCAAGTTATTCATCCACCGGAATGCAAACTGCAGGTACTCTACTTCATATTTTCTGAAGTGAATGTGAACATGCTCTGTGGGGAAAAATTGTTTTCAATAGTTAGTGCATGAGATACATCTGGCAAACTAGACTTGTTTTGACAGAAATCAAGTGTTAATAGAGCAACAGATATTAAATGGGAACATTTTTTAAAAAAAATGTTTAGAAACCAAATGTCATACTGTCCAAAGCCTGCACCATGGGTAATTATAAGGAATAAAGTATTTTAACAATTTGCCCCTTCTGCTCTGGATGAGAACAATACAGAGTTCACATTTGATAGCTATGAAGACAACCACAAATTGAATCAGGCATCTCTTCAGGGTGCAGATAAAATTGAATCTACTCTCCACTCCCAGCAGTAAATTGCAATTTTGTAAAGTGTATGAGGCTTTTTATAGTGCTGAACCAGCAATCACAACAGGGAGATTGCAGGCATGGTGAAAGCAGTTTCATTATTAACAACTGTCTGTGCTTAAAATAAAATCATGTTTCTTTCTGGTTTTATACAGGCTCTGGCGCATAAATTGCATGATAGACTTGCGTGACATATGTAAGCAATTCAACTTTTTTGCTTGGCTTCTCGAAAGATCAATTTTTTTTTGCAATCTCCCAAAGGGTTAACAAGCAGGAGTGAACGGATTTTCTTCATAATTCAATCTGGCAGCTGCCGGATTCTATTTTTTTTTTTAAAAATTGATAAATTATACTTGACCTCTTTTTAATACAGTGGCCGGAGCAATGAATTTTATTTTTTTCTGGAAAAATCAGTGACCTGGCGGAAAATATACCTCCTGCGCATTCATCAAAGTCTTCATTAGAAACATAAACAAACACAAGGGGTAAAAATGAAAAGGGGCTTTACAGCAGTTGCATTTCCCTCCCTTAAAAATGTACATGTATGCATAGCTTGCATTTAATACAATGGTAAAATCCAACAAAAGTTACATAATTGTTTTTCATTTGTTCCTGGGATGTGGGTGTCGCAGGCTGGGCCAGCATTTGTTGCCCATGCCTAATTGCCCTTAAACTAAGTGACTTACTAGGTCATTTCACTGGGGGAGGTGGTGGGGGAGTTAAGGGTCAATCGCATCACTGTGGGTCTGGAGTCACATGTAGGCCAGGCCGGGTAAGGACAGCAGATTTCCTTCCCTAAATGACATTAGTGGACCAGATGGGTTTTTACGACAATTAGCTAACAATTAGCAGGGTCATCATCAGACTTTTAATTCCAGATTTTTATTGAATTCAAATTTCACCACCTGCCATTGTGGGATTTGAACCTGGCACCCTAGAGCATTACCCTGGGTCTCTGGATTACTAGTCCAGTGACAATACCGCGACACCACTGCCTCTCCATCATTATTATAAATGTTTAAATTACCCCTGGGAGGAAGACTATTTATCAATCCCTAAATTTTAACCAGAATTGCAACCTAAAACTTAGCTTCTTTTTAATTTGGTTACCACATTCATGTACGCAAATTCCAACTGAAAAGAAAAGCCCAAATTTCACCGTTGATATCAGAACAAGCGAACAGGACTGGAGAAATGGCATTGAAATTCTGACATCAGCAAAGAATGAAGCACAAATAAGGCCACAGTGAAGGCCAATTTCAAAAAGCTGTCACTGGACAACAGACAAAGCAGAATTTGAACTTTGATGATATTGAACAAGAAATCAGCCATGATCTGATTGAATGGCGGAGCAGACACGAAGGGCTGAATTGCCTATTTCTGCTCCTAATTCCTATGTGTCTAACATGCTACACACTGTAACTGGCTGATAGTGCTGTGTCACCAAACAAACTGCTCAGGATGGCAAATTCAGAGCCAAACTCCTCAAAGTATTAATGAGGTAATAATCAAGTTAAAGGAGAACATTTTCAGTGAAAAATTAAAACTGGCATACTTATTTAACCGGTGAAGACACATATTCTTGTTTATGTTGCACAAAACTCGCTATGACCAGCTAACTGAGATTCAGTCTGGTTAATTCGATTCTTGATAACATTGCTTCTTAAAAATAAAAATCACAATGTGGGCCACAATTTAACGGAAATGAAACAGAGGCCCGTGTCAAGCGCGTTTATCCGGGTGTTTCCTGGTGCTGACAGCACCAAAAACAACCCCGCTATTAAACGGGAGTGCTTCATTTCTACACCTTGGCGAGGGACGCTCAGGTGAGGCAGCACTTAGTCCCGTTTCCTGTACTCAGTGCAGTGACACAATTACGCCCATAACAAAAGTCACTGGTTCAAGTCAGTGACAAGATTATTCTCTGCACATTCTCTCATATTCTCAAACTGCAATGAACTTATTAACATGTTATGTTGGTTATTCTTACAGCACTACCACATAGCTACTGCTGGAGTCGATGAAGCAATGATGTTGTACTAGAGGTTAACTTGTCAGCAATCTGACTACATATTTTGTGCTGGAAGTTCTGCAATACCAGAAAGATTGTTCTGTCCTTAGAATCCCTTCAGTGCAGCTGGAGGCCATTCGGCCCATCGAGTCTGCACTGACCCTCTGACAGAGCACTCCTCCACCCTATCCCTGTAACCTCATAATCCCACCTAACCTTTGGACAATAAGGGCAATTTAGCATAACCAATCCACCTAACACACACATCTTTGGACTTAAATATAATTAAAGACAATTATATTGTTAATGTTAACTGTATAAGCATTATTTACACTTTCAGATCAAATAACCAAAACATTACAATTGAATGCCAAGTTAGCCTGTGACTGACATTAGCTAAAAATACCCATATGTGGAACAGTTACTTTTTGTTGTTTTTTAATTTTTAACATAGATGTTAAAAGCCATTTATTTGAAATGGGCTCATGCTTATGTCAAAAATGCAGGCAAGGGAGTTTACTTCAAATGTGCTACACTACCTTTCAGGCTCATATTCTCAAACTGCAATCAACTTATTAACTTTCACAAATCATTGATCGAATTGAAATTCCACTATTTGTTCAAATTTATTCTCTGCTGTTCTATTTTAGACTTCTGTCTGGCCTACAAGCTGCCCATTTTTTGCCACAGGCACTCGATGTTTGAATCATATCCAACAGCCAATTTCTGCCAACTGACAAGAGTCCAGAAAAGGGGGGAAAAGCTCAACTGTTCAATTTTGCTGCCACTGCAGTTGCTAAGCAACAACATGGCCATTGTATATTACTTTTGCTGAGGCTGTTCATTCCAAAGTATTTCACTGCCTGAGATTTTCACCTCCCACAAATAAATGGGTGTTCCAAATGCCACAGCACTACTAACCAATTTACAAAAAAAAACATCACCTCATTCTGCGCTGAAGACAAGTCCCAGAGATGAATGTCTATTAAGCTTTAAAGGTATCATCCAAGAATGTTTCTGGAAACGCTGCTGCTTATTACAAAAGTAAGTGTTTGGATCAAAGTTATATTTCAGCTGCATTATTCTCTGAGCAAACTGACAATTACACCATCTGAACTGTAAGTAAAAGTTTAATTAGACCACATTCATTGAGGCCCTTGTGATGAAACGCAAAAACTCTGGCATTCACTTGACATCATCCTTGCATGGTGGCCGAGACCAGAAGCTCTCTGCGAATGTAGGCAGCATGCCACAAAGCAAAAATTTCAATCTCTGTTAGAAGTACAATTCTACGATGAATGATATCCTGGATGACAACTCCAATTGGTTTAGGTTTAAGGGATCTGTAGTACCCAGTGACATTGGCCTCCCGTATTCTCCAGGAAAATACTTTCCCATTCCTCAGCAAAAACTGCCTTTATTTTTGGGGTTAGAAAAATATCACGGACAAGGTTTCGACCTCCTTTCTCCATGGAATTACACAGAACATACAACAATAAGAGATCCTTCAACCCAACCAACCAATGCGAACAATCCACTTGAACCTCTTTAGGCTGTTTAGGGCTGTTTAGCTCACAGGGCTAATCGCTGGCTTTGAAAGCAGACCAAGGCAAGCCAGCAGCACGGTTCGATTCCCGTAACAGCCTCCCCGAACAGGCGGCGGAATGTGGCGACTAGGGGCTTTTCACAGTAACTTCATTTGAAGCCTACTCGTGACAATAAGCGATTTTCATTTAATTTCCCATCTTTCCTCATCTAAAATGTATCTCTTTCTTCCCTTCCCTCCCATATGCTTTTCTCTTGCTGCCCTTGAATGCATCTACTACTCCGTACAGTAGCAAGTTCCCCATTTTCACCAATCTCTGGATAAAGAAGTTTCTTCTGAATTCCCTATTGGGTTTCTTGGCGATTATATCCTACTGATGGCCTCTAGTTATGCTCTTCCCCACAAGAGGAAACATTCCCGCTTTATCTGCTCTGTCAATACCTTTCATAATTGACTCCCCAGGAAATTTTAAAAAGGCAGCAAGGCTTGAACATATTCCTTTGGTTGGAGAGAATGGATCCCTCAGTATGAATGTATATCGCAAGCTTTAATGAGCCACATTACAAAATCAACTGATTATCTTAAATGGATTGCTAGGGTAGCTATTAGTACACTCAGGATAGTTACTTGCAGACACCGGTTAGTACTACTGAGTGCAAGATGAAAAGCTTCAGCAACATGTCTCTCTTTTCAGCAATTTAAAAAACCCAGCCTGTCAAACCTTTGCCGATAAACTTTCTCTACACCCTCTCAAGTGCCTCTACATCCTTTTTAATGATATCCATAGAATCCTTATAGTGCAGAAGGCGCAAAGAGTCTGCACCAACCCTCCGATAGAACACTCTACCGAAGCACCTTTGCCCACCCTGTCCCCTTAACCCTGTGCATTGGTCTTGGCCAATCTACTTAACCAGCACGCCTTTAGACTGAGGGGGGAAACGGGTACACCCGGGGGAAACCCATGGAGACAGGGGGAGAACATGCAAACTCCACATAGACAGTCACCCAAGGCTGGAAATCGAACTACACAGTACTATAATTATGGTCTAACCAAGTTTCAATACAGGCTGAGTAAAAACCCCAGGCTTTTTAATTCTCTCACTCTAAAATAAAACCTAATGCAGTTTGGTTTTATGGCCTTGCTGGACTACGGGGCAACTTTTAGTTCGTGCATTTGTACTCTGGGATCTCTTTGCACCTCTACCCCACCTAGTAACACCTTCCAAGAAATAACTGACCTCCCTATTCTTCCTACCAAAATGTATTTGTGTTGCTAATGTGTGCCCATTCCGCAAGTTCATAAATATTCTCCTGTAATTTGTGCCATCCTTCTCATTGACGATTCCTCCTTCCATTTGGTGGCATCTGCAAATTTAGAAATTATGTTTTTGACTCCAAGTCCAAGTCATTAATATAAATATAAAACAGCAGTGGTCCCAGAATTGATCTTTGTGGAACACCACTTCCAACCGTCCTATGATAACTGATAGTGACTTATTTCACACGTTAACAATAATACACTTGAATTTGCAGTTTTCTTGGTCTTCTTGGTGATTGATACACTGATGATTGATGCACATTGAAAAATAATTCATCAGTCAGCAGTCTACTGATTCATATATTTGCATAAATCAGTGAGCACCGAGACCCCAGAATAATTGAGAGGTTTGCCAGCCAAGCTGCTGAGAGGCTTTTTGTCAATTCTTTCTGGGTTTGGTCCAACTCCAGATAAGACGAGCACAAAATGAGACCTACTTAAAGTGTGCAATGTTAGAAATTCATTCTGGATGACTTCTGCAGCTATACTAGAAGAGGTGCCCTCCAGTTGATCACTGATCATCTGGACACGTTTATGTGCCTTGAGAACCCTTATAAAGCACAAGTTATTAATCAGGATCAAGCCATGGTTAGCACAGTAAAAAAAAAACCCCTCTCTCCATTCTGTAAGAAAGTATGCTGGGTTGTGGCAGTTTTCACCACCCCCCCCCCAAATCAGCAGATGTATTATGAAATATGGTCATGTCGGAATGAGGTTGGGGGGGGGGGGGGGGTCGCATAGAAAATCTGAAATACCATTACGGATATTGGGAGCAGATTGCTACCGAAATCCATAATACAAGTCTCTCAGTGGTTTACAAAATTGAATTAAATTTTTGCAGCTACTGGCGATTGTGGAACATTACGGAGGTCACACATTGAAATGAGAGGAAAAACCTTGCTGGCCAAATTGATCTGTTTCTTGTTTGTGAAGGAGTCACCGATTCTCCCTTCCGTACGCCATCAGTTACTAATGTACATTTCTTTGAACATTCATAGAACAGTACAGCACAGAACAGGCCCTTCGGCCCTCGATGTTGTGCCGAGCAATGATCACCCTACTCAAACCCACGTATCCACCCTATACCCGTAACCCAACAACCCCCCCCCCCTTAACCTTACTCCTTTTAGGACACTACGGGCAATTTATCATGGCCAATCCACCTAACCCGTACATCTTTGGACTGTGGGAGGAAACCGGAGCACCCGGAGGAAACCCACGCACACACGGGGAGGACGTGCAGACTCCGCACAGACAGTGACCCAGCCGGGAATCGAACCTGGGACCCTGGAGCTGTGAAGCATTTATGCTAACCACCATGCTACCGTGCTGCCCCTTTAATATTATCTCAGAACATGAACGTAACTGGTTGTTCTGCTCCTGAAGTTGATAATTTGGTTGTCCCAACTTGCCTGTGAAACGATTCTCAGGTATACAGGCTGAAGACGAGGCCACAGCTGTCAAAAGGATTTTTTTCTTATCTTGAGCAGGGTGGCACACTCTCACTCCTTTTGTTCAATAAATTTAGAGTACCCAATTCATTTTTTTCCAATTAAGGGACATTTTAGCGTGGCCAATCCAGCTAGCCTGCACATCTTTGGGTTGCAGGGGCGAAACCCACGCAAACACGTGGCGAATGTGCAAACTCCACACGGACAGTGACCCAGTGCCGGGATCGAACCAGGGACCTCGGTGCCATGATGCTGCAGTGCTAACCACTGTGCCGCCGTGCTGCCTTCACACTCTCACTCTTGCTGACACCAGGTTGGGGGGGGGGGAATGAGTGAGGATCGAAAGATTGGGGTGGCATTTCAAAATAGTGCCCGATTCGCAAATTCTCTTCCCGCATTGGTGAGCTGAGGTCATCAGTACAGGAAACGATACATGCAACCTCGGGGGAACATTCATCGTTGAGGGCAAAAAAAGTCAAAATGCTGTTCAAAAGCGGTATTGTTAGCACCGAGAAATACTCTGCCAAACAAATCTGTTTCTGTTCAGCTAAATCATGCCCATTGCCTTGATGTTACGTTCTTCCTACCAAAATGTATCACCTCACACTTCCATGTCAAGCTTCTTAGTGTTGCTGGAATTGCACTCATCCAGGCAAGTGAAGAGTATTGCATCACACTCTGACCTGTGCCTTGTAAATGGAGGACAGACTTTGGGGAATCAGGAGGCGAGGAGGATTCCTAGCCTCGGGCTTGCTCTTGTAGCCACAGTTCTATATGGCTAGTCCAATTAAGTTTCAAGTCAATGGTCGTTCCCAGGATATTGATAGTGGGGGATTCAGCGATGGTAATGCAATTGAATGCCAGAGGGCGATGATTAGAGTTTCTCTTATTGGAGATGGTTATTACCTTGCACTTGGGTGGCACACATAATACTTGTCACTTGTCAGCAAAAGCCTGGATATTGTCCAGATCTTTCTGTATTTGGAGATGGACTGCTTCAGCCACTGGGGTTGTACGTGCTGGTTGACAGTATTTTCTGGAGAGGAGGATGTAGGGTCGTTAGGTGGGCATCAAATTTGCATGTGGTAGGCATGCACAAGTGCCAATCCAGGCACATTGCAGCACCTGCACGCTCTGCACAGCCAGAAGCTTGCACACTTACCCATGGATGGCAAGCAGACTTGTTAGTTTCCCAGCCATGCTCTCCTATGCAGCACGGTGGCACAGTGGCTAGCACTACTGCCTCAGTGCCAGGGACCTGGATTCAATTCTAGCCGTGGCCGACTGTGTGGAGTTTGCACATTCTCCCAGTGTCTGCGTGGGTTTCCTCTGGGTGCTCCGGTTTCCTCCCACAGTCCAAAGATGTACAGTTTAGCTGGATTGGCCATGCTAAATTGCCCCTTAGCATCCAAAGATGTACAGGTTTAAGTGGGTTGCGGGGATAGGGCGTGGGATGAGCCGAGGTAGGGTGCTTTTTCAGAGGGTTGGTACAGTGTTGATGGGCCGAGTGGCCTCCTTCTGCAATGTAGGGATTCTATGGACTCTAATATTCATCCTGGTAATTGGATAAACCAAACATTTCTTAAAAAACACAGCAACTTTTGTTAAAGATGTAGACTGGTTTACTTTACGGGCACCTGAAAGTGGTAGTTCTAGACAGTATATCGGAGTTAGTTTAATAGACACTGGTTCAATCATGTACACTGGTTCCTGAAATGGTTAAAAATAATTGACTGCCACTATATTATATATACTTGAGATTGCTAGACTAGCAGTCTCACAGATACACTGGACAATAGGCACCTTTAATGGCACGAGAGGGCCGTAACCACAGCTCGGAGCGGCAAATGGGTTCAGGGGAGGGCAGTGGAGGAGTGGGCTTAGGTAAGGTGATCTTTCCAAGGTCAGTGCAGACTCTAGGCCGAATGGTTTCCTTCTGCACTGTAAATTCTATGAATCTGAAATATAACTGTCTGTGCAATTGTTGAATCAGAGCTCTCGGTGTGCCATTAATTGGAGCACTGGGGCCCGTGCTATAGCTCAAAATAAAGGCCTTGTTTGAAACTCCAAGAATCTTTGTCCTGTTTGCTCGAGAGTGAGAGCGTGAAGAGCACTGTAGCCGAAAAGCGTTATTTTCCTTCCTATCAGCACCCAATGGTAGAATATAAGATAAAGGAGTATGTCACATGGTACCTCGCACCTCCTGCCATTCAATAAGACCATGGCTGATCTTCTACCTCAACTCCACTGTTGAGAGTCTGATTTCCACTTCCTTTGATTTCCATCGTATCTAAAAATCTGTCAATCTCCGTTTTGAATATTGTCAATGGCTGAATACCCAAACCCTTTTACACTAGTGAATTCCTCTGATTAAAGAAATTTCTCCTCATCTCAACCTTAAATGGCTGGCCCCTTACCACCCCTAGTTTTCAACCCTCCCACCTGGGGAAACAGCATAACCCCTATCAAGTTCCTGAACATTTTTATACATTTCAATTTGATCGTAACCTAATTCTTCGAAATTCCAAAGAATATAAGCACATCCTACTTAATGTCTTCTCATAAGTCAACTCTCTCATTCAAGGAATCAATTTAGTGAATCTTTGTTACATTTCTCCAAGGAAAATATATCCTTCCTTAGGTATGAAGATCAGAACTGTACACAGTGCTCTCAGTGTGGCTTTACCAAAGCCCTAAATAATTACCCTTACCCTCCAAATCCCTTGCAATAAAGACAAGCGTAATATTTACCTTCCTAATTGCTTTCTGTGATTTGTGTGCAAACATTTGCCATTGTTCTTTTTGTAAAATATCTCCCTTTCTACTCTTCCTACCCCAAAGTGGATAATTTCACACTTCCCCACATTATCCTTCCTACCCACTCATATAACCAATCTATATCCTCGGTTCACCATACCGTCGGTCCCTTCAGCTAAGTCATTTATATAAATTGTAAAAGGTCGAGGCCCCATCACTTATCCTTGTTGCACACCACTTGTCATATTCTGCCAACCAGAAATAGACCCATTTATGCCAACTGTTTCCTGTTAGCCAGCTGATCTTCAATCCATGCCAATATGTTACTCCCTTAACCATGAGCTATTATTTTCTACCATAACTTTTGATGTGGCACCTTATCAAATGTCTTCTGAAAATCTAAGTACAGGATGTCCACTACTTCCCCATAATCCATAAAACATGTGACTCATTCAAAGAACTCCAATAAATTGGTTAACATGAGTTCCCTTTCACAAAACCATGTTGACTGCCTGATTGCCGTGAATTTTTCCAAGTGCCCTGCTATAATGTCTTTAACAATGGATTCTCACATTTTCCCTTGGACAGATGTTAGGCTAACTGACCTGCAGTTTCCTGCTTTCTGCCTCCCTTCTTTTTGAATAGAGGAGTTCAATTTGTTATCTTCCAAGCTGATGGAACCTTCCCTTGTAGCCACCTGGAGTGGCCATGTCCCGATTACAAAATGGACACTTGCAGAGAATGAAGGGAAAATTGGACAATGCTAAGAAAGCAGGCAAGTGCAAGGTTTGTCTGTGGATTGGAGTTTGCAGCTCACAGACAAGACCGATACTGCAAATCCATTAGCATACTAATGAGCTATCTCTGGGGACAAAAGAGAAACATTTATGCAAACGATACCAAAGCAGACACCCAGTGGAGACTAAAACAAGGGCAGGCCAACTGTCATCTAGGGCCCACCCAGCGATCAGGCAGCCACCCCTTTATTGGAGAAAATCAATACAAAGGATTAGGATATGGTCCAATTAATTGGAGTCAAGTTCAAGGCTCGCCGAAAAGAGCGCGAAGCCCCTTTGGGGTATAAATCGCTCTCTTCTTCTTCTTCTTTATCTTGGCCTTGGCTCTCAGTGACGAGAGACCCGCCAAGCACCAGACAAGTAAGTCCAAAGTCAACGCATGCTACGAGATAGGCGCTCCTAATTACTATTCTATACAAGTTCGATCCCAGCAGCCTCAGAACCGGACAACGGCCATTGTTCCTCTGACTGAGTGGGCACCCGAAGCTAAGTATAGGCTTTTAGTGGTAGTGATAGTTTAGTAAGTAGAGTTTGTGCATGAGTATAATTGACTGTGCGTGTAAATAAATGTGCATTGATTTCAAACTTACTAACTGGTGTATTGAGTCTTTGATCAGTATTCGGTTTTGAACCTTGTGGCGGTATCAAAAGGATACCTGGCGACTCTTGAGCTAGCATAATTAAAGCAGAGCAAATTAAGGAGAGAGCATAACGAGCAACACCCTGAATCTAGAACATTTTGGAAAATTAAAAATAATAAACCAACTATCTGATTATCCACAGCTTTCAAGACCTGAGGGTGAAATCCTTCCATATGGGGGTGAAGGGGGGGGGGATTGGTCAGTCCGCAGATTCAACAATTTGCTCAATACCACTTTCCTAGTGACTGTAATTTTTCTGAGTTCCTCCCTCCCTTCCATTTCCTGATTTACAGTTATTTCTGAGATGTTACTAGTGTCCTCTATAGTGAAGACAGCTTAAAAATACCGGTTTAACCCATTTGCCAAAATTAATTTCCATTATCAATTCCCCAGACACAGTTTCCATTGGACCAAAACTCACTTTGTAAACGCTTTTCTAATTTAAATATTTACTGAAACTCTTATTATCTGTCTTTATATTACTAGCTAGCTTTGTCTCATACTTTAGTTTTCCCTTCTTATCAATCTTTAATGTTCTTTATATTCTTTCCAATCTTAATGTATGTTTTCCCCTGCTGCTGTAACTTGTCTCACTTCTCTATCTCTCTCTGTGTCCGTATCTCCATCTCAAGCTTTTGCATTTGGAAAGCTCGCACTTTCACTCGGGCTTCCCTTTCTCCCTCATCCCTTTCTGATGTTTTGTGATTGAGTCATTACATCAGTTAAGTGAAGGTTTCGAAAATATAGATTTCTCAGTAGTGGTGATGGTTCCTAGAGTTGATCTGCCAGGAGGTTCGTTTCACAGGTAGACTTGATGATGAAATAGGTTAGAGGAGAAACAGAGGTTTAGTTCCAGTTTCAAGACAGTGCAGGGTCATTGCTTTGCTGCTGAACTGGTTGTAATTGTTTTTTTGTTATTTTAAATTTTTAAAAAAAATTTAGATTACCCAATTATTTTTTCCAATTAAGGGGCAATTTAGTGTGGCCAATCCACCTACTCTGCACATTTTTGGGTTGTGGGGGCGAAACCCACGCAGACACGGGGAGAATGTGCAAACTCCACACGGACAGTGACCCAGAGCCGGGATCGAACCTGGGACCTCAGCGCCGTGAGGCGGTTGTGCTAACCACTAGGCCACCGTGCTGCCCGACTGGTTGTAATTGTTGATGAATTTGTCTGAAATCAAATTACTGCGGACGCTGGAATCTGAAACCAAAGAGAAAATGCTGGAAAATCTCAGCAGATCTGGCAGCATCTGTAGGGAGAGAAAAGACCTTGCGTTTTGAGTCCAGATGACCCTTTGTCAAAGCTATAATACAGAGAAAGTGGGAAATATTTATACTGTGCAGTGAGAATGAAAGATGAGTCATAGCCACAGAAACCCACCTTGCTGCAACGTTCCAGTGAAGCTCTACGCAAACTGGAGAAATTACATCTCATCTTCCGGTTAGGCACACTACAGCCTTCCGGTCTCAACAGCGAATTCAGCAACTTCAGATGATTAGCTCTACCCCACCTCGATCCATTTGTTTTCATCCCATTTCATTTTAACTGCTTTTTACCATTTCTTTCTCTCTAGTCTTTCTTTATATATACTTAACTTAACCGCAATCTTATCCATCTTTCCTTATCCCTCCTCCCCTGTGCTTCCCCCTTTCCCTCCCCCCACATCTATATCTGTCACAGTTTGCCCTCTGATGTTAGTTGCTCTGTCGTTTGGCCTTTCACACCTTTTGTTATGTCTGGGGACTGCCATTAGCACTTTTTCCCCATGGTTTGTGTGGCTATTAGCACCCTGGGTTTCTGATTTTCCAGCATTTTCTCTTTGGTGGTGTATTTATCTGTTGGAAACCCCCCCCCCTTTTGATGTTTACATCTCTGAAGATGTCTCTAAAACACAGTTTGAATTTTTCTGCCATATCTTTAGTAGGGTGTGAGATGCCTACTGTGGCTTCACATCAGTATCAAGTCATGGTCCCAAATACGGGATTGTAGTACTTTAAATAACACTCTGATGTCTTTTTTATCCTGTGGGCTTTTTAGATGGCCAAAGCCTCTCAATTTGACAGAGTAGATTTGCACTTTTTTTTACAATGATTTGATTTGATTTATTGTCACATCTCCGAAGTACGGGGGAAAGTATTTTTCTGCGGCCGAGGGAACGTACACAGTACGTACATAGTAGACAAAAGAATAATCAACAGAGAATATTGACAAATGGTACATCGACAAACAGTGATTGGTTACAGTGCAGAACAAGGGGCCAAACAAAACAAATATATGAGCAAGAGCAGCATGAATGTGTCGATGGAGTCTCATCTCCTGGCCAAAACCGCAGTGACTCAATATCATGTCATGGATCTGCCCAGAAACAGGTCAAAATTTGCCTAGTAACAACGGTAACACCAATGTAACAAGGCATAATGGAATGCGATCTGCCCAGCAACAGGTAGAAATCTGTCGAGCAATCATAGTAACCAACATTCAAAAGGATAATGAAAAGCAATTTTGACAGTAACAAGACGTCTAGACAAATGATATATAGTTGCTAGCAGTCTCAGAAGCAGAGCGACAGTTTACACCTAACAACACGGGAGGCAGTTTACATCTAACAGCCTGTTAGGCCAATCTCCAATCTAAGAGCCAGAAGTGTAGGCAGGCATCCAAGGTCATACAGAAACCTTTGTGAAGAAAGTTAAAACATCCTCGCTGGATCAGGAAGAGACTTTTCCCAGACTTGACTATCAGCCCTGTATTGTGTCATGACTATAAGCTGGATTTGACTTACAGATTGACTTCATTTGGTTGTTGTTCAGGGAAAGGGGATGTCTTAAGGAATTCGGGGGAATTATATATATAGTTTAGAACAAGGGGTACGTTCTACATAAATGGTGCAGGTGTTTAATGATTCATATACTATAATTGTCCTAGAGTACTGTAGTTCTGTAAATTCATTCATTTTTTCCTTAATTTAATAGTCTTTAATACTTGTTACATGATGACTGGGCTGTTTATTCTCACTGGGGCTTCACTTGACTCCTCACACCATTCCAAAAACAAAACTATGGGCGGCACAGTAGCACAGTGGGTAGCACTGTTGCTTCACAACGCCAGGGTCCCAGGTTCGATTCCCGCTTGGGTCACTGTCTGTGCAGAGTCCGCACATTCTCCCAGTGTCTGCGTGGGTTTCCTCCGGGTGCTCCGGTATCCTCCCACAATTCCCGAAAGATGTGCTTGTTAGGTGAATTGGACATTCTGAATTCCCCCTCTGTGTACCCTAACAGACACCGGAGTGTGGTGACTAGGGGATTTTCACTTCATTGCAGTGCTAATGTACACCAACTTGTGACAATAATAAAGATTATTATTATATAGCCCCACAAACCGGTGTTTCAAGTTGTGAAACCCTTGCAGACGCCATCAGTGTGGTACGTGACAATCAGAAAAGGCATCTTTGTCCTCTTGAGAATGAAGATGGTTTAATTCACAACAACTGTCTTGGAGCTCTGAGGAGCCAACTTAAGTTCAGCTTTATTTATTTTAACACTTAATCTTTGAAAATCTGTCTTCAAAGATTTATAAATACTCTCAAGCAGGTACCGTGTCATGGCACTGCTGCGAGTGATTTAAAGAAAATCATGAGAATAATACTGAATCAACATTGACAAGAATTACCATTTGTGCACTACTTGTGCAAAACTTTTGTGCTGCAGTAGTTAAAAGCTCAAAATAAATTACATCGTAAGAGTGGAGGTTTCGTCTGTCACAATGGTCTGTTTACTTCAAATGAAGTTAGATGTATTGTATACCGTCATCCAAATATTTGCAATTTGATTACCTTAATTAAGTATCCAAAACTTGGATGATGGGACCAAATGTATGGTTGCTAAATTTCCTAATGGACAAGACAGGTAGGAGAGCAAGTTGTGAAGTGGACATAAAGAGTCTTCAAAGGGATAGAGATAGGTTAAGGCAATGGGTATAAATGTGACAGATGGATTAAGTCCACTTTGGCAAACAAAAAGGAAAGCAGCACACTATTTAAATAGAGGGAGATTGCTGAGCTCTGCAGTACAGAGGGATTGGGGGGTTCTAGTACATGAATCACAACAAGCTGGTATGTAGGTATAGCAATGTTGGTATTTCTTGCAAGGGGAATGAAGTATAAAAGTAGGGAAGCTGTGCTATAATTGTACAAGGCATGGTTTATGGTTCATTTTCATGGAGTGTGGGCTTCCCTGGCTAGGTCAGAATTTATTGCCCATCACTAATTGCCTTTGAGGGGGTGGTGGTGAGCTACCTTCTTGAACCACTGCAGTCTATGTGATGTAGGTACACCACAGTGCTGTTAGGAAAGGAGTTCCAGGATTTTGGCCCAGTGACAGTGAAAGGACAATGGTATAGTTCAAAATCAGGATGGTGTGTGGCTTGGAGGGAAACTTGCAGCTGCTGTTCTCATGCAACAGTTGCCCTTGTCCTTCTTGATGGAATAGTTCTCAGGTTTTGAAGGTGCGTTTGAAGGAGCCTTGGTGAGTTGCTGCCATGCATCTTGTAGATGGTACACCCAGCCACCACTGTGCATGGTGGAGGGAGTGAATAATAAAAGTGCTGTATGGTGTGCCAATCAAACAGGCTGCTTTGTCTTGGATGCTGTCGAGCATCTTGAGTGGTATTGGAGCTGCACACAACCAGGCAAGTGGAGAATAATCCATCACATTCCTGACTTGTGTCTTGTAGATGTGGACAGGTTTTGGGGAGTCAGAATTCACAGTACTACAGATGAGGCTGCTGAGATCATATCTGGAGTTTATAAGAATGGGAAGTGATCCCATTAAAACATATAAAAGATCTTGAGGGAACTTGACAGGGTGGATGCTGAGAGAACGTTTCCCCTTATGGGAGAGACAACAACCAGGGGACAGTTTAAAAAAAGGGATCTCCTATTTACGATAACGATAGTGAGAAATCTCAGAGGGTGGTTATTTTATGTAATTCCCTTCTCCAGAGAGCATTGGAGGCCGGTACTGGAATATTTTTAAGGCCAAGTTAGATAGACTCTTGATTGACAAGCTAGTCCAATGGTATAGGGGGTAGACATGAAAGTAGAGTCGAGGCCACAATCAGATCAGCCATGATATCACCAAATTGTGGAGCATGCTCAAGGAACGGAATGGCCGACTCCTAATTTGTATGTTTGTAAGGTAAATAATTAGAAGCCAAAAAAAAATTATTTCTGACAAAGCAAGACTACTTACAAACAACTGACTTTCTGTCATGGAAACTACCTGATCTAATTAAATGGCCGTTCCGACATTTAATAAGATCATGGCTGATCTGATAGCGTTTTTCACTTATTTACATTGAATCAACAAGAGCAAAATGGTGAACTAATGAACGATACAAAATAAATCAAAATGTTAAATTGTACGAGCAAGACTACTTACCTTAGGCTGAATAAAATATATTTTTTAAAGACAAATCTAAAGCCGATGTTCACAATTGGCAGGAATGGAAATGATGCTGCCGCTCAAGTGATCAATTCTGGCCTTGAGTAGAATTATATAAACTCACCATCAATTCGACTGATGAGTTCTTCAAGTGCTTTGACTTTCTTCTGAATCCCCGGTTGTGCAAACGTGTAATTGTCCTTTAATGAAACAAAAAATACAAATTAGTTAAATAATGCTGTAGCATTTAATGTTATTAATTGATAACTAATTGCAATATTCAGCACACTGCTACTGAAAGAGAACTATAATGCTGGATTTGTATGTACCTCCAGGATACATAACTCTTTGGCCTACACACGACTCCAGTTCTCATAAATTGATTCTGAAAGTCACGTAAAGTGGCTGAGTTACAGTTCATGGGGCAGTCAACCACTACTTTCTCAGAGCAATGTGGATGGATAATACATTGCAAGTACTCAGGAAAGTTCTCAGGAAACAAAAAAAAGCAAAATCATAAACAACCTAATGATTCAATTCAAGCCTGGTGATCTCTCCATACATGCTCACAGCGCTAGCAAAAGCCACCATGAACTATTTATATGCTTTAAAAGTAGCAATTTATACATACATCCAAAGTTCATTGTAAGAAAGCCAGTGCTGACGTTATCCAGAACGGAAGCTTACAATGCCAAAACAGACCCTTGTGTGTTATCATATTCAGTAACCGTTAAAGAGTCAATGGGCGAGATTCTCCGCCACTTCCGGGGCCGATTCCCCCCCACCCCCGGGCGGGGCTAGGAGCACGGCCCCGTGCGTCACGGCCTTGACGACGGTCGTCAAGGCCGCACGCCAAGTGTCACGCCGGCTGACGCGGCCGATGACGTCAGTCGCGCATGCGCAGGTTGGACAACGCCAACTCGCGCATGCGCAGTTGCCTCAGCCGCCCTGCAAGACGTGGTGGCTTGATCTTGCGGGGCGGCGGAGAGAAAAGAGTGCGTCCGTTACGGACGCACGGCCCCCCTTGGCACCGCCGTGGTACTGCTGTGCCAATCGGGCCCGCAGATGCCCCAAACGGGCAACTGGCGCCCATTTCACGACGGCAGCGAGCAGGTGTGTTTGCTGCCATGTTGAAACGAGCGCGAAGGCCTGGCCGCTCGGCACATCGGCCTCGGAGAATCGCCGCTCGCCGTAAAAAACGACGAGCGGCGATTCGTGGCGTGGGGGGGGGGGGGAATAGCGGGAGGCCGTGCAAAATGTCGGGAGGCCCTCCCGCTATTCTCCCACCCGGCGTGGGGGCGGAGAATCGCGCCCAATAGCTATGTTCATTTGCAGATAGGCTTGGGAGAGATCAACTTTGCTAAAGTTTTGTCCACCTGAGGGTGCACCTGAGAGAGCACATAATATAGGGTTGATAGTAGTTTTGAAATGCCCACATACCTGTACTGAACCATCCTTCATTAAGACTTGGACTATTGGGGGTAGTAACAGGCACAAGGGACTCTTGTCTTCAGTAACCTCTCGAATTCTTCTTCCACTTTAGGTCGAATAGCATAGAGTACGCTACGCGCTGTCAAACATTTAGACATGCTATCTGCCTATATCTCAAGTTTCACTTCGACCCCCGTCATGGATCTAAGTGACACCTCGAACACGTTGCATACTTTCTCAGAAATAGTTGAAGAATGTTCATAGAATCAACAACTGGGTTCATGGACGGACCAATTTAGCTTAATCTTCCTCAACCAAGATCTCCCAAACAACGCTATAACGTTTCCTTGAATACTGGGAAGAGACAACTCCACTTTCTGCTCGTTAACCTCCACAGTCACCTTGATGAAGCCCTTAAGTAGCATGACCTCCTCAGTATGACCTCAAGACCACATCAGATGGTTGCAATGGCAGATACTTCAATTTCTGACGTTATATCAATTGAGGTACAAGTGATACTGCAGCGCCCATATCTACTTACATCTTAATAACATTCCCATTTAATTTGGGATAGACCCAAAATCGTTGCTGGTCTCTTTGCACGGCTAGAATGTCGAGCTTAAAGTCTTCAGTTGGATTACTTAACTGGCAAACTCACCTTGTCAATTTTACAGTATTTTTCTTGGTACATTTCTTTTGTGCTGAAGGTTGGCGTGACCAACATGGCCATGGCAATGTGACCAGTTATGTCACAATTTTTGCAATTGTTCTCCTTGCTTCAACTATCTTCAGCCATATTTCCCACTTGGTTGCAGCGATTACATGGTCGGTTTGTGGTGGACCTGCTTTTCACAGACTCCAGCTTATGGACTTTAGCTCAAACTCCAATCAGCAAAGCTTCTCTCACACCAAGTTCCATAGATATTGCAATTTCTATCTATAATCTGTGATAATATATCTTCAGGTTAATATATCTTCAGTCAACAATTACATTTGATAGCTCAATTCCTGAGGTCATAAACAAATTGGTCGCAAAGTATATCATCCCAAGTATGACCAAATTTGCAGTACTTTGCTAGCTTCCGCAGTGATGGAACACATTGTGAAATGTTTTCCCCTTCGTCTTGCGCATAACAGCAAAAGCAGAATTTTTCAGCTATTAGAGTGGATGGGGAGAGAAATGTTCTTGCGAGGCAATTATTAACTCATCATATTGTCTCCAGGTTTATCTGGCTGTACTAAATTCTGTAGCAACATGAATGTTTTCACCCAAACGGAGCTGAGAAAGGTCACGGCATGCCGGTCTACTGGTGTCGAATTAGCTTTAAGGAGTGACTGGAACCTTTCCTCCTACAAATTCCATGTCTACTCCTCCTCATCAAACACATCATGGTGGATGTTCTTCCCGCCATTTATGACGTGCAGCTCCCTGATCTGTGATAATCAGCCATCAGCCTGTTTTCTCTGCCGTTTATTTCTTTCTGTTTAAAGCAGACAAACTTGCAGCACACAAGCAGACTAGCTGTTTCTGTGCCCTGCTATAGATACCTAGTTTGAAGAATTGGCAGCCCATAGGTTCGCGTTCCCGTGTCAGTGTGCCCTGTGCGTGGTCTCCACGGCTCTACCCACTACAACAGTAAACAATGAAAACTTTGATTCGCGGTTTGAATTCAGCCTCCAATTCATAGTTGTCCGATAACTTATTAAAAACAAACATTTTACTTGCACTAATGGCTGTCGCAATCGACCAGATGATTTGCCGATGCCCTGCAACAACTGCATGGTGTCCAAATATTTTACATGGGTTACTTTTAGTTGCCACAACGATGATTTCACCTTGGATGTCTACAATATTTCTCTGACCTCATTCCAGACGGTGTACGGGCCGGCATCTCCGATGATTCCTTCTTCTGGCTCACAAATTGGTCGTTGAAAGTTGTTTCTCTCCCTTTTAAAAAAAAAATGGCCCAGATCTCATCGGCAGTTTCTCTTTTGTTGTAGCCGCAAAGAGAAAGAATCTGAAGTGGCACATGTCGCGTTCGTATGACATAGTGCAAGGGATTTATTTACAAGATGCTGCTCAAACAGGGTACAATGGTGATTTCCACAATAGCCTGTGAAATGCTCTAACACATGTCATTACATCAGCCAATGATTTTACTGTGATACATAACACTCCCTTATCAAACACTTAGGGGATGGGGGGGGGGGGGGGGGGGGGAGGAGAGGGGGGAGGAGAATGTATACACCTGGAGCAATAAACACTTCTTTAACACAAAATATAATACATATCTCTGTAACATCCCGCAATCCCACAACCCATTGAGATATCGGTGTTCTCTTTTAACTGCTCCACCATTGGTGATCGTGCCTTCAGTTGCCTAGGCTCTCAGTTCCGAAAATTCCCTTCCTTAACCTCTCAGCCTCTCTGCCTTTCTTGCCTCCTTTACGACTTTCCTTAGAGCCCCTCTCTTTGACCATGCTTTTGGCCGTGTAGTACAAGGAGGTTTGGGTTATTAAGGGTTATTGTGAGACTGGCAAACAGTATCACCCTTATTATGATGTAGAATGTCACAAGAATGGACAGAATACAGTAGCAGACAAGCAGAGGACAGCATCGAGAAAGGGCTGTACCTTGGAGATGTAAATAGCTATGCATTACCAATAAATACAATGTTCAACTACACAGGCCTCCAGGCCTCTTCGGGAGACAGTGGACTAACCCTTACAACAGGCCGTTGCCCTAATGTTACTTTATCGATGTCAAAACTTTGCTTTATATTGCTCCTGCAAATTGCCCTGGGATATTTTATTACGCTAAAGGCACAACATAAATACAAGTTGTTGTTGCCCTATTACATCTACAGCAATGACCTAATACAAAATGGAGGGAAGAACAAAATACTTCAGAAGCTGGAAATCTGAAACAAAGACGAAAAAGGCTGAAAATCTCCAGCAGGTCTGGCAGCATCAGTGAAGAAAGAAAGAGAGCTACCATTTTATGCCAGAGGTCTTTCTCATCAGGACCTGTTGAACGTAGGATGTTTTAAAAAGTAATTCTTTAATAGGTTGTTTATTTTATAAATCATGACAAGTGTATCTGATAATACATCAAAATGTTGTCCTCTTAGACCTTGAGATGTTCCTTATGCCAGCAGCTGTTTTCCAGCTCGCTCTGTAACCTTTACTTGAATAACCCAGGGATTTAATTAGCATAATAAATTATATAGATGCAGTTGAGAAACCCAGACAGACAAGTTATGTTGCATACTAAACATACACAAAATGTTACCACTGTCAATGTGCGAACAATACAGAACAGAAATCGTAGATCTTTCCGCTCAAAATGCTGCAATAAAGATTTAGAAACTGAAGCAACGACAACACCTTAAGAGAGAAGTTTCCGTTACAAACACTGCTGTCTAAAGTTGCAACTCATATAAAGTCATGCGCTGCTTATAAATTTTCACATCCTAATATTTAAAAATATTTACCATGAGAAAATAAACTCTGACATTCTAAAGGTCCATCAGTTACTTCCTTCCTCCCTCTGGAGAATTTAATGTTATCATACAATTTTGATTTGTAAATTAATACATTGAGGTGATTTTGTGAATTTATTTTAAACATTTGTAAACATCAAAATTGTATCAAACTCTCCATTAAAAGAAAAAACCTTATGCCAATTTAACCTGCACAATAACCTGATACTTGGCATCAACACGGGGGAATGCACGGTCCAGCAGTAGACTGGGCCACTGTTGCTGGTGACAACTGATTCAGGAACTGATTATATGAATTGTCTAAAATTTTAGCAAATGACATTAATTAGCGGGTTAGCTTAACTACTGTTAAATGAGAATGTATTTACATAGAAAGGGCTATAATTTTTTACAATTAGTTTGAACAAGCGTTGAATAGTTTGCGGTGGTCTTGTTGGATTAGAGCGTAAAAGATTTGTTTTAAATTTTTATGCCTTCATTTTTGATAGTAAGAAGTCTTACAACGACAGGTTAAAGTCCAACAGGTTTATTTGGAATCACTAGCTTTCGGAGTGCAGCTTCATCAGGTAAGTTCATTTTTTAATGGAGGACACTAAACTAATATGTCATTTCTGAACTTAATCTAAAAGCTTGCACTTTTCATAATTCATGAATGTGAACATTGGGCTTTCTTGGGTAACATAAATCCAGGAATGCGCTACTCGCGCTTCAAACCTTTACAGGTCCCATGTACATAATGCTTGAATTCATTGCAAATTTGTGTAAAATAACGTTTCTGTGCTGTTACTAGCTTGGTGTTGTGTTTTTAAACAAAATCTAAATAAGCTGATGAAGATTTAATTTGGAAGCTTATTTTTCAGAAGAAATGACATGAGGGATGGGATCGGGGCAACAGCACACAACAGCAAAATGACAGGCACATTATGCGCAACATTCATTGGTAAAGTTAGTACAAGTATAAAGACTAGCATGAAATTGATTGGAATTCTCAGGAAAAATTATTTAACCAGGAGCATTTAAAAAGTGGGTTTCGTTGAGAAAGGAAATATATTCATACTTCGTATATCACCAGCCCTCAGCAAACCAACAAAATAACCTGTTAAACCAAGGAGGCCACAGATTTAGATAGAAATTGCAAGATTTCATAAGACAGTCATGCTTTAAAATGTTTCCTTTAATTTAAAGGTGAAATAGAACTTTCCGAGTAGGGCGATTGGGTGATCGTACTAAACTCTGCCAGCGGGTAGGCCCATGTGACTGGATCATCTTAGGAAAGAGGTCGTGGATGAAATCTGTGGAAAATCAAATGATAGGTTTCATACCTTGACAAGAGAGGGAGCCAGTTTTCTGGGCAGTGGCTCTCAGACCCGGAGAGGAGGACAGAAACAGCTGCTGTTGTGAAAAGCGCAGCAAAGAGGATAACTTCGCATTCCCCCCACCATTGAACGGCATTTACCACAAGTTTTTCTCAATCACATCAATCTACACTCTTTTTCAGCTTTTTACTCCCATCTACATTATGTATTGTTGCTTAGTGCCATTGACAAACTAAAAATATATTTCTCTTTTCTTTCATGAAAATTATTTATAAATATTGTATTAACCACCTTGCAAGCTGGATGCCAAAGTAAACTGGTTCTCTGTTTGAAAAGATAGGGCTTGTGGAAATTTCAAGGCAAAAGCCAGTTTGGGGATGTTCAGAAGGCTGAGTTGCCAAAGGACATCGCACGCTGGGAGATGGGAACTTGCTGAAAAGTCAGGAGTCTGGGGCTCAATCTACAAGGCTATCTTCCCACTTCGCAAGTTGCAAGAGCTGCAAGATGTGATCAAAGGATAAAAAAAACTTGCAAGGGGCATCAAGGACAGCATATTAGGAGTTTACAGTGATAGGAAGAGAAAATAGGTGGCTAAGAGTATTGTGGGTTCTGTAATCATTGATGCAGTTGCTTTTGGTGTTATTGAAAATGAGGAAATGCTTCACTTACTAATAGCTTGAATTGCTTTGGTTTTCACAATAGAGGATGAGAATAAAGTACCAGAGATACAAGAAAAAACTAAATTAAAGGGGAGGAACTTACCAGATTTAGCACAAGTAAAAGAAAAATAGTAATTGAGAAAATAATTAGAGTTAAGTAGACAAATATCCAGGACCTAATGGTTTCCATCTGAGTGCATGAAACAGTTGTGGAAATAAGACATATTAGTCATCACGTTATAAAATTCCCTTGATTCAGGAATAATATTTCTGGATTTGAAATTTAACATTGTTACAATTTAAGGACAAGAAGAGTCAAATGAGAAAATTATAACTCTATTAGTTTGCATCTGTTGTGGGGAAGTTGCTAGAATATACTATTGGAATATATCATTGGAATATACCATTGGAATATACCATTAGGGACAGTATACCGAGCACTGAGACAAACATGAACTGATCAAAGAGAGCCAGCGTGGTTTTGTACAATGCATTTAGTTCAATTTTTTGAGGAATTATGTATTGTGACAGATAAGGTACGTTTATGGATGTTATCGATATGAACTTCTAGAAGACATTTGATAACATTCCACAAATTAGACTATTAACAAAAATAGAACACAAAAATTGGAGGCAACCTATTTAGATGCATAGGGAGTATGTTAGGAAATGGAAAGCACCGATATGGATACTGGATACCCACTCCAGTTGACAAGATGTGACTGGCGATATTGTCCAGGGATCTGTACTGGGACCTTAACCTTTCACAATATTTACAAATGATTTTGATGAAAGGAGAGAGAAATAGGTTTTCAGTTTGTTAATGACACCAAGTTAGATGCAACAATGCACAATATAGATGGGAATAAAAGTTGAAAGAAAGTGTAGATTGACATGAATGAGCAAAACAGCAGTAGATGGAGTTTAATGTGGGGAAATGTGAGGTTATCCCTTTTGGATCCAAGAAAGGTGGATCAGAGTACTTTCTAAATTGCAAGAAGCTAAAAAATGAGTACAGAAATAATGGTGTGGAAATTATTTTAAAGTTATGGTTAGATCCCATTTAAAATACTGTGATAAGTTCCGGTCACCGTGTCACTGGAAGAACATATTGACCTTCGATTCATCAGAATACCGGTTAAATTACGAAAACAGATTTGTGATATCATGAAGCAATTCTTCACACAAATGATAGTGGACATCTGGAACTCTCTCCCCCCACAAAGAGTGCTGAGGTTAAATCAATTGAAAATTTCAAAATTGGGATGGATAGATGTTATTAGGCAAGGTGTTTAAGAGTTCCAGAACAAAGGCAGGGAGATTGAGTTAAGGTACAGAGCTGCTATGATCTAGCTGAATGATGATGGAACCAACCTGGAGGGGCTAAATGGCTTACTCCAGTCCCTACAATTCGAGATATATTTTTTGTTTCTAGGTTTTGAACTACACTTGTGCACAAGTCCTTATCCTCCAGCTGGACAGGACAGTATGTCTCTCGATAATAAACAGAAACATTTTCTTCAAATCGTTTTAAGCTACTGATTCTTTGCTCCACAGGATCCTAGTCAGATTTTTGAGAAGTGGCAGAACACAAAACAACAAAATTAATTTAGGCTTTAATTGCACATCAATTTTATTGAATAGTAACTCAATAAAAAGCAAACAGAAAGATAGATCTCTGATTCCAATGGATTGAGGTAATGAGAAAGATAGTGAAAGCTAGGACTCAAAAACATTTTGAAAGGTGATTGATGGAGGCCTTACAGATGCTTTCAAGATTTTAAATGGCAATGGTCCAATCACCATCTCATTGTCAACTAAGATAACAGAATCAAGAGAGACAGGCCAAGACTGACAAAAGATCATTTAGGTCACGTGTTTGGAAAAAGAATGATTATCGAAACATTGATATCAAAGAAGGACCATTTCTCCATATATGGTTCATGCCTGAATTCAAAAACAGAATACAGTTCATGACCTAATCCCTCAATTGATTTTCTGACTTGTCTTACTCCTTGCCATCACTGATATATTCAGAATCAATTGCCTCTCTAAAGTCCAAACTAAACATTCGTCACCACCTGAATGAATTAGAGATATCTGATCTGTCTGTTCAATTTCTCTCTTCAAAACTTCATCCTAAGCAACCTCACAGCTATTCTCTGGGCTCTGATGAACATTTTCTCATGGCTCAGCTGGTCAACACCTATAAAGACATTGTATATCTCAATAAGAGCGCCTCTAAATATCTTTTCTCGGTTGTTAGCAAACTGAACTTCTATAGTCTCTCTATGCTGCTTAGGTGCCTGATGCTAGGTATGAAGCAGCTAAACCCTTGTCATTATGTTCCTTTGTAAATACGGTGACCAAAACAGCTAGCAGGTGACATGCATAGACAACACGCAGACAATTTCAACAACATGTTGTCATCAATTTTTGACTGCTTGGTCTCTACTTCCTATTATATATACACGAGATGAGCAATGAACCCACTATTGGCCATTGTCCACCCAAACAATCACTTCCTTGCTCTACCAAGCAAGCCCATACATGACCATTTTTTGCTTCACGAGATGCAACTTAGTTGCCAGCCCACTTCAATCATTCCCTATTCTGTTTCCTTTCTGCTATATGGACCAATCTCCCATCCGATACCGCAATAGAAACTATCCTCCTTTTGCGATGTAAATATTTCTCCCCTTCCTCAGCACTAATATTGCATCAATTTGTCTCAACATCAAACCTCCATTCCAGGCAGCAGCTATTTTGTTAACACCAATACAAATACGTTCTTTAGGATTCAGACAGTGCTTGGACGTACGACAATAGATGGTTTTCAGGAACAATTCTAAATCAAAATGTCGTAAGTCGGAACAGATTTCCCGATAGGAACAATGGTATAAATGGGATGAACCAAGGTCAGAAATCATTCATGGGGGCCCCCAGAAGTGATAAATGCTCTCAACTTTTGCCCTGCCAAGTCATTGAATTGACTGTTGATGCCCGCATGCCTTAGCACAAGTTCCTCGGCTAGTGTGGGAGATATAATGAAGCCATTGTTCACCATTAGTTACCGGTTTAATCTGAGCATATATTAAATACAACATGCATCAAAATCGCAATCATTGTGCCAAAAATATTGAACAGAATAACACACTCATTTCTAACCTAATAAAGACAGTTTGACCTGTCGTGTCACATATATGGGCGGTACAGAACATCAATGCGCAGGTACGAATGTGCTGGCATGGCATTGTAAAGTGGATGTCATAAAGTCGAAAGGGGGTGTCAATTTGTAAATGTTGCAAGCGCCGTTCATTGTTACACGAACTTTGTAAAGTTGAACACTGTCGGTATTTGAAAATTTTATAATTATCTGTTGCCACTTTCATATAGGCCTTTCATTGTCCTATTCTTTCCTCGCATAGGTCCTTGAGAAAATGCAGTTAAGTGACATATGAGAAGGAAAAAAATGCACGCTTTCTAATTCTGGGCAGAATTAAACAAAATCAAAAGGTCTTGTGCATCTCACTCGACCAAACTGAAAACAAAGAGGAATAGCAATAGGATCTCACGCCCAATGACTTTGGAAGGATAAACGAAGCATCACCTCAGGGTTCTCACTAATTTCTATTAATTCTGCTGCCAGAAACCAGATAGGGCAGGATCAAGCTTGAATGCAAAGCTTCCAGCTGGCAAACAGCGTCAGGAACCAACTCAGATACAAGTGGCAACTTGGGCAAGGTACTGAAGTTGTGTTGATGTCAGCAGACCCTTATCAAACCTTAAAAAAGGTCACTATAGGTTTGAAGGGGAGAAAAGCGGACTCCAAAGTTAGAAATTCGCCAGCTTTTCATTTTAATTAACAAATTTACCTGGATGCCATCTAATAGTTTGCTCATGCACCAGAAACTATCAGCTTCAATATTCCGCTGCACTGTCTCAGACAGGTTTGTTACATCAAAATTTTCCACATCTTCTTCTGTAATGATAGAAAGAAAAAGAAAATTAACTTCCTCCTGCTCGATTTATATTTGGCTTTCAATAAACAAATCTCCCTATCAGCACAAAATATTGTACAGCAAATAATAAGTTCAGTCATACAGGATTTTAGCTTTACTAAAAAAAACATGCTTTCAAAGCTTTTCATTTTGCACTAGCTTACAAGAAATTACCATTAGTAAAGAGGAACAACAATTTATACTGCATGAGAAGAGTGTGCTGATTAGTTAGCAAGTGGACTCTATTGGCGGAGGTGCTTCAATGGCGATGGCAATGCAGAAGTATGGGCTTCCATGAAGAATGCCTGGGGTTGCCTCAGGAGTTTGGGATGGAGGCCGCCAGCAACTCAAACACCACAGCAGTGAGCAGGAGGGGCATCTATCAGATAGATCTTCCAGCTTCCGTGTTATCAAGGAGGTCCATCATCCATCTTCTTGCTTCAATGGTGGGTCGGTGATGTTGGGCATGGTACCCACGCATGATGGAAGGATGCGTGCAACCAGGCCCATTGAATACAGCGCTAGATACATGGTTACATGATTAACGACGTTGGAGCCAGAAGATATGGTGTGTTTGCCCATTGGCATCCACAGTGTCAACCACGTCTCCCCCGCAGAATTTAGTCCCAGATGTGAGACTTCCACAAGTTGAGTCAGTTTCCACATGTGTGAAAAAACGCAAATTGTCTCATCACATCCACAGTCAGCCCCTTCATCCCTTGCGTGTAAAATGTACAATTGTACATGGAGAGTTAAATAGTAATGACCAATGGTGTTCTTTAATTACTAGACGTCTGGGAAGAATGCATACATAAAACTAGGAAACCAAATCTTGAGCCAAAATTAGATGCAAAGCTGCATTTTTATTTAGGGAAGCTGGTCAATGAAGAGTTCACACTTCCAAATTATTGCACCATATGATAACACATAATGAAACAATTATATCACTAATACATGGGTCACATTTATAATGTTATTGCAGGATAATACCAGATGAATATCTGCTCCCAGTTGTCTCTAAGCTGTAAATTTTACAATACCAGAAAAAAGAACTATGGGTAACAACTGCATCATTAAAAATTATCTGTCTTTGTATTAGTTTCATGGGACTATTCAGATGATGACTGTCCCTACTGAATGACCCTTTAAAAACGCACAGATACAAACATGGCGGGCGGGATTCTCCCCAACCCGGCGGGGCGGGCCGTACCGGAGCCGAGGAGTGGCGTGGATCACCTGGTTAGCACCACGCCAGCCAGTGCCGAAGGGCTTGGGGCCGTGCCAAAGTCGAGTTGGCGCATGCACGGGAGCACCAGCGTGTCATGGCGGCATCCCAACGCATGCGCAGGGATGTTCTTCTCCGCGCCGGCCATGGCGGATTGTTACACTGGCCAGCGCAGAGGGAAAGAGTGCCCCCACGGCACAGGCGCGCCCGCGGATCGATGGGCCCTGATCGCGGGACAGGCCACCGTGGGGTCCTCCCTCTCCCCCCCCACCGAGCCAGATCCCCCCCCCCCCCCCCCCCCCCCCCCCCACCACCAAGGACTCCGCAGGCCGCCCGCAGAGCCAGGTCCCGCCAGTATGGACCTGGTATATTTTACCCAGCGGGAACTGCCGAAAACAGGCAGCCACGGCCCATCACGGGCCAGAGAATCGCTGGGGAGAGGGGGGGGGGGCGCGCTACCAACAGCCCCCAACCGGCGCAGCATGATTCCCACCCCCGCCGGAGAATCCGGCAGCCTGCGGCGGGGCAGGATTCACGCCGTCCCCGACGATTCTCCAGCCCGGCGGGGGGTCGGAGAATCCCGCCCAACAAATCAGAATGCCAATACAGCTTAATTCCACTTTCTCAGTAAAAAGCAAAGAATTATTTATTCTCAAGCTTGATGAACCTTTTAGAAACGTTGATATTTTGTGGAGGTGACATATATTACCAACATTTGTGTAAGTTTATAAATAAGGTCAGAATGTACTTTTATGCGCTCAAGTAAAATGAATAGCAGCCTTGTGGACCAACCTATGTTAATTAACAAGTTAAAAAGTTTACACTGAAAAGAGAAGGAAGAGTGAGAAAATGTTCCACCTTTGGAAAGCTGAAAAATTGTCTGACAAACATTTCTGAACATTATTATGAACATCACGGCCCAGATCTTCCGATATTTGGATGATCGGAGAGCAGACGTACCTGGAAGATGCGCTATGGGATCCCTCGACGGTCCCAATGCAAGGACTTAGTGGGAATTGCCCGGGAAATTTGAACTTCCGATGGGCAATTTCCCTGCTCCCTGGGACCCTCCAAAAAATTCTCCAACTCTTTTGAGTTAGAATCAGAGACTTTGGACTGTTCCCACTTTCTTACCTGAATATTTACCCAGGACATGTTAGACAGGAAAAAGCTGGGCCAACACCTGGGTAATATATAACTGATCCCTCAATCACTCACACTAACAACCAGACTTTCCCTCTTGACGCGACTAGCCCCCCACCCACCTACCAACTTACCCACCTGCCACCCTACCCTCCCCCATACTTTACTCACACTACATCTTTACCCACTGCCTTACGTTACCCACCCTACCCAATGATCTTGCATACTTAACCTTTCTCCGTAGTGGTCTTCGTTTTGGCACATTTAAATCCTATAACTTACCAGAAAATGGCAACTAGTGCAGTGAAAAGGGAATGTTTTCTGCGCAGATACTCTGCGCTGCTCCCTACGAGGTTTCCTGCCCTAGGACGGGTGAAGGAGCATCCATCAGAAGGTCACTTAGATTATTTTGTCTGATCAGGGTCGGAAGTAGGATTTCCGATCATGATGCAGAGGATCTGAGCCATTATTGGTGTCAGCTGATGAGTAAAGTTAAAATAGATAGATTAAAACCCTGAGTTTTTTACAGCTTACTTTAATTAAAGTCCCTCAAAACAATTGTCGGTACTGGGATCAGGATCAAATAGAAGCTACCGAAAATGTATGGGTAAACAATTCACTTGTGCCAGGATTCTACCCTTTTGTTTAAGAAATAAATTGTGTTTAAAATCAACGTTTGCTTACTTCTGCAGTTTTTCTTTTAAGTGTCTGTTCAAACAATGAATACTGCCAACATTATTAAAGGAACAGTACGGTAGAAAGTCCGAAACCCGACAAGTAAGGAAGCGGAAATAATATTAGTTAATTTATTTGAGGACTTGTGGTCATGATGTCATTTTAACTATGTATGCGAAGTTCAATCAACCACGTTGTTGCATTCATCAACTCTGCTAACAAAACTTACCACAATGTAAGCACTTTCAATTTAATACACGCATAAACACAATTTTATAAAGGCAGCACTAATAACAGATCATGAGAAACAAGGGAATCCTGGCTGTAATGCACCACTGGAACAAAAAACACAAATGGATACCATCATCAAAACTCCTTAACAATTTTTAGGCAGAGGGAAAGCATATGCAAAGAATAAGAATTCTAATTTATTCCTCTGCACTGCAAGTCTGAGGCTCTGTATTGATCAGAAATGAAATACACATAATTTCTGTAATGCAAGGCTGTCATTATACAACAATGTAAAGAACAAAATACTGGTATATATTTCAGAATCAAATATCCCAAAAGCAGTTTGCAACCCGTAGTATGAATGCCTTTTCTCTTGGGTGACGCTGGCAAGGCTTCATTTATTGTTGATCGCTAGTTGTCTATAGTAGACAATAAAAGGCCTCATTTTTGAACCACCAAGGTCCTCGTACAGATGGTGCTCCCACAATGGCGTTATAGATGGGATTCCAAGATTTTGATTCAATGATACTGAAGGAACACAACAATACATCCAAGTCAGGATACTGCACTATTTAGAGCACATTGAGATGATTATTCTGGAGTATATTGCTGTCCTTGTCCTTATTGACAGCAGCTAAGTCACAGGACTGGGTGATACAGTCGAGGTTTATCTGGTGAGTGTCTGCAATACATCTTGTATAAAATAATGGCTACAACCTCAATGTATTATCAATCAGTAGAGGGTTGGAAATGGAGTCCCTTCAGTGCTGATCAAGTGGATTGCTTGCTCTGGAAGGTGTTTTATTAAGTGTTGTTAGCCTTTAAGACAATCATCTTCAGACACAAGCAAAGGACAGTATTTAATGGTGGCAATAGGGGTCTCTCCTCATGGCTGGAGAGTCTCTTCAGACAATTGCTCTACACTGACAATGCTGCACTGGCATTCCATACCGAGACGTGCCTTCAGTGGCAAATGGAAAGGCTGTCTCATGTCTGTAAAGAGTTTGGTTTGGCCATAAGTATCAGAAAAACAAATGTCCATCTGCCAAATTTCCACCCACTTGCGTAGCCCCTCAAAATCCTCTTGAAGCAACTTTGCATTCTCCTTACTCCTAGTTTTGCATCTGCTGCAAACTTTGAAATATTACATTTAATCCCCACATCCAAATTCTGG
Source organism: Scyliorhinus canicula (assembly GCF_902713615.1). Taxonomy (NCBI): domain Eukaryota; kingdom Metazoa; phylum Chordata; class Chondrichthyes; order Carcharhiniformes; family Scyliorhinidae; genus Scyliorhinus; species Scyliorhinus canicula. The sequence goes on from NC_052160.1 coordinate 115,510,659, forward strand.
TGCTCCACTAGTCACAGCCTGCTAACCAGACCCATTTAGTCCAACTCTTGTTTTCTGTCCATTAACCAGTTCTCAATCCAGCCAATATATTCCCCAATCCTATTTGAACCTGTGCTGTTGGCTTCACTCTGCATCACAAGCCAGATGTCCAGCCAACTATGCTAAGCTGGCCCCGACACACTGGGATATCCTTGCCCACACATCATGGGCTGTCCACAATGTTTCACAGCCAGTGAAGTTGTGTTAAAGTGGAATCATTATGATAATAATAATAATCTTTATTGTCACAAGTAAGCTTACATTAACACTGCAATGAAGTGGAGATGCCGGTGTTGGACTGGGGTGAGCACAGTAAGAAGTCTTACAACACCAGGTTAAAGTCAGGTGAATTCTTCACCCGAGGGCAGATAGCTAGTGTTTGAAACAAACCTGTTGGATCTTAACCTGGTGTTGTAAGACTTCTTAATGCACTGCAATGAAGTTACTGTCAAAAGCCCTTAGTCACCACATTCCTGCGCCGCCGGTTTGGGTGCACAGATGGAGAACTTAAAATGTTCAATTCACCTAACAGCACGTCTTTCGGGACTTGTGGGAGGAAAGTGGAGCACCCTGAGGAAATCTGCGCAGACAAAAGGAGAACGTGCAGACTCCACACAGACAGTGACCCAAGCCGGGAATCTAACCTGGGACCCTGGCACTGCTACCACTGTTACTGCTTATGTACCCAGCCACAAGATAAATAGAATGGTAATTTGCTAACTGTGAATAAAAAAGTTCCTCATGATTTCCCCAGCACCTCTGGCACTGCTCCTCCACCCCCCGCCTCCCTCCGGTTTGCATAGGTTTTCCCACAATCAAGTGCGGTTTCCAAATCGGTAGAACCAAGGAGGAGTAGGTCTTAAGTTAAATGTATTTTTGAAGTTAAGTTTTAAAAAGTGCTCTAATTATTTTCAATATTAAGATGCATCAGTAATAGGGGCTCTTCAAGCCATTTGCTCCGCCATTCAATAAGATCATGGCTAATCTGATTATCGTCTTAACTCAACTATTCTGCCTGATCCCACCCATCGCCCCTCCACACCCTTGCATTCTCCCCACTTCCCCAATAACTCTTTTACTCCTTTGCAGATTAAAAATCTAACTCAGCTTTTGAATATGTTCAATGAGCGAACCATTACTGTTCTCTGAGGAAGCAAATTTGAAGATCAACGACGCTCAGAGAAGAAATTCATCCGTATTGGTCTTAAGTGGAAGTTTTTTTGAAACTCTGCCCCCCCAAAATGGAAATATCCTCTCATAATTTATCCTGTCAAGCCCTCTTGGAATCTTGGGCTGGATTCTCCACCTGCGGGATGCTCCGTTTTGCTGGCAGCCCAGGCGTTCCTGAAGGCGAGGGGCTGCCTCACAATGGAAAACCCCATTGACCGCCCGTCGTAATGGAGCATCCCGCCGGCAGGGTGAAACAGAAATGTGGTGGGGTGGAGAATCCAGCCCCTTGTGTTTCAGTAAGATCACGTCTTATTCCTCTGTCAATGAGCATAGACACAACCTGCGCAAAGCTTTCCTCACAAGGCAAACCTCTCACCCCATGAATCAGCCTAGTGAACGTTCTCTGAACAGCATCCATCAGTAAGAAAGACTTACCGGTCATGGGGTTGAACATTAAACTCAAGGGGCGTGTCTTCAGCTTGTGACATCTAAAGAGGGCCCAGCTTTGCATCTTGTGCAAGGCCTCGGAACCGGCTTCTTTGTTGGACTGATGCAGAGTGAGCAAGTTCCTGCTGCAGCTTACAACTAAGGTTGGGTGGTACTTTTGTTATGCAGTCAGTGTCAAATACCTCTGCATTGCCGCTGGCTGCAAGGTCCGGATCAAAAACCTTTAACTTCACTTTTATTATTAATTTTTTGACTTTCAAACTTTTTTGACTTTCAAACTAAGTTTTGAGTTTTGTTAGAAAGAGAAATAGGCTTTTGCCCAAACAATTTTGATGTTCTAAATTAAATCACAATAGGACCAGACTGACGTCCTGCATACAAGCATGAAGCTCAGGTGGCTAGACAGCTGATCCATGATGCAGAGCGAGGGAGCAAGGCCAGCAGCTCGGGTTCAATTCCGTACCGGCTGAGATTATTCATGAAGGCCCTGCCTCTTCAACCTCACGACTCATCTAAGGTGCGGTGACCCTCAGGTTACATCACCACTAGTCAGCTCTCCCCCTCAAGAGGGGAAAGCAGCCTCTGGTCATCTGGGACTATGGTGACTTAACAAACACAATTACAAAAATACAAAAAATAAAGATCCATGGAACCATTCATCTAATGAAATGGTTTAAAGGTATCTGACTGGTAATGTGTATTCCTTTGCAGAATGCTTTGAGATCTGCATTTTAAATAAACACTATATATTTGTTCAAAATCTAATCAGATTTATTTACTGCCACCCTTGATTAATTTAATTCATAGAATCATAGAATTTACAGTGCAGAAGGAGGTCATTTGGCCCACCAAATCTGCACCGGCCCTTGGAAAGAGGGCTTAAGCCCACGGCTCCACCCTATCCCTGTAACCCCACTTAACCTTTAGGTACACGAAGGGCAATTTAGCATTGCCAATTCACCTAACCTGCACATCTTTGGACTGTGGGAGGAAACCAGAGCACCCGGAGGAAACCCACGCACACACGTGGAGAGCGTGCAGACTCCGCACAGTGACACAAGCCGGAAATCGAATTTGGGACCCTGGAGCTGTAAAACAACTGTCCTAACCACTGTGCTACCATGCTGTCCTTGTTGACTTTCTCAATTTAACGTTTAGCCACCCACTGACCCAATAAATATATTATTAGAATGCACAGGGCATAAATTCCTCCCGAGTTCTCAGATTGTTTCCAATCACAACCACCTTTCACTTTATACTAAGAAACACCTTCAACAAAAGAAAAACGGTAACTACAACTCCGCATCCCCATTACTAATTTTATACACAATAGAAAGAAAAAAATACAGTTCTTAGTATATCAAACCATTTTGTTCATCTAAAGAACTGCTCCAAGACTTTGACTGGGTTTTGAAATCAAAACTGGAGTAAAACAGGTTCTTCTAATGCTATTGCTCCACCACCCACACACCTACTCCACCATGCCAAGTTAAACTCATCAGATTGAACATAAGTAGTACACATTTAGGGATTTTATTGAGGACATTATTGGTGTATATTGTTGCTGCAAACTTACAATGAATTAATTCTTTGCCTCACCTAAATTGGGATTGACAGATGTTTAATAAAATTGGAAGGCAGTCAAGATAGATGCAGGATAGTTAGTCACGATTTCTTCCATAAATGAAAATAAAAAATGCTGCTTTCAATTCTCAGATGAGGATTAGATTTTGTACAAGTACAATGATTTACATAGATGTGCTATAAAGGCAATAAGGACAACCTGTAGCATAAAAAATAGCGTATTAAATGCAAGCATACCGAGTATTCACTCTGTTTAATGGCATGTAACACTGCAGTGTAATGGGAATTCAACTGCATGCTGCTGTCACTGCAGATAGATGTATAGCCAACCCAAAATGGCTATACGTCAGTTTGGGAATTGGATAATCTTTATAAATTATTTATTACAATCATTTTAAAAACAGTATTTTGGCATGTGTTAGTGGAGGCGATGGAGGTCGGGTGCGGCTGAGTGCTCAGCTACCATTCCTGAATGATGTTGTTTTTGTCGAGTTTTGTTTAAAATATAGAAAATGTTCTATGTATAAAATAAATTTTCTGCATTTCCCCAAATTTCAAATCTTCTGCTGACAAATTCCAATCACAGACAAAATGAGCTATGAATGTGTGGTACATTTGACAGAAGTCATGCAGCACCAATGTTCTCAGCAAAGCTTTCCAGGTAAAACCCAGCAGCTTCCTTTTCCCTTACCACAACTTTCTCCCCTCTTGGAAGGACTGACTCATGCACATGACACTTCCTGACGCTCTGCGGTACTGGATGACCCTGGGGTGAATTCCCATAATAAACGTAGCTTTGATGCCACAGCTCCAGATTAAACGTAAAACTTCCATCTGCATTGGACACTAACCTGGAACAGCAATACAGAAGAACCTGTGTCTTTGGAAGGCCTTTGGAGTCAATTCAGGTTCTTGACTCTCTACTTACATCTCACTGCACTAAATCACTGCCCCAGTTTATACATATTGCACACGGGAATGGGACAGTAGCCTGGAGCCCGAAAGAGGATCAGTGCTTCTCTTGACCCCACTAAAATCAAACACTGTGATGGCCAACTCTCCGCAGCTCTTCCAAGGAACCCAGTCCCAAGGTCTACCGGCAATGCCTGATGCTTGGGTCCCAGCCAAGTTCAGAATTTACAGCACTAAAATCTCAGAGCCACAGGTCTTCAAGGAAATTGCGAACAGTTTCAAGCATAAAAATTGGATTACGAATCTTGACACTGATATTAATCAGGCAATAATGCTTCTAACGAAAGGTCATAGACATAAAATGTTAACTCTGTTTCTCTCTGCACAGATGAACCCAGACCTGCTGAATATTTCTACCATTTTTTTTTCATTTTGGATAGGGACACTGTTACCACCACTTGCCCAAGACCGATAGAAACTGCAAAACACCTCCATGTTTAACGTTTGCGGACCCTTGCAGCGTGAACCTGTCGCTCTGCTATTGATCCCAGGCATACCTGGAATCCACTGCCATGGATCCTCTGCTCTAATCTCAATCTTCAATTGTCTCTGCTTTGTTCTTCAACTCTTCTTGTAATCTTCAACAGCTGTGGGTAAAACTGCATAAGAGGAACATCCATACTTCACGGAGAGTGGTGACGAAAAATACAAACCCTGTCCCTCACAAAGTAATTATGGAGGTACTTGGAACCTAAGCTGATGTCATGCTGCACCATTGAATGGGATACCCAACTGTAGCAATTTGATAATCTCTCTTTCTGGTTAAAGAACAATAAGGAAGCAAGAAAACAATGAAAAGGGAATTTTAAATTTCCAAATATGGATTTGAATTTCGTCAAATGTGCCTGCTCTGCAATACAGGAAATTAATGACAGCAGAATCGTGTAATAATAAACTGAAGACGGACAGAGTTCTAAAAATGCGGTGTACTATAATTTAAACTACTGTATTACTACACCTAAAAATCAACATAAAAAATGACCTTGCAGAGGGCATCCAAAAGGTTCACTCTCTAATTTAAAAAATATGCACACTGTTTACTTCACCTTAATTAATTTTGAACAGTCACCCTTTCCCTTTCTGCCTGTTCAGAAGAGGAAAGAAGATTTTTCCCAAAGGCCCCTTACCCTGTAGTTGCAAAGAAACACATCAAACTGAAACAAACCGCTTCCTATTATAATCCAAAAGGAAAAGGGGTCTACATTATTAATGTAGAGCACCGGATCCAAAGGGTCACGGTTATATTCCTTTCCTTTTTTAAAACAGTACAAAGCAGTATTAAAGGCAAATGTACCAGAACGAGTATTGCAAATGAGCAAAGAGAAAGGTCTGAACTCACACAGTTCCTCTTCTCCATGTGGAGTAAAATAAAATGTGCATGTATACTGTATCTTTAATGTCCTCAGGATCCCAAAGCACTTCACACGTTATTATTTACTTTTGAAGTATTGTTACTGCAGAGTTGTATGCAAACACTCCAGCCACATTGTACGCAGCACAGAAGGCTCTGGAGTCCGAGTCACTGACTGTAAGAAAATAGATGGACTTCTAGACACTAAAGGCATTGAGGAGTATGGGGAGAGGGTGGGATTATGGCATTGAGATAGAGGATCACCCATGACCACATTCAATGGTGAAGTAGGCTTAATGGGCCAGCTCCTATTTTCTATGTTGATACTCAAAGCAAAATGACAAAAGGCTTCTGAAATGGGGGAATCAGGAATCCTATTTATTAACAAGGTTTCTGCCCTGCCCAGATAAATATCATGGCCACAATCTGTGGGATAGGTGACGTAGACCAAAGTATAAATGAATTCACATGTCAATAATTACCTACATGGCATAATAATGATCCTGCAGCTTTCAAAGATTCTCTTAATGGAAAAATGCAGTGCAAGTGGCAAATTGTTTTTCAATGGCGAAGTGTCAGGTAGTATAACATAACTAGTGCTAATACTCAGAAGTGCAGAATGGAAATGGACTCAGAGTTAATCTTCACTTTGCTCAATTTCCCAATCTGAGCTGCACCAAATAAACATTCTGGCATCTACCTAAAGCATAGAGAGAACAATTGGCAAGCAGAGCCATACTTAAGGATATTGGAATCTTCTGACAGCTAAGGTCAACAATGGGCAGAGAACACTGGTAGCTATCTGCATATCCACCTTATTACCTGTAGTCACATCAGGGCAAATGAACAAAGGAAGATTTAAACAGGAGACATTCACATATATCTCTAATTAAAGAAACTAAGTATTGTGATACTACAGCTTTGGAACAACAATGATATGTCAGCACAGCTGATTAAATCAAGGCCTGCCATTTGCATTTGTATAACATGTAGCAGTCATTTAATGTCTTGTAAATTCTTGAATTCCTAAACTTGCTTAAAATACTTTTTGATCTAAAGTCATAATATTTCTTATCAGCTGACAAAAAAACATCGACAAAGAAACAAACTAAATCTACCACATGTTTTCAACAGCTGTTTATTTGCTAGCTTCAGTTCAAAGTGCCAGAAACTCAGAATAAAAGCTGAATCTCTGGTTTTGCTCAGTTGGCTGGACAGCTGCTTTGTTTAGATTGTCGGTAAATTACTAAACTACATATTTTCCCTTACATTTCTCTTCTGGTGACTGAGTTATGCCAGATTTCATTGAAGGCACATGATCTCTGCATGGGCATTTTAAATGAATGCAACGGTACCTTTGATGGCTCATATACTTTTAAAAAAATATTTATTGTCACAAGTAGGCTTACATTGACAATGCAATGAAGTTACTCTGAAAAGCCCCTCGTTGCCACATTCTGGCGCCTGTTCGGGATCACGGAGGGAGATTTCAGAATGTATTCTGTTCAAATTACCTAACGCGCACATATTTCGATATTTCTGGGTGGAAACCGGAGCACCTGGAGGAAACCCATGCAGACACAGGGAGAATGTGCAGACTCCACACAGACAGTGACCCAAGCTGGGAATTGAATCTGGGACCCTGGCGCTGTGAAGGAATAGGGCTAACCACTGTGCTACCGTGCCGCACTATTGTAAAAACGGTGCAGACATATTATGACCTTGCACAGCAATTTACACGTAGTATAATGCTTTGATCTGCAAAAAATTGATTTTAAGCTCCAATGATTTAACTTTTCTACAGGTGAACACTGTATTCATTAAGGTATCAAATGTGAGTGTGAAATAAATGTTTCATTTCAAGCATCCAGTGGCAACATTTTACAAACTCTGGCCATGTACAGCAGTCAGGTGCAAAGAAAATCTCCCTCGACTACTTCACAATATGCCTCAGTCTCACCTTCAACAAAAGTCCTTGCATTACACCAGCAGTATGGTATTTTCAATGCCAACCCAAATCTGTAGCCTACATGAAAGAAGTTTTGAAGATGCGCACAATTAATGGCAAAGGTCATAATGTGGGTCTGTGCCCACTGGAAAATGGTTCGAGATTTCCCAAATTGTTTTCACACAAGACCTTTACATACAACAAACAGCTTCATCATTCTTGGCCTTGTAATCCTGATGAAAAGTCAATGGTAGTCCACTAGCAACCACCCACTCATTGTTCCCAATTAATTTTAAAGAACTAAGGGGATGAAACTGGTCTTAGGCAAAACAGAGGATTGGATAATAGTGAAGCAACATTACATTTCATGGTGCTTTGAATGCTTTACAATTACAGGGATGAAAAGAAAACTGGGCACAGCATAAAGCAGGCTGCCAATGCGCCATTGCCTGTTTTGTGCTTTCATCCGAAAAGTACTTCAGTACTCCCCACTGCCAGTGTCATTTGAAATAGACAGAAATAAACTTGAATTGACACAGTGCCTTCCATATCCTCAAGATATCCTAAAATTCAAAGTCAATGAGGTATCTCTGCTGGTATTTATGTGTGTGTTTTGTCTAAAGGCTCATTGTCAACCGATGCTCCATCCGGACCCATTTTCTTGGCTTTTTTTGTTTGCCAGTGGTGGAATGTCATTGCCTTTCATTCGAAGGGGCAAGCCAGGAAGCAGGTCGCAAGTTTACCTCCACTTGAACAGGACTCAAACCTGCTGCTGTTATTCTGAACCACCTGCTTGTGAATCAGCCTCCTGTTGTCGCTGTTATAATATAAAAACACTTGGACGGCAGTCTGCTAAGAACAAAGACCTCCAGTATCAAGTAAATAAATAACCGGGTAATTGTTTTCGACATGAAGACAGAAAATGTTGAAAATACTCAACAGGTTTGGCATCATCTGTAGGAGAAATACCAGAGACAATGACCTGAAATGTTAACTCTGTTCCTATCTCCAGAGATGCTACCAGGCCAGAGTATTTCCAGCATTTTCTGTTTTTGTTTCAAATTTCCAGCATCCATAGAATTTGGCTTTTGAGATTGTTTTAGACGTTTTGCTTAAGGGATAAATATTGAGCAGGTCACCAGGAGAACTTGCCTACTCTTCAAATAGAACCATGAGGTATTTTATTTATATTCATGTTGACATAGCGAAGGAGCTGGACATGGGTGGAGATAAAGTCACTGGCGCAGGATGCTTTAACTGATCCTGACATTTCAAGATTTAGCAATCTTACACTATTAAGTTCAGCAACATGTCTCTAGCCATTTATTTGATGCTATTAGAAATTACAGAATAAAGAAAGCCAAAAGACAATTCTGATCAATTTTTAAAAATGTACAGTTGCAAGAAGGCGACAGAAAAAATTAGCTCAATGAACCTCATTCACATTTTGATGTTTTGAATTTTAAGGAGATTGGGGGGGGAGATTAAACATAGAACTGAAAAAGGGAACATTAAAAAGTGATAGCTATTGAATGTATTCAAAGAGAAAATATTGGGTTGAATTTTAGCACAGGAAAGAGCAAATAAAATACTTGCTTCTTGGTAAATATTTCAGATCCACCATCAGGATGTACAGCAACTAGCAAAATACAATAAGGGGTCTTGGGAGAAAGAAAAAAGTTCACCATGTTTTACACAGAGATGAATAATGCTGCAAAGGTATGAGGTGAGATTCCCTGGCCTCCTTGGGGCATGTTACTCGGAGGTGGGAACAGGTCCGCTGTTGGCCGGAGACGGAATCTTCTGGTCCAGCTACTGTCAATGGGATTTTCCATTAAATCGATCCCAAGCCGACAGGAATCCCGCAAAAGGAGTGTGCCATCGGCGGGACGGGAAGGTTCCACCACCGTGACCAGCTGAAAAAATCTCACAAATAGCAATTTTGAAGGGTTTTTATTCTTGCACGAAATTATAGCGACTCCACAGTTGTACTTCAAAAAAAGTTATTTCAATCCTTTTAGGACTCAACAGATATTTATGTCCTGAGAAAAAGCAAAAGCATTTTTGCAGCTGAGTAGTGCAAATTAAAGTAGCCTCCAGCACAGAAAGATCAGCCAGTCTGGAAGACAATTTTTTTTAAAACACATTGCGTTTTTGCTTCTGGATATGGTTCAATGTGTTATTGCCAGTCCTCATAGAGCTGTTAAAACAAGCCATAGGTCTGAATATTATAGGAGTACCCGGCTATAAAGTACAGGGTCAGAGACATACTACTAATTCAAATTCATGGAAAGCAACTTAGAAGATTGTATCTATCTGCACTGGCTTTGTACTAGAAATACAGTTCATATGCATATACTGAACAAAGAAAAGTACAGCCCTTCTTCCTTCCAAGCCTGTGCCGATCCTCATGCCCTAACTAAAAAAATACCTTAAAGAACAAAGAAAAGTACAACACAGGAACAGGCCCTTCGGCTCTCTAAGCCTTTGACGAGGTAGCTTATTTGATTCATTAATATAGCATAATTTATTCCAGTGCTATAGATAGCCCACTTCTGATCAGTGCATATGTGGAAAAGCTGTATATGTTACACTACCAGTCTTTAAAACCAATAAGATCTTATTCAACAAAAAGGAAAAGCCATTGTGGCTATAGTTCTGAAACAACTGGTTATTTGCAGCTCATGGGGATAATATGGGGAACAGAACAATGTATGGGGGAGTGAGTGTTGGCCAATGGCATACATCACCTCATTAACTAACAGACCAATTCTACCGGAATGCAGTCACAATCTCCTTGTTGAACAAAGCAGAGTTGACAGCTCCTATATTTGTGATCACTGAATCAAAAAATGTGGAACACAAACATAAAACAGAAATGAATGCAAAGAAACTCGTAAAGGAGCTGGTAGTTGTAGATGTCAATGTCTAGACAGTCTAGGGAAGAACATTGTTTTTTTTCATGTGTTGGGACAACATAAGATCTAGAAAAGTGGATTGGACTTCTGCATAGAGTACATTAAGGCTCTACAATTCACTGAGAAGAAAATGGTTCAACTGTTTGCCATGCCACAATAAGTAATGTAAATACATTGGCCAGGATACAAAAGGAGAGAAAAAAATGATTCCAATTTTTCCAATGAAGTTTCATTACAAGGAAAGATTGAGAACGTTCTTTCTATGGATTAACTTGGGAGGAAGAATTTCAATAAGACAGAGAACATCAGATCAAGTTAATCAAGATTACTACTTCAAAGAAATAAGTTAGTTTTTAGGAATATATTTCAACTATATAAATATAAAACAGATATTGGATTTTTAAAAAGAGTCTTAATCAAAGTCTTTAAAAGTCTTAGCCACTCCCAAAATCCACACGCCCTTTGGGGAAAGGAGTGGGGCTGGAATAGTGAATAGAGAATCAAGGCTGAGGTGAATGACAGTGGAGCAAAGAGAAGAGTGGTTACATAGATTCAGCAGGATATGCAAACGTAGAGTGGTAATGATTGGTAATGAGTGATAGAACTATATAATGGGAAGGGGGAATGGTGGAGATACATAGAATAGAGGAGATATTCAATCCAGAAAGCCAGCTCGTAAAGGATAATACTGGAACCAATCTTAATGCACTTCTATATTTATGTAGTTACACAATAAAAGCAATCAGCTCCCACTCTCCCCGACCTCTGAACATCCACAGCGCAAGACTGTGCCCCACCCCATCCCCGAACATCCACAGCGCAAGAGTGGGTCTAAGTGCTCAAGTGAATGGCCTGTCAATGTCCATCACCTTTATACAATTGGACACAATTAACAGAGAGCCACTATGAAACAGATTTTCTCTGCAACAGCCAGCCAATGACCACTGGTAGCTTGCCCCACCATGTTGTCTCATGCAGTACTTTCCCCTGAAAAGAAGAGCTAAGGAGGACAGTAAGCGTAAAACAAAAGTTGAGAGGGATGCAGAAGAGGAGGTACAGAGCTAAATAAAAGCAAATTACTGCGGATGCTGGAATCCAAAACCAAAGAGAAAATGCTGGAAAATCTCAGCAGGCCTAGAGGCATCAGGGAGAGAAAAGAGCTAACGTTTCGAGTCCAGGTGACCGTTTGTCAAAGCTTTGACAAAGGGTTATCTGGACTCAGACAGAGCTAAATGTTGACAGAGAGCAAAGACAGGTTCGCAAGTTACTATATTTTACAACCTATTGCATACAATGCTCTAGCAGGTTGCCCTGTATTAGAAAAGTTTAAGTTAAAATTTGCCCTGGCAAAAAGCAGTTTGTAAGTTGCAATTCTACCAAAGTAGAGAGATAAATTTACAATACTGAGAAACTTTCCTTAAAAAGTGGTACCATATAAAAGAGGAAGCTAAATTGCTGTTGAACAGCAGGTTGGAATGTGCAAACCAAGTATCAAGCCAAATAAAATCCAGTCGTGGAACACTCAATTTCTAGCTGCAAGGTAAAAGTTACAGCTCAAAATTATTGCTGTGGAATTATTTAGAGATAAACTTAGCATCTGTACAGCACTCATTAGGCAGGCTCATGTCTGTGAAGGTTATACTCGCCAGAGAAAAATGAACACAAACTGTTGCATATTCTGCAGCTAGGCAGTGATATAATATGAATTAATGAACTCATTCCGATAATTTCAACAGTGATCTCAAATTGAATAAAAAAAACATTAGTTTCAGTTTTCGTTTGGGTCAATCAGCTACAAGAGCAGCCATTTTGTCAATATTGCAATGGCACGACTTCCGGTGGCGGCTATGAAGGAGTAAGTCACACATTTGGTGGCTCCCGCTCTGGTCAGACTTTTGGACCTTTCCCCGGACCTTTTTCTGGTTTTAGATGGTGAATTTGAAGGCAATTGGGTGCTGTTTCCACGTATTAATGTATGGTGAAAAGACCCAGACGTGCACGAAAAGGCAGTAATAAAAAGTTAGCCAAGAGCTGTGTTGAAGCTGCAGCGGGAGACAGCATGGCCGAGGACCGGACCCCTGGGGAGGCAGCGCAGCGGCCAACGGAGCAGTTGATGCAGGTCATCCAGGACGGTTTTGCCAAGCAGAAGCGGGAATGTTTGGACCCTATTAAAGGATCGATCGATCGGCTGGAGCACAGATTGGACGCCCAGGATCGGGCGATCCAGAAGGTTGAGAAGGCGCTGGCTGAGCAGGAGAAGCATCAAATAGCGGTGGAACTGAAGGTGAGGATGCTTCGGGACCAGCAGAAAAGGCTTCTGGAGAAGGTGGAGGACATTGAGAATTGATCCCGCCGGCAGAACGTAAGAATTGTCGGGCTCCCAGAGGGGGCTGAGGGAGCAGACGCTGGTGCATACGTAGCGGGTATGTTTGAAAAACTGCTGGGGAAGGGGGCATTCCCCCGACCGTTTGGAGGTGGACAGGGCAAATAGAGCGCTTGCGTGCAAGCCGCGAGCGGGGGACCCTCAGAGGGCAATGGTGGTGAGATTCCATAAGTTCCTGGACAAGGAATGTATTCTGCAGTTGGCCAAACGAACGCGGAGCTGTAAGTGGGACAACAGTATCCTGCGGGTGTACCAGGATCCGAGTGTCGAGGTGGCGAGGAAGAGGGCAGGCTTTAACCAAGTTAAGTCAATCTTCTTCAAGAAGGTGAAGTTCGAGCTGCTGTATCTGGCTCGTCTTTGGGTCACACATGTGGACCAGCATCATTATTTTGAGTCGCCCGAAGATGCGCTGGCCTTTGCTAAAAAGAAAAGGACTGGGGGAGGTCTGAGAACTCTCGAACTTTGAGGCAACTTGTTGGCCTATATTGGCCCCTTTTTTTTGTTTTAAATTGGTTTTGTCTCCTCTTCCTGTTTCGTTTCTGTTTCTGGAGTTCTGTTTAAGGCAGGGGAGGAAAATAGTTTATTTTCCATTTTCGGGTTCTTTTTTCGGTGGATGTTGGCAATGTCCTTTTTTTATTGACGTGCACTTTTGTGGGATGGAGACGTGCCTGTTTGAGTTTCGGTGGGTGGTGCCTTTTTGTTTTTTCTTGCTGCTGGGTGTTTGTCTGGGGATTGTTAGATGAGGGAATTTGTTTGTACGAACGGGGGGAGGGGAGCGAAAGAACAATAGGTGGGAGAATTCTTGGCGTCGGGGCAGGGGCCACCAAGCTAGCTGGGTGAGCTAGCTCACGGAAGCGCATTGGGGGTGTGCATATGTTTAGTTTACTAGATGGGTTAGGCTTTAGAGTAGTGTTGCTAGGGGGGAGGGGAGGGGGGAGAGAGTGGTTCTGCTGACGAGGGAGGAACTTCGGTGGAGGGACGTTGAGGAGGCCGTGGGTAGGGGCCGCCGAGGGGCTGGCCGGAGGAGGTGCGGCGCAGGTGCTGGAGGCGGGCCCAAGAAAGGGGATGGCTGATTGACGGGGGGGGGGGCACTTTGCCCCTCAACTAGGCTGATCACCTGGAATGTTAGAGGGTTAAATGGGCCGGTAAAGAGGGCACGTGTGTTTGCGCACCTGAGGGGACTGAAGGCGGACGTGGTAACGTTGCAGGAGACGCACCTTAGAGTAGTGGGCCAGGTCAGATTGAGGAACGGTCGATCTGTCAGGTTTTCCACTCAGGGCTGGATACAAAGACTAGAGGGGTTGCGATCTTGATTAATAAGCGGGTGCCGGTTGAGGTGGGCAGAATAGTTTCGGATGTGGGATGTCGATATATCATGGTTAGTGGTAAGCTGCAGGGGATGAAGGTAGTGCTGGTCAAAGTATATGCGCCAAATTGGGATGACGTGGAATTTATAAAGAGGGTGCTAGGGAAGATACCAGACCTGGACTCGCACAAGCTGATCATGGGAGGGGGCTTTAATACAGTTATTGATTCCAGCAAGGATCGGTCATGCTCGAGAACGGGCAGGGTGCCAGCAATGGCAAAGGAACTGAAAGGGTTCATGGAGCAGATGGGGGTGGAACCATGGAGATTTAGGCAGCCAAGGGCGAAGGTTGTACGGGTCGAAACCCCCTGCGGGACCGAAAGGGATAAGGCACTTTCTGGAGGGGCTGACGTTCCTGAAGGTGGACGGGGAGCTGGTAGAAGGGCTGGGGGCCCCGATCGGGTTGGAAGAGATAGTGGAGGGCTTGAAGGCTATGCAGTCGGGTAAGGCCTGTAGCCACCTGGGGTGGCCACTGCCCAACACAAAATGGAAGATTGCAAGGAATGCAGGGAAAATGGACATGTTGTAAAGCAAGCAGCTTGCAAAGCGCTTGTATATTGGGACGGCTGCAGAAACCAGTTTTGACTGCTGCAGAAACCAGACAGCAGTGTGAAAAGAAACCAGTTAACATACTAATGAGGCGATACCGGGCGATCCCCAGATACAATGGAAACAAGTTAAACACAGATCGATAAACTGAATGGAAGGCCAGACCATTCGGCGCCAGAGAAGCCCAAAACAATAAGTCCCAAGAACCGCCCCAGTGACCGAGGAACTGCCCCATGATTGGGGGGTTCAAACATATCGATTGGGAAGAGACCCAATCGATTCCAAGCAGGTAAGGGAGTCCGCCCAAAGGGGCGCGGATCCCCTGGGACCTATAAAAGACAGGTCCCACACATGGTTCAGTCTTCTGATCCAGCCCTCCAGCCCTTCTCTCTCTTTGACCAACACGCCTCCGTGGACCAGCACTTCGACCAGCTTTTGCCAAGAAGATCTTGAATGAGAGAGAGGAGAGGGTTCGGACAGCAGCCGCCAATAAGTAAGTGCCTCACAACGATCGCTACCAGGGATAGGCACTCCTGACCCCTTTTAACTGATACCAACCTGAAGTCTGCTGACCAGAGCAGAGCAAGAGGCCTTGTTCCCTGACCTAGCAGTTCCTTTGAGATAAGTATTAGTTTATTTAGCGGTAGGAATGAGTTTAATCCTTTTAGCGTGTGCATGGGTAGTTATTATAATTGTATTATAATAAACTCAGTTGTTTGGACTGACTAATTGGTGTATGGTTTTATTGCTTTGAACTTCACTTTGAAGCTTGTGGCGGCCGACACCTGGAGACCCCAGAGCTAAGTACAGAAACAGAGCCAAATTGAGTGTTAAGCACACAAACCCAGAACGACCAACAGGCCCCGGGACCGGATGAGTACCCAGTTGAATTCTATAAAACGTTCTCTGGGATATTGGGACCAGTGCTGTTGAAGGTGTTCAACGAGGCTAGGGAAAGAGGGGTTCAGCCCCAGACTATGTCACAGGCCACGATTTTGCTTATCCTGAAACGGGACAAGGATCTGGAATGATGTGGTCTTCCAGGCCGATTTCCCTGTTGAACGTAGACGCCAAACTGTTGGCCAAAATGTTGTCCTCCAGGATTGAGGACTGTGTACCAGACATTATTGTGGAGGATTAGACGGGGTTCGTTTAGGGCAGGCAGCTGGTGGCCAATGTAAGAAGGTTGTTAAACACGATCATGATGCCCCCACAGAGTAGGCAGGTAGAGGTAGTGGTCGCGATGGATGCGGAGAAAGCTTTTGACTGGGTTGAGTGAAATTATTTACGAGAGGTGCTGGAGCAGTTTGGATTTGGGAGCGGCTTTATTGACTGGGTCAGATTGCTGTACCAGGCTCCTGTGGCAAGTGTACGGACGAACAGGACGACTTCAGACTATTTTAGACTGCACCGGGGGACGAGACAGGGATGCTCCCTCTTCCCACTGCTGTTTGCGCTGGCTATAGAGCCGCTGGAAATTGCTCCGAGGGCCTCGAGGGGCTGGTTCTGGGGGGAGTGGAGCACAGAGTCTCGCTATATGCGGACGACCTGCTTTTGTACGTCTCAGATCCAATGAAGGGGATGGAAGAAATTATGGAAATTTTAGGGGAATTCGGCTGGTTTTCGGGGTATAAGATTAATATGGGGAAGAGCGAGATGTTTGTGGTCCAGGCGAGAGGTCAGGAGAGGCGACTGGGGGAACTGTTGTTCAGAATGGTAGGGGACAGTTTCAGGTACCTAGGTATCCAAGTGGCAAGGGATTGGGGCAGGCTACATAAATTGAACTTGGCCCGGTTGGTGGATCAGACGAAGGAGGATTTCCAGAGATGGGATGCGCTCCCGTTGTCTCTGGTGGGCAGAGTTCAAACAGTAAAAATGACAGTCCTCCTGAGATTCCTATTCGTTTTCCAATGTCTCCCCATCTTCATTTTGTCGATCATGTCACACATGTCAAGTGATAGGGAAACCTCAAGCAGTGATAAAACCAGCGTTATAACCAGTGTTAATACCCATTCCAGCATTTGAAGAACCTTTTACAAGGGTCTTAATTGATTGCATAGTACCGCTTCCTATAACAAAAAGTGGGAATCAACATCTTTTGACTACAATGGATGTGTCTACTCGGTTCCCAGAGGCCATTCCAGTACGCAATATTATAGTTAAAAAAATAGTGGAGGAGTTACTTAAATTCTTTTCTAGATATGGACTACCCACAGAAATACAATCGGATCAAGGATCAAATTTTACCTCCAGGTTATTCAAAGAAGTTCTAGATAGCTTAGGAATAAAACAATTTAAATCAACTGCGTACCATCCAGAATGGCAAGGAGCATTAGAAAGGTGGCATCAGACATTAAAGACAATGTTGAGGGCTTATTGCCAAGATTATCCAGAGTATTGGGATAAAGGAATTCCATTCATACTGTTTGCAATTAGGGATGCACCTAATGAGTCAACCAAATTCAGTCCTTAGCAACTAATTTTTGGTCAGGAGGTAAGAGGACCACTTAAATTGATTAAGGAAAAATTGGTGAGTGAGCAGTCGGCGCTTACATTATTGGATTATGTGTCAAATTTGAGGGACGATTTAATAGAGGTGAATTGGCTGGACAACATTTAGAAGTTGCACAACATGTGATGAAACGGGTAGCGGACAACAAATCCAAAGTTTGTAGTTTTGCCAGTGGAGATAAAGTTTTAGTATTGTTTCCCAGTGGTAGGTGAACCTTTAAAAGCAAGGTTTTGTGGACCTGATCAGATTGAAAGGAAATTAAGTGAGGTGAATTATGTGGTAAGAACGCCGGTTAGAAGGAAACTCACCAAATGTGTCATGCGAATTTCATAGAATTTACACTGCAGAAGGAGGCCATTCGGCCCATCGAGTCTGCACCGGCTCCTGGAAAGAGCACCCTACCCAAGGTTAACACCGCCACCCTATCCCCATAACCCAGTAACCCCACCCAACACTAAGGGTAATTTTGGACACTAAGGGCAATTTATCATGGCCAATCCACCTAATCTGCACATCTTTGGACTTATGCTTAAAAGGTACTTTGAAGGGGAGGGAGAGAGAAAAAGGAGGAGGTTTTAACGATTCTAACTCAAAGTGAAGAACCAAATCCAGATGACATTGAATTTGACATTCCTCAAATTAAATTGGAAAACGAGGATGTTCTTAAAAATTGGGATGAATTGTTGAGTTACCTTCCAGAGGAAAAACAAACTGACCTGAAAGAGTTATTGATATCACATGGGCAAGTCTGTAGAGATAAATTGAGAAGCACTACAATGGCTATACATGATGTAGATGTGCGAAATGCTGTTCCAATTAAACAACATCCATATAGACTTAACCCTTTAAAATTGGCACAGGTTAAAAAGAAATTGAGAGTATGCTTAAAAATGGCATAATTGAAGTGGGTTGCAGCCAATGGAGCTCACCCATAGCGATGGTACCAAAACCTGACTATACCCAACGGTTGTGTGTGGACTATAGAAAGCTTAATGCAGTTACAAGAACGGACTTTTTTCCTATCCCACGTTTGGAGGATTGCATTGAGAAAGGCGGACAATTGGCTTTTATTTCCACACTGGATTTGCTTCAAGGTACCTTTATCCAAAAGGGCGAAGGAGATTTCAGCTTTTGCGACTCCAGATGGTATATACCAATTTAAAATGATGCCATTTGCTATAAAAAAAACACCCCAGCCACACTTCAACAATTAACTAGCAAAGTCATTTCAGGATTACCCAATTGTGCGGTGTACATCGACGATCTGATCATTTTCAGTCAAACATGGAAAGAACATTTAAAGCATCTGATGGAGTTATTCAATCGATATCAGGAGGCGGGCTTGGTGGTAAACCTAGCCAAAAGTGAATTTGGAAAAGCCCAAGTCACTTTGCTTGGCCATACAATCGGACAGGGTAAAATAGCCCCACGGGATGTGAAAACAAAAGTTATTGGGGAGTTTCCAATACCCTTGACACGAAGGGAAATAATGCGATTTCTTGGCATGAGTGGATTCTACCGGAAATTTGTGCCAAATTCTCACAGTGTGGTTGCTCCACTGATGGACTTGCTAAGAAAGCATAGCAAATTTAAGTGGACGGCGGAGTGTCAACAGGCACTTAACTGCCTGAAGGTTGTGTTAACCAATGCTCCTGTGTTGGAGAATTACAAGGGGTTCTGTGATCGGATTGAATGAAAGTATCTGACTTTGAAGAGAAATGCTGAGGCGTAGAGAAATGGATGGATCGTGCAGAGACCGTCTTCCCCAAAGAGACTGTCAATCAAGAGGGATTTCAAGAGGGCCTGGTTTAGCTCACTGGGCTAAATCGCTGGCTTTTAAAGCAGACCAAGCAGGCCAGCAGCACGGTTCGATTCCCGTATCAGCCTCCCCGGACAGGCGCCGGAATGTGGCGACTAGGGGCTTTTCACAGTAACTTCATTGAAGCCTACTCGTGACAATAAGCGATTTTCATTTCATTTTTTCATTTCAGTTAGAGGAAGAAGAACTAAAACGGACTATGTTATTATCAATGTTTGCGTGTTTTGTTTTGTTGAAAAACCGTATATTCACTATCAATATTTCTTAAAGGGAAGGGAAAAGGTGAAAAATGAAACCATCTTGAAGTTGATGGTTTATTTTTTTTTTCTTGAGGGGAGGTGTCATGTGGGAGTACCTTTAAGAAACAGGTGTTTATCAATTAGCTGCAGTGGGTGTACCTTTAAGAAATACGTGTTTATCAAATAGCTGCAGTGATGTCAGAGTGGGTGGAGCTGGGTTTTGGTCTGTGGCTTTTTACTTTCGCTTTAAGCAAAAAGCTGTTGTGTCTGTGTTTTAGTTTTATTTTCAGAGTTGGAGCTGCATCCAGCCAAACAAGGTGTAATTTTGATCTCTCGCTGCATGTAAAGAATGTCTTCAGATCACTTGCTAATTTAAAAGTGATAACTGCTCTCAGTAGAGAATTTAAACCTGCTTTCGTTGTGCTAGGCATTTGTCTTATGGATGTTGCTATGAAAGATTAAGGGTTACTTATAGAGTACTGTATTCTTTGGGGGTATATTTGAGTTGATAGTTGCTAAGATGTTTTCTGTGTGTTTATAAAATGTTAACTGGATTCATAGGAATAAACATTGTTTTCTTTTAAAAGTACTCTGTTACATCACACCTGTAGAGTGGGCCTTTGTGCTCCCCATAACCAAAAATCTATTAAAAGTTGTGGATCAGGTGAACTCCATGATACACTTTGGTGTTCTCTAAGCCCTTGCCCATAACACTGCTCCACTGAGAATTTGATCCATGGCACGTTGGAACAATGCAGGTGCAGACGTGATGGCAAATGGAAGACTTTTATATCTGAATGGCCCTTTGTATATCATGTTAGTCAAATATTATTGTGAATCGGGGTCCGCATTTATCTGGAGATAAGCTTGACTAAGGTCAACTTTACTGAAATGCTGGCCTCCAGCCAACCCAGTAAATAAATCAATTAAAAGCAGAGGGAATTGCTCTGCACACAGTACCGATTGATAAGGACTTCAAAATTTCCATCTATGTGCAACTTACCACCTTTCTTCATCACGGGTACTACCTGCGTGGACCATTTTTTTAAGATTAAAAATCTAATGACGACTGTGAAATCATTGTCAATTGTTGTAAAAAAGCATATGGTTCACTAGTGTCTTTTAGAGAGGGAAATATGTCATCTTTACCTGATCCGGCCTACATGTGACTCCAGATACACAGAAATGTGGTCGACTCTAAATGCTGTCAGCGATGGGCAACAAATGCTGGCCCAGCCAGCGGTGTCCACATCCCATGAATGAATGAATAAAGAAAAATCCATCCCACACAAGATTTTTCCCTGGTGATAACCAGATATCATCAAGACCGATTCGGGTTCTAACAAATGACATCTTGAAGTAGAAGGACTATAGTTGTTGGGGAGAGGCATTTTTGGAAGGACAACAACTAGATCTGCTGTACCACTGCTTCAGCGGTTCATTAGCTAACTTCAAATTTGATGGTGTGATTTTCCAAAAGCATATTTCTGTTATGTAGAATCTTTGAATAACAGAGCATCATTCAGGCATTCAGCACATCAGGCCTTTATTGGAGTAGTCCTTTACAGTTCTTTGAGTAGTCCGAAATTTCTTAATTTTGTTCCAAACCCTTTTGCAAGTATGAAACATATGCATCGTCTCATGTATTCCATACAAGTAGAATTCAGAAGAATTTTTAATAAAATATGCACTGGGCTTCCAAATTCAATGAGCATACAGTGGGGAAAAAAATGTACTTTGTGCACAGTGTAAAATCCTGAAAGCCAACTATATTATTTTACTACTATTAGGCAATCAATTCAACAGCTAACATACATAGGCTTACCGGATAATGGAAGAAAGCAACACATTCAACCATATAATTTCACAGGATCAATCCCTTAACAGATTAGACACTGAAATCCATAAATCACTGGCTCTAGCAACTGGAGATTGATGAGAATGCATTCCAACATTCCTTCTGTTAGTGGTTAGAATTTAGCATTGCATTTTAAATCTCAAGGTCTTTCCATGGAGTTGTTTCTCAACTAATATTTACACCTTCCTTAGTCAGATTGTCTTCCATTTTTATGTACTATTTGATTGGAACAGTGCATCATTGGTTCTCTACATCAAGTATGTAGTTGATAAAATTAAAGTCTTTCATCCTATAATGAAGTTCAATACCCCAAATCATAAAACCAGAGCTACCTAGTCAGAGAATTCTCACAATTATTACACACTGCTGTAAATTTATCACTGCTCTTAAATCCTTGCTATTTGACTATGAAAACAGAGCTATCCTGACATATCATTCAAGCAAAAATAATTTATTTATACATTTTTTAGGGCCTTTCATATTTTCTTCCCATGCTCCCCTTGACTAAGTATACTTCCTTTGTATTTGTTGGCACTAGAGTGACAATGGGTAACTTAATTTCTTCCCCTTCTTCATAGAATCATAGCATTTATAGTGCAGAAGGAGACCATTCAGCCCATCGAGTCTACACCGACCCTTGAAAGAGCACCCGACATAAGCCCATGCCTCCACCCTATCCCCGTAACCCAGTAACCCACCTAACCTTTTTGGACACTAAGGGGCAATTTAGCGTGACCAATCCATCTAATCCGCACATCTTTGGAATGTGGGAGGAAACCTGGAGGAAACCCACGCAGACACGGAGAGAAAGTGCAAACTCCACACAAGACAGTCAGCTGAGGCCGGAATTATACCCTGGTCTCTGGAGTTGTGAGGCAGCAGTGCTAACCACTGTGCCACCATTACCACCAAGCCAGTGGATCAACCCTGGTTCAATGAAGGGTGCAGGAGGGCATGCCAGGAGCAACGCCAGGCATACCTAAATATAAGTTGTCAACCGGGTGAAGCTACAACACAACACAACTACAACTACAACACAAACAGCATAAGCAGCAAGTAATAGAGCTAAGCAATTCCACAACCAACAGATCAGATCTAAGCTCTGCAGTCCTGCTATATCCAGTCGTTGGTAGTCATGTTTCTGCCCTTCACATGGCATAGTAGAGATTCAGGGAGGCTGTGTCAATCGCAAATTAGGATCTCTAACAATGTCCTACACAATTCCAGGAAACACTCACAACTTCCCATTGCTATAATTGTATGAAGACTGCGATCCCATCAGAATCCTGGAACTCACTTCCCAGAAGCACAATTAGATGTAACTTTACTAGATGGTCTGCAGTGATTCCAGTTGGCAGCTCATCGCCATCATCTCAAGGGCAATTAGGGATGGACAAATGCTGGGCTTGCTAGCGACACCCACATCCCAAGAAAATGAAAATACATATGATCAATCATTCTTCAATATGGTTCAGGAGTAGATTACTATAATGGAACCAATTCCCATTATGTTCTTGCTGGGGGAAATAAGCAAATTTAATGAGTGACCCCCAAATACAATTTCACTTTTTGTAACTTTTACTTTAAAACAATTCAGAATCAACGTCAATTAAAAACAAATTAATATGAAAATGATATTCAAATATAAAAGATGCATCTTACAAAACCATAATCATTTCACAGAGATGTGACACCATGTAGCATTTCAGTTCCACAACATGCTGCTCCTCAGTCACGCAGGGTAGGTCAGGAATCCTATCGGACAACAGCTCCGTTTCATGGGTACAATTATCATCAGCGAGGCACATTTCTATGAGCCTTCTCCCGCTTGGGTTACAAGATTCCTGATGGTGTAGTTTTCCAGAGTTCCATTGCAACCTACCAACCAGTAACGCCCAGTTGACGGTTTGGCCATTTCGGGAAAACAATTTGCTTTTTCTCCTCACAAGAATTGTATCTTCCTCTTTTTCTCTCAGCTTTGTGTGTGCTTCCCCCTCCATCTCTTCCCCCTCTGCAGCTATCCTTGTGTGTATGGCCACATTGTGTTTGGTCTGCACTTCCTTCCAGTTGGTACTGCTCCAGGTCAACGGTCGGCAGGTCACATGGACCAGTATTTCTTAATAGTCAAGAAAATTACAGTTGATGTAAATTCCCTTTCAAACCATTTTTGAAGCTATTGCAGATATTTTAAAGAAATTACAAATCTTTCTTATGGTATGACTTCCAGCCAAACATCGTCACACAATTAATATCTGAGCCGTCAGACTACAAATCTGCTTCTTTATAACTTTCAAACAGGAGCCTAAAACCTTCTATTGCTCACAGGCTGAAAGAGATGCTTGCTCTTAAATCTAAATAGAATGAGTTACGTGGGAAAATGATTTCACCTGATTACATCAATCCATCTGATTACATTTTGTAAACCCCTTCGCATTTTAAGAATATATTTTTCACACTACTCAAACCTGCAATCGACTCTGAGCATTCAATCAATTACAAACACTTTTTCCCCCCAAAAACCATTATCAAGCACAAATGAAGTAGTTAGAAAATAATACTCACAATGCAAACCAGCATTTGTTATACGAAGGATAAAAATTCATTTGAGCCTTATCTTCAAATTGCAGCTTGAATTAACTATTTCCAAGCATACATTTGTTCTAAGCGTTTGAAAGCACTGCAACTTCTGATCATTTTGGCACAGGCAGTTAGGAATGTGTTAAATCTGGTGCACTTCTCTATACTCATGTAAAATCAGAAAAAAAGTAAGCTTTCTATTATCAATTGAATAATGATGTGTGGTCTGAAAGCAAGAGACAGCAGAAACGATTTACTATTCTACAGACAGAGCAGCACAAAAGAAACTGGAACTTTATCTTTCAACTGCAGTTATTGATTCAAAGAAAATTCTTTTCTTTCTTCTTTCCAATCAGTTTGCTTAGTGAGCACAGAAAACATTAGATCAATGATGCTCACAGCATTTGAATTATCTTCAGAAAAAATTCTCAACCCTCAAATGAAAAATAAAATACAGAAATATGAACAAAAGCTCATCGTCTTTAATGATCCCAACAAGGACAGAGCTGAGATCAGCAAAACAAAAAATCAATCAGTATGGCCCAAGCAACGTCGTCTTTCTATGCATAAAAATTGCACAGGGAATATTGACACTTGTAAGACAGCAACAATCGATACGATCAATAGTCGAAAGCTGCCTCTTGCACCAAAAGATCTTAGACTTACTCAAGTATCTTATTAATCCACTCCTTTAATGAAGTAATTAACCTTGCAAGAATGACCGTTGTTAGAACAAAAATGTGATTTACTGAGCGTTGAAAATGGCTACATTTCAAGTAATGTTCTTAGTCATGTCTTTAATCCAGCAAAGATTAAGAAGCTTGATATTTCATCAGAAAAGTAATAAAGGCCTACTTTGGCAAGCTTGAAAACCCATTTAAATGTAGATATTGAGTTCAGTACAAAATATGTTTTGAAATCATAGTCCATTTGTTTTTAGAATTAGAATTATTTGACTGTCTTCCTATAAAATAATAATGACTATTTAATGCTGCTATTACACCCACAATTTCCAATTACTCCAGTTGCCCAAGTTCTGTACAGAGCAACCAGCTGTTCAAATAACAGGTTGCAAACCCAAAGGCTATGAATTTGAAAATCATGCTCATGCCACTTATATCATTTTTAGTTTGACTTGAGTTACACAATCAGCACTTCTAAAGATTACAAGATATGAAAAAATAAAAATCCAGTAACGGAATCAAAACAATTAATACAAGATCTTTGATGAAAGTGCTACGCACATGATGTTTAATATGTCCACCAACTAACACATTCATAGGCTGCTGCAGTAAAGTTGTTTGCGTAACTTTAAAAAACAATTTTTTAAATCTGTGTTTTTCTTTGTAGAATGGCACAGTAGCTAGTACCTCAGCACCAGGGACCGGGTTCAATTCCTGCCTTGGGTGACTGACTGTGTGTGGAGTTTGCACATTCTCTCCATATCTGCATGCTCCGGTTTCCTCCCACAGTCTAAAGATGTGCCAGGTAGGCGGATTGGCCATGCAAATGAATTGTCCCTCAATATCAATGTCCAAAGATGTGCAGGTTAGGTGGGGTTACAGAGATATAGCAGGGGACTGAACCTATGTAGGGTGCTCTTTCGGAGAGATGGTGCAGACTTGATAGGCCAAATGGCCTCCTTCTGCACTGCAGGGAAAAAGTACAATAAAAGCCACCCGCTTTTTCTGGTTGAATCGCAAGAAAACCTGTCGATTGTGTCTTTTATGATCACCGCGTGCATTTAAAGAGTTAAACACGCACTGAATTGGAAAATCTATCCTTTTTGAAAAAACTGTGGTGGTCAAAAGAGAGGGAAGGGAGGGGAGCCATTGTACCCCTTCTCCCCTGACTGTGACAATTTGCAAACAAGGACTCAAACAGCAAATGAATGAAGAAATAATGACAAAATAATGTACTCTGTCAGTGCTGCAGATTGAGGGAAAATGGTTAGCCAGTACAACAGGAAAAACGGTCTCCTCTTCAAATACTGCTATAGGAATAATTAAGTCCATGGTGCATCAGTTTAATGGCACGACAATCATCAATGCAGCAGTCCCTCAGTACTGCACTGTCAATCTATTTGACAAGCAAGTCTTTAGTATAAACTGAACCTACCGCCTTCTAACTGAGAGATGAGAGTGTTGTCAACGGAGTCAAGTCAACATATTTCAAAAGTTAGACATAACCTGCAAATCAGCAATTACAGTGAAACCTGTAAATTAAGAGCACCTTAAAAGCTGACATCATCTATCTCATTTTTTGCAACTGTCCTTGTTTTCCAAGATGGTCAATGCATACACTGTAAATATCTTCAATAGAGTGGGGGAGTTCTTTATGCAGAGCCAATAACAGCAGAGATTCGGCTCTAACCTTGGCGAAGAGCTGTGCAAGCAATCAATTCCAAGCAATCGATTCCAGTGATAGAGTGGTTCCTCTCCCATAATGCAAGTTAGGTAAAGAGGTGTCCATTTCATAAAAGATGTTCCTTTACCAAACCGGCTACTAACTCACACTGACTCGTATACACAGTACTCAAGAATTTTAAAGCAGCAAGGAAGTGGAAAGGGAAAGGGTCAATGTTCCCAAATCAATGCAAACTGTTTGGATCTCTCAATAAGTGTTCATATTTTGCAGATGTCTGTCTTTGGGAGTTCCACTTAGAACATAAGAATATAAGAAATAAGAGCTAGTAGGTCATTTGGTCCTTTGAGTCGCTCCACCATTCAACAGATCTTGTCTAATTCCCTACATCTATTCAACTTCCCATGTTGTCTCCATTTCCTCTACTACCCAAAAATCCATAAACCTCTACCCTGCAAATGCTCAATCACGGAGATCCACCATTTCTCCTCATTTGAATCCTAAATGGCCGACTCCTTATTCTGAGACTCCAACTCAGTTTTCTAAA
Organism: Scyliorhinus canicula; assembly: GCF_902713615.1. Taxonomy (NCBI): domain Eukaryota; kingdom Metazoa; phylum Chordata; class Chondrichthyes; order Carcharhiniformes; family Scyliorhinidae; genus Scyliorhinus; species Scyliorhinus canicula. The sequence goes on from NC_052160.1 coordinate 115,537,302, forward strand.
TTTCCAAGCCAGGGAAACATTTTCTTAGTGTCTATCCTGACAAATACACTATGAATTTTAGAAGTATCAATTAAATCACTTCTCATTCTTATAAGCTTTTGGGAATTCAAGACTCAATTACTAAATTTCTCCTCGAATTCCCTAACCCACAAACTAATATAGTGAAGCTTTTCTTGTAATCTCTCTAAGAATTTCCTTCATTAGGGAAAGGGACTAAAATTGCACAAGGTACACCAGATGGACCACACAATTGCCCTGCATATAGGTTTCATTGTACTTGTTGCTTAAAAAGCATGCCTCGTACGGTGGAGACACTGCCTGGCTAGTTGCTTAATTACACTAAGATTGACTGCTGATATCAGACACCACACCACCAAGGTAAGAAGAGAAGATGTTGCACAAAATACCTTATGCCACAAAATACACAAAACCTAGCCTGGGGGATATTCTACAAGTTTCTTTAGGTGTGCCTGTTTCCTAAAATATTTATATACAACTATTGAAGCATATTAATTAGGTACTAAATTAGTGGATGCACCCCAGTGAATTTTTTTTTTTCTTAAACATAATTTTACATGGCATGGTATCACACATAACGTATGCATTTCTTTCAGACAGGCAATCCAGGGTCAGCAAGGAGTGCAGGTAAGGCCTTCCCATAATGAAGAGATAAGAGGGTTAGCTGGTGCTGGGAGTCTTCATCTGGAAGTCCAGCACTCATTTCTGCCAGATCCCATTTTCACAGGTAGGGGATTGGGGGAAGCAGGTGACTCACATGGGGAAGCAAAAATGAACAGGACCATTCAAACTCGGTGCTAAATTCAAACAGAACGCAGCTTCACTGGAGGGCCTTTCCCCATGGTTTGAGTGTTACACATTTTTAGTGTAGACATAAAAGCTCATAAAGGATAGGTAAGATCTGTGGAACAGTTAAGCTGTTAAGTTGTTTAAATAGCCTACCCATTAAACATTAAAAAACAGCCTGGCTGCCTCTGAGAGTTGAAAAATATCTGAGCTTGCAATTCCATAGCTGTTGATATAATCAGGTGCTACAAGGGGGGCTTCACAGTTTGATTGGCAGCTCCAAGAGGTTATAAAACAAATTGCTGTTTTGTGTGGGTTATGAATACAAATGTTTCTTTTTATATGGAATTAAGTACTTGAGGGCATTCATAAATGAGAATTTTTTTTTAATATCATGAAGTCTGTAATATTCAGAACATACTTTATTACATATCAGCATGGACCCGGAGGTCTATCCACAGTGGATACTGGGCGAGGTGGCATGGGGTTGTAAGTGTGGTGGTTTGGGGGCTTGGCTGACCTGAGTTGGCACTAAATTGGCATAAGGTCTATTAGGCGTCATGGGAGTGGGTGTTGGGTACGAGTTGCAGGAGTTGGTTGCATGGGAATCGGGACACAAGGGCTGAGGCCTAGAATTTAGCAAAACTGGGACAAAGTTTCAGAAAACCAAGCTGTACCTTTTAGCTACCCTGCCTCAGCACTTGGCAGCCCGTGGCAGCTCCAGGGGCTCTCTTGGAAAATAGATCCCGCCATTCGGTGTACTTCTCCCCTTCCCCAAGACAGGTACAGCGTGCCATGAGATCTCCCTCCTTAGGAGCGATAACCCGGCCCCAGAGTCATTCTGATCTGTTACACAATGGGACAGACAGATAAAGACCTGGGAGAAAGCCTCCATTCAGTCATTCAACATGGAACAAAGCAACAAAAGCTTAGCATTGGAAGAGTTGGTGTTGCCACTCTGAACAGACTGCATAGAGGTTGATATGGGCTAATTGCAATGGTCATAAAGGATGTCATTTGTGACCTTGGTTGTGGCTGCTTCAGTGCTAAGGCTGGAACAGAAATCTGCTTGAAAATATATAAAATTCAGGAGGGAACAACTTTAGAGAGCAAAGGAAGGTTAAAGATGAGGTTCAATTTGCAAGATCAGAAGGTGTTTTTTTCTTTTTCTGAATAGGAGGCGTTGTCATCTTTGAAAGGGAGAGGGATGGTGCATTAGGAGAAAAAACTGTCTACAAAGTCAGCTAAGCATGGTGGCGAAGAGGGAAAATTGGGTGGTCAGCAAATTGCTGCGAATGTGGTCCACAGAGGAATGCACAGATTAAGAGCGAGGGCAGTGAGGAGGCAGCAGAGGCAGTTGAACAGATGGCCTCAATCTTGTGACAAAGAAGGCATGTGATCTTTGAGATGTTTATGGAAGAGGTAGAGCAAAAGGGCTTTGTACAGATGGTTATTCGTGAAGTAAAGGAGGGTGAGGTTATCTCAGTCCTTAGCAATCTGGAGTACTGCATCAGTTTGACAGAGCAGAGTGGGCCCAGAACGCGCGATATCAGATCCAATGATACATGGCCAAACAGCCATATGTCAGGTAAGTGCAGGTCTGTGCTTATTGGACTTCAGGAAGAAAAGCTGTGGGTCATGGCAGGGGGAACAATTAGGGAAAAAAAAAAAAAGAGTACGGCTATTGTGAGGATCATGGGCATCAAAGGTGGATATGAGCACATCAAATGCTCCAGGAGTATTTTATTCAAAATGGACACCAATTTTAATGAGGCTGAACTAAAACTGAATCATTGAGAATAGTGTAACTGCTAAAATACACTGCTTACCCTGTTTCATTCAAATTTAAACGATATTTGACAGTTGAACACCTAACTTCTTATGGAAGCCTGGTGTTTCAGCTGCAGACCAATTCCTATAGTAAAAACTGAATAAAAGAATAATTTTAAAGGTACCAATCTAATTAAAAAGGTACAGGTAATATGATAAACCACCACAGCAGTTAACAACACTTAAGCGTGATTAATGCCTTGAAAATCAATCAAGCGCATCAACAACCTTTTAGAATAGTGAGAGATGAGTTTCTTTGGATCAGCAGATACAAATTGCAAGGGTTCTCCCTGCTAACGTTAGTGCACAAGAACGCTTGCACTGAAAGACAACTAATGCGGTCCACTTGTGGGAACCATAAACAAAACAAACCCACATTTACCAAACAACCCTCAAATAATGATATACCAGCAAGGTTCCACGTTTTTGTAACTTTTACTTTAACACGACTCGGAACCAATACAAATTAAACATGAATTAACAGGCAAATTACACTCCAAGTAATAAAATAATAAAATCAATTTCACTTTAAATAATCAATACAACAAAGAAATGAGTTACACAACCACAAGAATTACCCTCCCACATGTATAGCATAATGTAGACACAGTTCCACAATATGCTGTCCTATCCGACAGCCGGTTTCACTTTTGAGTTTCAGGAGTACAATTATCATCAGTAAGGCACACTTCTACGAATGCTCCCTCCCTCGGACCATGACAAAGTCCTGCTGATGTAACTTTTCAGAATTTATTTTCACAACCAACCAATAACACTTTAGCTCGCGGTTTGACCATTTTGAGAAAACATCCAGGAACTTCCAGCGGAATTCTCCCATTTTAGGACTACGTACCATGATGGGTACAGGAATGTGGAGTGTTTTCCTTTGCAGCAGCCAGTGGGAAAACACGTCAGATCTTCCGACCTGACCTTATTAATTATGCATCTTGGTATTTCACAACACTGGCAGGGCAGGCCTGGATGGCACACCTTTCACCTTCATGTCCGGGACACCCTGTCTATACCTCTCTGAATTTTGTAGATCTCAATCAGGTCTCCCTTTATGGCAATGGACCTGCGTCAGGAAGTACGTTGTGAGTGAATTCATTGTCAAATTGGGTACAAAATGCAAAATAGAGAGGAGAGGGAGGGAGAGAGTTAACTAAAAGCTGAAGGAATGAGGCACCACATTTGCAAGAGCGATTTTCTGATCCCAAGGAGGTTGTTGAGCAGTGGTTGAGACAACTGGGGCAGCACGGTAGCATTGTGGATAGCACAATTGCTTCACAGCTCCAGGGTCCCAGGTTCGATTCCGGCTTGGGTCACTGTCTGTGCAGAGTCTGCACATCCTCCCCGTGTGTGCGCGGGTTTCCTCCGGATGCTCCGGTTTCCTCCCACAGTCCAAAGATGTGCAGGTTAGGTGGATTGGCCATGATAAATTGCCCTAAGTGTCCAAAATTGCCCTTAGTGTTGGGTGGGGTCACTGGGTTATGGGGATAGGGTGGACCTTGGGTAGGGTGCCCTTTAGACTCGATGGGCCGAATGGCCTCCTTCTGCACTGCAAATTCTATGATAATCTATGATACCATACAATTAAAAAGGCTATCAAGTTGAAATGAATGAGCCCCAACTTTCTGTGGCGAGTTTAATTTGCTTCTACTGCGCAAGTATAGAAATGTCACACTGTTCAATTGTTGAATAGAGCCAGACAGCAAGATACTGTTTGCGTAAAGCCAACATTAGAGGCGACATATTTCAGATGTTAACTTCCATCTTTTTATGTTTAACAATGAATCAGCTTTTGACTGAAGTCGCTGTGCAATTTTTGCCCAAACAACAGTGATTCCCACAGGCTCACTTTTATTTTGAGAGTAAATTCTGGCTTATTATGTTACAGAAGCATAGGCTGATTAGCAGTTTTTTACTTTTCTGCAAAGAAAAGATCATTCAATTATAATTCAGCACCATTTGTTGATTATTTTCTACTCTGAGCTAAAAGGAAAAGGTACTATGCAAAAGACAAAATGTTCAGAGTTGAAAGAAAATGTCCATTTCTGTTTGGCAAGGATATGCAGAATACAAAAGCAAAGTTAATATTTTTTTTTGTCACAAGTAGGCTTACATTAACACTGTAATGCACTGTGAAAAGCCCCGAGTCGCCACATTCCGCCACCTTTTCAGGTAGACAGAGGGAGAATTCAGAATTCTCTCAGCCGGTACGGGAATTGAACCCGCGTTGCTGGCATTGGTCTGCCTTACAAGCCAGCTGTCTAGCCCCACTGAGCTAAACCAGCCTTGGTTGGGGCCATTTGAATCAACATACTTGCAACATCAAATAGTCTTCAAATTAAAACTTCAAAATGCAGAGACACACACAAAATATCCAGAATGTTTTCTTTAGTAATCTCATTTGCTCACATTGACCTTGTCTTTTTCTTTCATGACAACTACATAGAAACAAATATGCTGTTTCTCATCCACTTAATGGGAGTTTTTCCTTCGTCTATAATTCTGAGTTTCTATAGAAACTGTATTTTGGCTTCAGAATGCATACATTTTCTTCTCTTGTTCACACGTTTACTTTGACGATAAACAACCTTAAAAGGTAGCAATGCATATTTCCAGACTGATTCTTTTCCTCACACTAATATATGAGCTTGATGTTAGCTCCACTGTCTCCAGAAACTTGTGTTTTCATTACTGTAAATAATCAAGATCGGTGATTGAAGTTTGCTTCGGAGAAATGAACCTAAATGCGGTTTCCTGTAATATCATTTTGAAAGTTCCTGTTTTGGATTATTGTTATGCCTGGTAAAGACCAAGTTAATCCCACAGTTTTTTGTTGTCCCTTTTCATTTTAGAATAAAGACAAGCCAGAAGGAAGATTTTTGATAAATTGAATATATTTTTAAAATTAATACCCTAATAAGTAATCTAACTTATTTTATGAATACAAGTTTAGATTGACCAGTTGCAACTACAACAATTGTTCATCCATTTATATTGCTGTAGGATAAATAATTTTATTTGTAATATCCGCTCTAAAAAAAAAATAATTTTTGAATCCTCTCCTTTTCAATTAGATATTTAAATTTAGAGTCATGGCTCCTTTGATTCTACCATTTACTTAAAGAGGATTTGTTTGTGTGCTGAGGTTTCAGCCAGCCTGAGGAGTCCTGGAGGAGTAGTTAGAAAAAACTTGTTTCTAAAACTATTTTAGAACTGCAAGAATGGCCACAGAGAACATTTTTGTAGGCATACTTATGCCTACACAGCATGCAGCTGAACATTTTGCACAGATTTCTCCTTCAATGTTCTAAAATATATCTCAATAAATCATAGATCTTAGACTTGCAGTCACATTCTGTCTTGCTTCCTGCTGTCACAATTTGTCTGACTTTTGCCCCTTACAAATTCCTATGTTCATATTCATAACAGAAAATGCCCATGTAAACTGGACGGCTGCAGGTATCAGTGGTTGTACTGTCATGTCCGGCTTCGCATCTGCTCGCTACTAACCTGTACTGCAGACAAATTCCCTGTTCAACCAACTCTACTTCTTTGCTTCCCAAATTAAAATTTGTTTTATTGACTATAAATAAGAAAACATCAAATCAAAATTTAAAAAAGTCAAAATGCATGATAGAAAGTGTGATATATTCAATTTTTCAAAAGTCTTGTCCAAGATTAAAGTCCAATAAACATGTTTGGTACTCAACAGAGGTCACTTAGAAACATATTTCTAACAATAAGCAAATAGAGCTAAACAAACCATTTTTGGTTTTATTCTTTAAAAAGTCCCAGAACTGTGCAGAAATGTTACGGAGTCAATCCCCAATGATTAGTCTGCAGTGATCCCAGTGCTCCCAGATCACAAGAGAACTATGCTGTGCCAGGCACAATTCATCCTCCCCTGGAGAAAGCCAATAGAGTATCTATTGTATTTTAAGGGTGCAGTGATGCCCAGGAATTCAGTGTGTAGAAAGAGGTGTTACACAGTAAATATGTACTCACTCACGTAACAATATACAAACATTAAAACACAATCCCCTACCACAGGGTAATATTATTTTGATAGAGGGGATTTCTTCCACCCTACCTTGAGAAAAAATGTTCTTGAGTTTAGCAATGACAAGAGTGGGTTGCATGGGTCCCTGTATGTTGATCTCAGCCAGTGACACTACATTTTTTAAGACATACTTTACTGAACTACGGTCAGTAACTGAGGAACTAGGAATTTATTTTCAAAGGACAGGAGAAATTTAAACAAATTTTCTTTCTTAGAGAGTCATAGCGGTAAATAGCCCAGAAAAGGCCCTTCGACCCATCACGTCGGCACTGGCCAAAAACAGTCACCCAAGTGTTCGATTCCCAATTACACTGTATGCCTTGGCATCGCACATCTAAATACTTTTTAAATTTTGAGGGTCTCTGCCACCACTATCCTTTTAGGCAGTGGGTTCCAGACTCTCACCACCCTCTGGGTGAAAAGGCTTTTCCTCACATCCCCTCTAAACCTTCTGCTCTTTACCTTAAATCTATACCCCTGGCCATTGATCCGTCCAAGGGGAAAAATGTCTTCCTATCTACTCCATTTATGCCCCTCATAATTTTATACATGTCAATGATGTCCCTCACTCAGTCCCCTTGGTGCCAAGGAAAAGAACCCAAATCTATCCAAGTCTCTTCATAGCTCCAACTCTCCAACCCAGGCAACATTCTGATAGATCTCAAAATCTCATCTGCACTCTTTCCAGTGCTACCACATCTCTCCTATAATGTGGATTTCAGAACTGCATGCAATACTCTAGCTGTGGCTTAACCAACATTATATACAGTATCAGCATAACCTCCCTGCTCTTAAACTCTATGCCTCGGCTAAAAAACGCAAGTATACCATATCCCTTCTCAAGCACTATATCTACCTGCCCTGCTATCTTAAGGGATCAGTGTTCATGCTCACCAAGGTCCCTCTGATGCTCAATACTTCCGAAGGTCCTGCCATTCATTATGTATTCCCTTGCCTTGTTTGTCCTGCCCAAGTGCCATCACCTCACAGTTATCCGGGTTGAATTCCATTTACCACTGATCAGCCCATCTGACCAGCCCGTCTATAACCTCCTGTAATCTAAGGCCCTAATTTACCATCCAACCAATTTTTGTATCACCCACAAACTTACTGATCAATTCTTCTTCATTCATGTCTAAATAATTCATATATTAGTATCACCACAAACAGAAAGAGCCCCAACAAGGATCCTTGCGTGACTCCACTGGACACAGGCTTCCAGTCAGAAAAACAGCCCTCAACCATTACCCTCTGCTTCTTGCCATTCAGCCAATTCTGGATCCAATTTGCCAAATTTCCTTGGATCCCATGAGCTATTATCTTCATCATCAGTCTCCCATGTGGGACATTATCAAAATCCTTGCTAAAGTCTAAGTTGACTACGTCAAATACATTGCCCTCATCTACACACCTGGTCACGTTTTGAAAAATTCAATCAAGTTGGTCAAACATGACCTCCCCTTAACAAAACCACGCTGACTGTTCTTGATTAATCCCTGCCTCTACAAATGCAGATTAATTCAGTCTCTCAGAATTGCTTCCAATAGTTTCCCCAAAACTGAGGTTAGACTGACTGGCCTGTAGTTTTCTGGTTGATTCCTTCCTCCCTTCTTGAATAATGGTATCACATTGGCTATCCTCCGGAACCTCTCCTGTGGCCAGAGAAGAATTGAAAATTGTCAGCGACCCTGCTGTTTCCAGTCTTTTTCCTTGATTTCTATACCCACACTGACTCTTTCATTAGTGAACATCGATACAAAGTACTAATTTAGAACCCTACCTCTGTCTTCGGGCTCCACACACAAATTACCACCGTGGTCTTTAATGGGCCCTACTCTTTCCCTAGTTATCCTTTTACCCTTAATATACTTGTGAAACACTTAGGAATTTCCTTTATTTTACCTGCTAGAATCCTTTCATGTCCCTTTTTGCTCTCCTAATTTCCTTTAAGTTCTCTTTTGCATACTTTATACACCTCTAAGGCTTCTGCTGTTTGAGCCCTCAATAGCTGCCATAAGCCGCCCTTTTTCTCAGTATCTAATGCAGTATCCAGGGTTCCCAGAAATGCAATTGCTCCTTTTTTGTTTTTACGTTCTACCCACATAGCTTCATTTGAAGACCCTTCTAAGATGTCCTCCCTCCTTACTGCTGTAATTGATTTCCTGATCAGAATTACAACACCTGCTCTTTCATTTACTTTCCCGTCTCGTAAGAAGATCCTATATCCTGGAATATTGAGCTGTCAATCCTGCCCTCTCGCAACCATGTCTGAGGGACAATAACAACATCATATCCCCACGTTTTAATTTGTGCCCTTAACGCATCTGCTTTGTTTGTCACGACTCCTTGCATTAAAATAAATACCAAGGGCAGCACGGTGGCACAGTGGTTAGCATTGCTGCTTCACGGCGTCGAGGACCCGAGTTCGATCCCTGCCCCGGGTCACTGTCTATGTGGAGTTTGCACATTCTCCCTGTGTCTGCATGGGTCTCACCCACACAACCCAAAGATGTGCAGCGCAGATGGATTGGCCATGCTAAATTGCCCTTTAATTACAGAAAAAAACCATCCCACCTTGACAAACAACCTTTCGACTTAACTGGTCTGGGAAATTCTATACCTTCCTGACTCACTTGATGTCTCTTCAAATTTTGGCTATGCAGCTATCCCAGCTGAACCTTCTCTCAGGATCCCAGCCCCTGCCAAGTTAGTCAAAACCAGCCACAAAAGCACAAGCAAACCTCTCTGCATCAATAGTGCCGAGGTGGAGATGGTTGACAGCTTCAAATTCCTAGGTGTGCACGTCAACAATTTGCCCCGGTCCACCGACGTCCACGTTGGGACCAAGAAAGCACAACAGTGCATACATTTACCCAGGAATTTCGGCATGTCCACATTGACTCTAATGAATTTTTACAGATGCATCATAGAAAGCATCCGATCCGGCTGCACCACAGATTAGTATGGCAACTACTCGACCCAAGATCGTAAGAAACTACAGAGAGTCGTGAACACAGCGGAATCCATCACACAAACCCACCACCCATGCAATGACTCGGTCTACATCCCCCACTGCCTTGGGAAAGCGGCAGCATAATTAAAGACCCCTCCCACCCGGGTTATTCTCTCTTCCAACATCTTCCATCGGGCAGGAAATACAAAAGTCTGAGAACACGCACTAACAAATTCAAAAACAGCTTCTTCCTCGCTGTTACCAGACTCCTGAATGACGTTCTTATGGACTGAACTGATCTCTCCATGCATCTTCTCTCCTAAATAGCACTATACTTCACAATGTCTGCACTTACCTTGTGTATTTACAGTAGGTCCTATGTTTTTCTGTATGGAATGATCTGCTGGACTGTACACTGAACCTTCCGACTTTCCTATTGCTGTTTTAAACTGTAAAGATCTCTTCTCGTGAAACTCCCGACTGCCTTCTCGCTCCTTTAAACTGTGAAACTCCCGGCTCTCCTCTCGCTACTTTAAACTATGAAATGCTCGGCTCTCCTCTCGCTATTTTAAACTTAAATAAGGAAAGTTGCTTCCTTCAAAGGATGCAACTTCCTGGGTTGCATTAACACCAGCCAGCTACACAGCAACCTCGCTAGGGTTTAAGGGCCCTTACCTTAAAGAAATAAAGTGCTCATCTTTCTTTAAAAATCCTTCTACTTTCCCTCATTATTATTCTTTTCAAAATAGCTCTAGTTAACTTGGTCAAATTCCTTTGTTGGCATAAAACACCACAGAAGTTAGGGCACAGAAACAGGCTATGCGGCCCAACTAATTTATGCTGGTGTTTATGCTTCACATTACCCTTCTCTCACCATACTTGATCTAATCCCGTTTTCTATTTCTTTCTCTTTCATGTGTAAATCTAGACTCCCCTGATAGGTATTTATGCTATTTCTATCAACTCTTCCATATGGTAACAAGTTCCATATTCCAATCACTCTCTGGATGAAGACGATTCTCCCAAATTATTTATGGATTTATTACATGTATGACCCTGATTTTGAACTGCCGCACAAATGACACATATTCTTCATCATATGTACTATCAAATTTCTTTATCATTTTGAAGACCTCTGTTAGGTCATCCCCAGTCTTCTCTTATCTAGAGAAAAGGGCCCAAGCCGGTTCAATCTTTCCTGATATATTTACTCGACAGTTCTGGCATCATCCTTGTGAATCATTTTCTTTCAATCTTTGCCAGAGTTGCTATATCCCTTTTTGCAATGAGGAGACCAAAATTGTACATAGTAATGAAGATGTGAGAAATCACTAGCTTTATTCATCTTTTTCTACACGGGAAGATGGCCATACAGGTTTGCATTATCATGGGAAAAAAGGGAAGGTTGTGCATCTCAGATATTTGTTTTTCACTATTTAGGTGGGTTACAACCTTGCTGTCAGTCTGGATAAATTATGTAAACTTACCCACATGCTCTGAAAGGAACACTACAAAGAAAGGAGTGACCAGGTCATTAATTCCTTGAACATAACCACTCGCTGGATGTCGAATGGCCCATATGAAGAGGATTCGTTCAAAGATCTGCAAAATATATGAGCAAGATGTGTAGCGTTTAGATCAATTGGCATATTAATATCTTGAATGTACAACCTACATATCAGTTTAACAATCACTTTTCAATAAACCCAAATATTATAAATTTCTAAAAAGTGCAACTGTAGTTTGTGATTTCAAGTAATAATGGTCATTTAATCTCTTTGGAATACATGGTTAGAAAGTGGTCAATTATCTAAACACTTCTAAAACATATTTATGTTTGCAACAAAATTTATTTTATTAGATATTGCGCTAACTGGCTAGAAGCAAGATTCCGGTCCCTAATTTGGGAGGAATTCCCACCTTAGAGTGGGTCTCATAGTGAGGGCAGATGGAGTGGCCCAGAGTGGTGGGAGAAAGGTGTGGGCAGATCATGTTGGCTAGGTCAGGCACATGAGAGATCTTTGCGAAGAAAAAAGCAGACCTTGGGGTGGAAAGGACGGTTCCAAACTGGAACGATTTCCTACTTCCCCACCCGAGGCCCAAGCATGGTGATCTGCTGGGCCTCCCCTGTCCCTGAAGCCCTTCCACTTGCTGAAAAGTTCTGGCAATGTGGGAATCAGCCCTTCAGGCGACATAAGAACCAAGACAGGGTCCCTCCTGTCTTCACTTTTCACCCCACCAGCCTCCGCATTCAAAGGATCATCTTCTGACATCTCCAGTATGATGCCACCACTAAATCCATCTTCCCCTCACCTACGTCCCTGTCAGCATTTTGCAGGTATCACTTCTGTAGCTATCTAAGATGGCCACCTGCAAAGGACCAAGGGAATTATGGCCAACCCAGGACTCGGACAGATACAGAGCCAATGTGCATCTTAAACACAGGTAACCAGGCCTGATCGAAACCCCTGCACATTTGCATTTCAATGGCCCATTTTTCCAGGACAATAGAACTCCAATCAAGCAACTGGTACAGCCACAGACTGATCGGCGCCACTCCCTTTACTCAGAAAGCCTAACTGCCAAGGTCAATGACTGCTAAGGATCTTCCCAGCCACCCGCCCTTTTATTGGCCGAAATCAAAGACAGTGATCAGAGCCCTGTCGAACTACTGGGTCCAAGGTTAAGGACCGCCCCAAAGAGCGTGAAATCCCAGATTGATAAAAGAGAGCACAGCTATGTGTTCCGTCTCTTTTGGATCCGGCCTGTGCCAACCCAATTGGAGCAGGAACAGCCAGCTACGTTCAAGACCAACGATCGCTACCTGCCGGATGAGCCCAGCAGAGTCAGAGCCATTTTCTTCGAACCAGCTAAGTGAAATCCAGATAAAAGGCCTTATCTATTTGCACAGTGCCGGTCACCCTGAAGTTAAGTATAGGTTATTGTAGCTGATAGGTGTAGTTTACTCGTAGTAGATATTGTGTTTTCATGTTGACATAACTCTTGTGTATGTAAACAAACCATCTTTTGAACTTGGTTGTGTGGTCATTTGATCAATATAAGGGAAGGCTTGTGGTTCACCAACATTATTAATAGAGTAACGCCCCCCCCCCCCCCCCCCCCCCCATGACACGCTGGACCACTCCTCCATCACCCCAACCCTCATTCCCTTTCCACGGTACCTTCCCATGCAATTGCAGAATACCTGTCCCTTTACTTCTGCCCTCCTAACTGTCCAAGGGCCCTGTTATCGTGTTAGTATTTTGTATCTTCTTATTTAAGTCCACTGCTTATGTCATCACTAAGTGCTGGGATGTCATTAGTTGCTGTTGTTACCGGTGCATATTCGTATTTAACTACCATTAGTTCTTTTCTTTTCAGTTATTGTTATTTCCATGTTTAACCAGCTGCTCTCATTTTTGAGGCCATATTTTATTCTCAACTTTATTTTAATCTATTAAAGAAGATCAACTTCACAATGTGTTTCAACTACCTTTTTATGGTCAAGTCACTACATCTTTTTGGCAATGAGAATAAAGCAAATTCAAGTTTCAGTGCGTTCAACGCAAAGTTTTGAGATGGCAGACCAGTTGAACAAATACTTTGGATCTGTCTTCACTGAGGAGGACACAAATAACCTTCTGGAAATACTAGGGGAACAGAGGGTTTAGCATGAAGGAGGAACTGAAGGAAATCATTATTAGTCAGGAAATTGTATTGGGGAAATTGATGGGATTAAAATCCGATATGTCCCCAAGGCCTGAAGCTCTGCATCCCAGAGTGCTTGAGGAAGTGGCCCTAGAAATAATGGACACATTGGAGATCATTTTCCAGCATTCTATAGACTCTGGAAGAGTTCCAATGGATTGGAGGGTAGCTAATGTAACCTCACTTTTTAAAAAAGGAGGGAGAGAGAAAATGGGGAATTATAGACCGGTCCGTCTGACATCGGTGATGGGTAAAGTGCTGGAGTCAATTAATAAGGATGAAAAAACTGAGCATTTGGAAAGTAGGGTCAGGGTCGGTTCAAGTTAGCATGGATTCACTAAAGGGAAATCATGCTTAACAAATCTTCTGGAATTTTTTGAGCTTGTGACCAATAGAGTGGACAAGAGTGAACCAGTGGATGTTGTGTATCTGGACTTTCAAAAGGCTTTTGACAAGTTCCCACACAAGAGATTAGTGAGCTAAATTAAAGTTTATGGTATTGGCGGGAATGTATTGACATGGATAGAGAATTGGCTGGCAGAAAGCAAGCAGAGAGCAGGAATAAACAGGTGCTTTTCAGAGTGGCAGTGTTGCCAATTTAATTGAATACTATCCCACCAGTGTTACCAATAATGTTACTCTTTGAGTCGCCAATACGATACTAAGGCACTTTTTTATGATATGATGTTATGCCCCAACAGCGTCGGCAATACTGTGGGTGTTTCTATTTCTCTTTCGGTCAAATGACCACACAACCAGTTAGTCAGTTCAAGTTCAAAGATGGTTTATTTACACACAAGGGTTACTTCGACATGCAAGCACACTATACTACAAGTTAAACTGCACCTATCAACTACAATAACCTATACTTAACTTCAGGCGACTGGCACTGTGCAAGTGGATAAGACCTTTATCTTGATCACGTGGCTGGCTTGAAGAAGTGGCTCAGTCTCTGCTGGGCTCATCCATCAGGTAGTGATCGTTGGTCTTGAACTTGGCTGTCTGGTCGTTATGCTGCAATTGGGCTGGCACAGGCTGGATTCAAAGGAGGCTGGCACAGGCCGGGTCCAAAAGAGGCTGAACACATGGCTGTGTCCCCTTTTCTCCCTCTGGGATCTCGCGCTCTTCGGGGCGGTCCTTAATCTTGGACCCAATAGTTCGACAGGGCTTCAATCACTGCCTTCAATTTCGACCAATAAAGGGGCGGGTACCCTGGTGGCTGGGCGGGTCCTTATCGGTCATTGACCTTGGCAGTTGGGCTCGCTGAGTAAAGGGAGTGGCGCCGATCAGTCTGTGGCTGTATCGGTTTCTTGAGTGCAGTCCTATTGTTCTGGGGAAATGGGCCATTAGAATGCAAACGAGCGGGGGTTTCGATCAGGTCTAGCTACCTACGTTTCAAATACACAGAAGCTCTGTATCTGTCTGAGTCCTGGGTTGGCCAAAATTCCCATGGTCCTTTGCAGGTGGCCATCTCAGATGGCTACGTCAGGCAGTGGCTAATGGGGTACCGCAGGATTCAGTGATGGGAACCCCCCAGCAGTTCACAATATTCATGAGGCTTCATCTGATGAAGTGCTCCAAAAGCTTGTGAATTCAAATAAACCTGTTGGACTTTAACCTGGCGTTGTGAGACATCTTATTGTGCCCACCGCAGTCCAGCGCTGGCATCTCCACATCATGGATATATTAAAGAGGGAGCTGGACATGGCCCTTGTGGCTAAAGGGATCAAGGGGTATGGAGAGAAAGCAGGAATGGGAAACTGAATTTGCATGATCAGCCATGATCATATTGAATGGTGGTGCAGGCTCGAAGGGCCGAATGGCCTACTCCTGCATCTGTATTCTACGTTTATCAATGGAAGACAGATTAGCACCGCCACAAGTATGTTTGGGTCTACCAGTGAGTCTGTGGAAGAGACCAAGGACTGGATTGAATATGTGGAAAGATTGGAGTGCTTTCTTGACAAATAAGATTGTAGACAAGGCTAGAAAGTTCTATTCTCCTGAGTGTGTGAGCAAAGACTTACAAACTAGTGAGAAATTTAGCTACACCACAGAAACAGGGGACATTTCATTTGTGGATTTAGTTACTCTCGTTAAAAATAACCACAATTCTAAGCCCTCAATGTACAATGTTTCAAATTCCGTAGTCATTTTTGGAAGTCGGGACTGTTGTAGCTAACTTTGCTGCTGAACGGCGCCAGCTCACTGAATATTGTGAGTTTGAGACAGTTTTGGAAGACTTTTTTTGGGACAGACTAGTCTGTGGTAATAACGAGGATAACATTCAATGGCATTTTCTAGGAGAAGACACAATTACTTTTAAGGCAAATCTAAAAATTTCTCAGGCTATGGAAATAGCTCCCAGTAATGCAAAATATATTCAGAAGGCCAAAGGCAGCATGCAGGCAGGTGCACTGCATCAAGTAGAAAAAGCTGCAAGTAAAAAGGTGAAGACAGTGGAGTGTTTTAGTTGTGGAGGGTAACATTATGCAAATCATGCTAATTTTACAGACACTTTGTGACCAGTGCAACAAGGATGGTATTTAGCAAAGAAGTGGCAGGGTGCTAGGAAAAAGTCAAAAGCTGAGCAAGAAACTTCAAATGCAAGGAAGCATCAGCTGACGGTGCATCATTTGGAAAACTCATACCAGGCAGAGGAGCACTATTGTGACACATTTAATATGGATGAGGGGGTGTAGAGCCTAGTTAGGTTACAGCGGAGGTTGATGGACAGAAAATCAGGATGGAGGTGGCACAGGAGCTTCTGCATCGGTAATAAGTGAGGAGGCCTTCAGGAAGATTTGGGGTTCTAAGCAGACAGCAGCCCTCAGTCAGGTAGGAACCAACCTTCGGACATACACCAACGAGACTATACCATTGCTTGGAGCGTTAGCGGTACATATTGCATAAGCTTAGATCTCTAGGTCTCCCTTGTGGAGACTATGAATTTGCTTCACTTTGAATTGGTTTTTGGTGCAAACAATAAGACAGATTAAGGGTTTGTCCTGTCCACTCTGTACATCGACTTTGTAACCTAAAGGATGGGATAAAAATTAACAGCCATGAAGCAAGAACACGACTCCCATTAGTGTAAAGGGCATGGGTCCAGTCTACTAGGGTGTGACTGGCTCAAGAAAAGTCAGTTGAACTGGGATGAGATAAAGCACACAAAAGTGAGAGGATGTCGTTCAGAAATATCCTGAGGTTTTCAAAGATTAACTGGTTATTTTGCGAGACACTACAGTTAAATTGTTTGTAGATCCTCAGGCTGCTCCTCGCTTTTTCAAACAGAGGACAGTGCCCTACTCCTGCAAGGCAAAGTGGAGGGGTTGGAGCTGCTGCAAAGACTGGCCGTCATTAAGCCCATTCAATTTGCCCGTTGGTAGCTTAAATTGTTCCCGTTCTTAAAAATGACGGTAGTGTGCGCATATGTGCAGATTACAAACTTACCATTAATCAGGTTTCCTAACTGGACACTTACCCATTGCAGAGGGTTTTCCAACCCTTGCAGGAGGCAAGACCCTTTCAAAACTGCACAAGAGCCAGGCCAACAACTCTTGCTAGAGGAAGATTCAAAACAGTACATGGCCATCAACAAATCAAAAAGGATGTATAATCATTTGGTTTTTGGCATATTCACCAAAGGATGATGGACAACCTGCTACAAGGCATTCCTCATGTTGCAGTCTACATAGGTGACATTTTAATTTTGGGTAAGACTGAGGAGAAGAAACCTCAGCAACTCGGATCGCATTTTGAAAAGGTTTTCAGAGTCGCAGCTTCACAAACAGATTTCACCTGAACTCAAATCAACATCAATGCATTTGCATTTCCAAACATAGATCATGAATAGCAATCGGAAACAGAAAACTGGCTGACATTCACACTGGTTGTGGTGTTCCCAGTGCTGCCCTGCGTGAGATCAACTAAACTGGCATTGATAGTCTACTGAATTTAGTATTATTTGTATAGTTCAATATCCAATAGTTGGTGAGTTACCCACAAAACTATCAGGAAACAAAGTTTGGCATTTCACAAAAAACATTCAAAAACCCTTCTGCATAACCAAATTCAGGACTGTAGGGAGGCTTGGTGGTATAACCTTATGTGAATTGATGGCCTTTTTTCATAGCGCAAAACAGAATAGCAAACAACCTGCATCACTTACTCTTGAATGAGGAAAATATGCTCTTTCACAAGTCTGTTGTGGGGCTGTGCCCATTTACTCTATGCAGAAGTGATCTGGATTTGCTATTGAGGACATTATATTGTCTAAATGCATTTGAATTATGTAGATTTTTTGGAGACTAATCGGTCAAAGAAAAACAAAGTTTTCATTGGCTTATTCTCCTGATATGAAACAGGCTGAAAAAATAATTTGTTCTTCCTCAGAGTAAATAATTAGAAATGCAGGTTAGTCTGTCTGAATAAAGATTTGTCATCCCCTCACTGCTACAGTTACACCATTTCTAAGTGCTGTCTTTATAACGAATGCCCCAAAATGAATGATATATTCTGCCAACAAAAGTTCAGACGTTAAACCAAAGATTTAACAGGTCATTTTGTAACTGACTATCCGGTCAAGGACAACTACATATGTTACGTGCTCGAGCCTTTAATCGGACAAGAACATTCATAAATTGAATCACGTTATGATTAATGAACTGTAGTTGTCCTAACATAGCAAAACCTTCACATTTCCAACTGCTGATCCTGCCCAATATCATGAGTGTTCCTACAGATAAGCAATGTAAAATAAGCCTTGCTGTCTGTGCACAGAGGTTAAAGGCTCAGATTTCCTAAGCACATATAAAAATAGTAGCCCACAGCACCCGCATGTGGTGGGTCATTTACATTTGCCATCAATGCCATTTTGCATCTGGCATTCTACAGGAAACCTACCTAAGGTGAGACTTGGTACATATGTATTAAATCATTTGCATCATGGCACTACATTAAATAGCAGCAAGCCATACAAACAAGGACCATCACACTAAAACACACAGCAGTTACATCGGTGAAAATCATACAAAACTTCTTCAGTATAATTATACTTCAGAATAGCACGAGTTTCAACAGAAATAACAAAATTGGGAACAACTGTATGTCAATAATTCATTTTCATTCCACAGTGTAATAATGACAGATTCCGCAATTATACAACGTTTAAGCTTGTATTCATTAGCATTTGAATTCATTCAAAAATTTATTTCAGCCAAATTTCCTTCACATCGTAACTGGTCATACATTTTCTCACACAATTCTCCTCAATCACAACTGGATGATGAGTGATTATAAAAAGCCTGAACTCAAGAGTGCTGCTAAATGACTCTAATTAGTTCTAAGCCTTGTAGAAAAAGGCAGAAGATGAGTAATCGTTCCTGGCATGCGGGATAAGGAACAAATGCTGGTTCCATTTTATAAGATATGCCTAATTATGCTGTTAATACTCAGCATTTACAGAATAAATCCCTGGAAGGATGAAACAAAGGCCAATTGTGATTATCATCAAATATGCTGCAACTAATTCAAGCCTTGTCAAACATAAGGCATTGTGCAAAGGTTTCACCAGATTAAAACCCAAGACGTTTGTTTGCTTGATGGCTAGTCCTAAAACAAGTTAAATCACCACTCTTAAAACACAGGATTTACGTATGCTTTTTACTCCACGGAAGTGGCAACGTGATCCATAACATCAAGGTCCTGAATAACACCATAGGACATTAAGATACAAAAGTGAAAGCGTTTTTTCCCAAAATTCGTCTCTCTGCAAATTTGAGAGGGGCCCCGAGTCATAAGAACAAAATAAATGTGCTGAAATTTCAAATAAAAGAGAGAAATTTCAGATGAATGCATGTGCTGGCATCTCATGTCACAACATGTGCTCAAATTAACAAAATGCCTCTCAAGGCAAAATCATGCTTCAAAATGTCATTCGGTTATTGATAAGTTGATGATTAAAATAGGACGACCATTCAACTGAACGTTAAAATAAGACAAAGGATCTCAGTGCGAGATTCTCTGGACTCCCTGCAATGTGTTTCCCGGCAGCTGGAGGCAGCCTGTCGTTGGCCGACGGCAGGATCAACTGGCCCCATCACTGTCAATGGGATTTCCCACTGGATCCATCTCATGCTGCCAGAAAACCCAACGTGCTGGAAGCGGGGGAGTCGCGTCCGACTGGAAGATCCCGCAGACATGAGAAGCTGGAAGATCTCCCCCTAGCTGTTCAAAAACCTGACACTTTTAGATGTGTCCATTTTAATTTTAAGTCTGTAATATGAAAACAAAAATCTAGGCAATTCAGCAAGCCACTGAATTAGTGCAGTGTGGCGCCTGACTGGCTATCCCCTTGTTGAATCCATGGGAACATACTCTAGGAATTCCAGAGCTTAGACTGTTAACTTAAATTGAAGTCCTTAAGAAAAGCCTGGTTCACGAACTACAGAATGTTACAGGGCATTAATGGCAATGTGAACTCATAAAAACAGGAATTGGAATTTAAGAAGATAGGAGAGAGAGAGAGGCCATTTCAGAATCTTTACCATTAAAAGCCACAGACATTAAATGGAACCCAGGGAAAATAAAGTTTAACCAACTGTGCAAGATCTTTGCAATCTAGTCATGAACGTCACTCAGTTTGAGGTCTTCTGCAGATAAAGCTAAATACATTGGAGATTACAGCTTATCCCATTTAAAATTTATTGAGGAAAATAACAACAGGGGTGAGTGCGGTCGGGTAAGTATTTCTACTTTTATCGCTGAAAGTCTGTAAAGTCTATACTTTGTGGCTTATAGTTTGAATGGGCTGTATTCTGTAGCAACAATGAGCAGGACAGAGGGCTCTGGAATAATCGATATTATTGATATTAAGTATCTTTCAAACAGTTTAATTTCTAGGGGTAAGTCACGGCAGGAGAGCTCAAAGCCGTGGTGCGCTCCATGTGGGAAGCCGGGAATATTTCCAATGCCTAGGGTCAGCAGATGTACAGAAGTGCCTCCAGCTGCAGCTCCAGGAAGCTCAAGTTTTGGAGCTGGACTGCTGGCTGGGGACACTGTGGAGCATCTAAAAGACAGAATATTGCGGATAGCACACATGGAGAGATTGTCACACCGCAGGCAGAGACTCCACAGGCAGGTAGGGAGTGGATGTCGACCAGGGAGAGCAAGTGGGTCAGGCAGGCAATGCAGGAATCAGCTCACTGGGCTAAATCGCTGGCTTTTAAAGCAGACCAAGCAGGCCAGCAGCACGGTTCGATTCCTGTACCAGCCTCCCCGGACAGGCGCCGGAATGTGGCGACTAGGGACTTTTCACAGTAATCTCATTGAAGTCTACTCGTGACAACAAGCGATTTTCATTTCATTTCATTTCCTGTGGCCATTCCCCTGCAAAACAGATATACCGCTTTGGATACTACTGAGGGGAACGGCCTCACAGGGGAAAGCAGAAACAGCCAAAGTTGTTGCACCATGGTTGACCCTGCTGCGCAAAAGTGTGGGAATGCAATAGTTATAGGGGATTCAATTGTGAGGGGAATAGATGAGCGTTTCTGTGACTGCAAACAAAGCTCTGGGGTGGTATGCTGCCTCCCTTGTGCTAGAGTCAAGGATGTCTTTAAGAATGGCTACAGGACATTCTTGAGAGGGAGGGTGAACAGCCAGTGGTCATGGTACACATTGGTACAAGCGACACAAATAAAAGCAGAACACAGAGTTAGGAAGCAATTTTTAAAGTAGGACCTCAAAACGTAGTGATCTCAGGATTACTACCAGTGCCATGTTTAAGTCAGAGCAGAAATAGCAGAACATATCAGATGTAAGTGTGGCTGAAGAGATAGTGTGAGGGAAAGGGTTTCCGATTCCTGGGACATTGGGACTGGTTCTGCGGGAGGTAGGATCAGAACTAGCTGGACGGGTTGCACTAAGCAGGACTGGGACTGATGTCCTAGGGGGAGTATTTGCGTGAAAGGTTGGGGAGGGTTTAGACTAAAATGGCAGGCGGGTGGGAACCATGCACGGGTCAGAGGAGGAGGAAACACAAACAAGAACAAAAGACGGAAAGGGGAATAAGAAAAGTGATAGGCAGAGAAATCAAGGGCCAGAATCAAACAGGGTCACAGTGAGAAACAATGGGAACGGGACAAGGAATGTTAAAAAGACAAGCCTGAAGGCTCTGTGCCACAATGTGTGGAGTATTCACAAAAAAGTGGATGAATTAATCACGTAAATAGATGTAAACGGGTATGATAATAGTTGGGACTACGTACACATGGCTCCAGAATGACCAGGGATGTGAACTGAACCTTTTGGGTTATTCAGTATTGAGAAAGGACAGACAAAAAGGAAAAGGCGATGGGATTGCTTTGCTGGTTCACCGAGAAATTCATGCAATAATGAGGGAGGATATTCGATTTGACGATGTGGAATCTGCATGGGTAAAACTGAGAAAGACCAAGGGGCCAAAAAACCTGAGTGGGGGTTGCATAAACCCCTAAACTGCAGTAGTGATGTTGGGTATGGCATTAAACAGGAAATTAGAGATGCATGCAATAAAGGAACATCTGTAATTATGGGTGATTTTAATCTGCATATAGTTTGGGGAAATCAAATCAGTCATAATACTATAGAGGAGAAATTCCTGAGTGTATACGGGTTAGTTTCCTCGACCAATACGTTAAGGAACCAACTAGAGAACAGGTCATCCTAGATTGGGCATTGTGCAATGAGAAAGGAATAATTAGCAATCTAGTTGTGCGAGACCCCTTGGGAATGAGCGACCCTAATATGACAGAATTTTTCATCAAGATGGAGTGAAGTAGTTGATTCTGAGATTAGTGTCCTAAATCTTAATAAAGGAAACTATGATGATATGAGGCTCGGTTTGGCGATGATAGATTGGGAAACATTGCATCCTGTCTGGCGCAAAACTATAACCGGAAATGTGGCCAAACCATGGCTTACAAGGGAAGTTAAAGATAGTGCGAGATCCAAGTGGCATACAAATTGGCTAGAAAAGAACAGCAGGCCTGAGGATTAGGACCAGTTTAGAATTCAAAAAAAGAGGACTAAGGATTGATTAAGGGGAAAACAGAGTACAAGTGTAAGCTTGCAGGGAGCAGAAAAACTGACTGTAAAGGTCTCTATAGGTATGCGAGGAGAAAAAGATTGGTGTCAGAAACAGGGGAATTTATAACAAAAGAATTGCTGACCAACTAAATACATACTTTAGTTCTGTCTTCTTAAAAGGAGGACACGAATAACGTACCAGAAATGTTGGATATAGTGAGAGGGAGGAACTAAAGGAAGTCAGTATGAGTCGGGAAATGGTGTTGGGGAAATTGATGGGTTTGAAAGCCATTAAATCCCGGGGCCAGATAATCTACATCCCAGAGCACTTAAGAAAGTGGCTCTAGAAATAATGGATGCATTGGTGGTCATCTTCAAAGATTCTATGGACGTTGGAACAGTTCCTCCAGATTAGAGGGCAGCTAATGTAACTCCACTATTTAAAAAGAGAGGTAGAGGGAAAACAGAGAATTACAGATCAGTCAGCCTTACTCGGTAGTGGAGAAAATGCTAAACTCCATTGTAAAAGATTTAATAGCAGAGCACTTGGAAAACAGTGGCAAAATCAGACAGATCAGCATGGATTTACAAAAAGGAAATCGTGCTCGACAAATGTACTGGAATTCGTTGAGGATATAATTGGTAGAGTTGGCGAGGGGGAGTCAATGAATGTGGTTTATTTGAACTTTTAGAGCCTTTCCAGGGTCTCTCATGCCTTTTTTATGGGATAGTCGCTTTGCATTGCTCATGACGGTCTATTTTAGCTTCCACCAAAGCAGTCTTTAACAACTCATTGTAAAATAATCACTACCAACAGCACTATAGTGCTTGTCATGTACAAGTTATAAAGAAAACGAATACTGAACCAAATTACAAGAGATCAAGAGGGATGAATAAAAGATTAGTTGGGTTGGTTGACAGAGACAGTCTTAAAGGAAGAAAATGGGGTTGAGAGACAGAGAAGGGTTTAAGGAAGAGAGTTGCAGAAAGCAAAATCTAGTCAGTAGAAGGCACCGCTGGAAATGGTGGAGAACGGGTGGACAGGTGAACCACGGGGGGGGGGGGGGGGGGGGGGGGGGGGGGGGGGGGGGGGAGAAAGACAGCTAACCCTGAGGAAAGAAAGGCGAACCGTGGAGGGGAGGGGGGGAGGGGGGGGGCAAGAGAGGAGAACCAGCGGGGTGGGGCGGGGGGCAGGGAAATGGGAGCCGGAAGGAAGGCACGGGATGCCAAAACGTGCATGACATCTCCAGGAGCAGGGAACGAGGAAAATAAAGATGGAGGTCTGGAGGAGCAGCAGAAGCAAGCACGGGACGGCAGCGAGACCCGTCTGGGAGAAGCAAGCGACAACAACACAAAACACATCCAAGTATCGCACACTGTAATTATCTCCCCGGCACCCAAATGTATATTTGCCTCCCCAATCCCCCTTACGTGGTGTAAATAATTTTGCTAGGTGTACAGAGCTGCCACTGTCGAGCTGGTGCACAATACCCTACCAGTTATTCAATTTCATATTTTATGTTGGGGTGTGCCCTTCTCTTCTAAATATGTGTATATATATATATATATATATATATATGTTTCTTATTCTGTGTACACAACGGTAATTATACCTTGTTCAAAAACCCAATAAAAAACATTTACAAAAAGAAAGAGTGGACAGGGATGCACAAAAAAAAAGAATCAGAATAACAGGAGGCGAAAGGTTCTATCTAAGGCTGGAGATAACCACAGGGATAGGGAGGGGAAACAACAGAGGGGGAGTTTAAACACAAGAATGATAACTTTAATATTTGGAGGTTTGAAAAGACAAAGGCAGAACTAGAATGGTAATGGACAGAATACAGACAAAGTCTTGGGCAAGCTGAAAATTCATGAACAATGGAGGATGCTGGTTCAGCCAGGAGAGTACGGAGCAATTGATTCTCAAGGTCACACAGGCATATGAATTTCAAAGCAGATGATCCAAGTTAGCAACAGAGACAAACAATATTCTGGAGGTGGAAATAGCTTCTATTTGAGATAGAGAAATAGATGATTGGAACAACATCTTAGAATCGAACAAGTTACAAATAGTCTGGTGCAACCGGAAATAGTGGCTAAGAAGAGGAATAGAATATCAGAGACAGCATAAATATAGCAACTTATCAACATTCAGAAATATCCTGCCTCAATTGTTAGGTTACACCCTTTTCACTTCTTTCAATATCTTTAGCAAAAGTATAATCATAACAAACATCTTCATGGTATCAACAGAAATTATAAATAGACAGGATTATTGGGCACCTACATGGCTGGATTCTCGGTCGTTGACGCCAAAATCACGTTCGGCGATCGGCCAGAGAATCAAAGTTCCCGAACAAATCGGGGTGGCACCGCTTTCACGATGATCCGCCTCCTCTAAAGCGGCATACTTTGAGAGTACCCTGCGTCACGTATCGACGGCCTCAGGACATTGCCCGAGGCCCTCCCTCCAGAAGCTCTGCCCCCGACCGGCCGAGTTCCCAACGGCGTGGGACACGTGTGCTCTCATCCGTCAGGAGCACGGCGTGGCGGCTGCGGACTCAGTTGGGCGTGGGCATTTCATCAGGGGCCGGGGGCACTGTGGTGGGTGGTCCGGGGCATGCGAGCCGGACAAAGGGGGGGGGGGGGACTATTTCATGGGCCGGGTCTGCGAGCGGCCCCTGCCATGTAGTACGGCGCGGTCACTGCAGGCCGCTGCCGCCGTGCGCACACGCGGCCATGGACCTGGCAATTTTCCGGGCCGTATTGGCAGCTAGAGCTGGGTGCTCTACGCTGACTTCCTGCTAGCCCCCTGCAAAATGGGGAATCGATGGCCGTTGTATGCCAGTTTTTCCTGGCGTAAAATGCCACAATCCCCATGCCAGCGTGGGGACATAGCCCCAGAATCAGAGAATCCAGCCCACGATGCCTCACAACTTAAGAACTTCAGACATCATGCACAAACTCATTAACTTCTTTGAAATTTTTCATACTTAGATTTATGTCCTAGTGAGTGGTTTCAGCTTTCCTTCTTGCCCAATGTTAATGAGGTTGATCAGGCATTCGTGGAGCTTTTATGGTCTTTGGATTCTATTCATGTGACGTTTCTCATTGAAAAAGATCCAAACCGACTTCAGGAAGTAGCTCTACCTGATGATCGCTTTGCTTCTTCTGAAGATTTTTTCAAAATGAGGTGGAGAGACAATGCTTTTTAAAAAACTTCTTCAATAAAAAAAGGCAACCCAATTATGCCTTCTCAATTTCTACCTCAAAATTGTTTCTCATATTCTGGTATTCCTCCTTAATAGTTGATTAGCATTGTTCCTTTAAGAGAGGTACTTTAAACAACATTTGCTCAATACACATCCTTAATTCTGGATCACAGTATTGTCAGTTTGCACAAAACTTTACCTTAAAAGTGGTGAACCTTCTCCAGGTCTGCCACTT
Organism: Scyliorhinus canicula; assembly: GCF_902713615.1. Taxonomy (NCBI): domain Eukaryota; kingdom Metazoa; phylum Chordata; class Chondrichthyes; order Carcharhiniformes; family Scyliorhinidae; genus Scyliorhinus; species Scyliorhinus canicula. The sequence continues at coordinate 115,563,185 of NC_052160.1, forward strand.
TTATTGATGTCACATTGTTCGGCTATAATTCTGCACTACCGATCGCTTTTGTTGATAAACTTCGATGATGCTGTCCTTCCATGCAACAGCACTTTCCTTGATACCGGTAAGATCCTGACATTTACTGTGATTTTATATCAACTTACATTTCTACTGTACTGCTTAAGTAAAGGATGACATCTCAAAGTGTTTTACATTGATGAATTCAGTGAATACCAGGTGAAAAAGGAAATAGAGGGAGAGTTAAAGGATGGAGAAGTGAAATTTCAGTTAAAGATTAAGGCTCTGTAGATATTTTTGAAACCCAAATCGGAAAGCAGCAAAATGGAAGGGATTAGCCTGAAAGTTTCAGAAGGCAGGAACATAGTGCCTGAACAACCAAAAATGGAGATAAGAGAAAAATAGTCTGACTTGTGTAAAGTAAAATGAGAAAGATGCCATTTGAAACATGAGGTCCGATAAACCGTGAAGGAATATGAGAAAAAACAAGCAAAAATCCCACAAAGGGTTAACAAAGAACAAAGAAAATTACAGCACAGGAACAGGCCCTTCGGCCCTCCCAGCCTGCGCCGATCCAGATCCTTTATCTAAACCTGTCTCCTATTTTCCAAGGTCTACTTCCCTCTGTTCCCGCCCATTCATATACCTGTCCAGATGCATCTTGAATGATGCTATCGTGCCTGCCTCTACTACCTCCACTGGTAAAGCGTTCCAGGCACCCACCACCCTCTGCGTAAAAAACTTTCCACGCACATCTCCCTTAAACTTTCCCCCTCTCACTTTGAAATCGTGACCCCTTGCAACTGACACCCTCACTCTTGGGAAAAGCTTGTTGCTATCCACCCTGTCCATACCTCTCATAATTTTGTAGACCTCAATCAGGTCCCGCTGATTCAGAATTCAGCATTCAGAAAAGAAAGTTTGAAATGCAGACAGGCTTTATCGAACAGGCGTTAAGAAAACAGCTCTAAAACAGCTTATGCTGTAATCTGATACCTTTCTTCCAGGTTAGAGAAATTCTAGGAAATTAGGTTTTTAGTTACATAAAGGGAACAGTATTCCACCCTTTTGTAGAAATTAATTTGTTTAGCAAACAATTGATTAGAATTGCCATATCTTAAGTGAATTACGTGAAATAATGTGCATTTGTGAATAATAGAAACTTCATGTCATCAGTTAAAAGTGGACGGCTGGAGATAACGGTTGAGTCTACTGAGGCATAAATTAATACCAAGCAGGAATCAGTTAAAACATGACGAGAACCAAATGTATCACTCCTGTAAGATTTGACAAGCGTCAAAGCATTTTTTACCAATGCTCATCATTGAAACATCCTCTTATTAGACATGATGGAAACTAGAAGAATACAATGGACAAACAAAATTACATAAATGGGCATAAGATATTACTTGAAGATAATAAAATGTAACCAGCATGGCTGTGAGAAGGGTAATAAATATCCAGAAATGCTAACAGCCATCATCACTTCCAGCTCTCAGAGCTGCTTCGGTAGATGGGAGTGACTGAATGCAGGAGCCAAACAGGGGATCGAAGTTACTGAGAACACCCGCAGATAAGAGGAGAGATTGTCAAGGGGGCCATGAAGATCCGAACAACCGTAACGGAAAATCCAGAAGCAAGATCTTCTTTACTTGTTGTAAAAACAGTGATGTTATCTTTAGAAGTAAAATAAAGTTAGTTAAAAATTTATTCTAACCTGAAATAGTGGTTATTGCAAAATTGTCAAAGTCTACTTTACTATACCTCAGCAAGGCGGGACCCAGGATCGAAGCCACTGAGTGGTAAGTAGATAAAACCTTCTTTGTAAATATAGGTTATACCGGGAATAACTTGGAACATTAGTTTGACCTCAATAGCACCTACTTAAGTCTGCAAAGGAGTCAAAGAGTGAAAATCCTTGTACACCATTTAAAAACCTTTTTGACCCTTTTTGGTTTAGGGGTAGATTTCTTATAAAAGTGGTGATTTAAATTCACTGGGGACCAGGACATCAAAGGTGAAGGTGGGGCCAATCAGTAGCTGCAGAAAGGTCCTGGTGAACAGAGGAAAAAGGTTAGGATTTTGAAAGATCTAAGTGAAGCAGGAGAGCTTTTTTCCAAAGCTGCAAGCTGGGATTCAGGACAGGAGGTGGATGGAGAAAGATACAATGGTCTTATCAGTGGTTGAAATGATGCAAGTGGCAAGAGCGGTGGCTCAGAATATGGGTAGGAGTGTTCATACTGAGGGAGAGATTATGGAAGGTAAGTTGGTAGTGACTTCAATAGGGAAGAGAGAGCATCAGTTGAGATGGAGGGTGAAACCACCTAGGATAAGAAGTCACTTGGCACAGAGGCTCAGGGTGCAAAATAGTGAGGATATCATGATACTTGGGCACATGTAAAGAATCAGGATTTAAAGTAAGAGGCGAGAGGGGTGGAACAATGCACGATGTTCCACAGGAGAAGAGGATGCCAGAGGGCTGGGAGGACAGACCAAGGGGTTATTTGGTGACGAGACTAGCAAGAGATGCAGCGGGAAAATATTGGCATAGCTAAGAGGAGTCAAGCCTCTGGAAAATCGCTGGAGGAGTGTTGGAAGGTTGAAGAATGCTGAAGCGTTGGAGTCAGGAAGACTTAGTGGAAAAGAGAAAAGGAAAAGGGGAGGGGAAAAAAAAGTGGAAATAGAAGTCATAAGATCAGGTCTATAGTCAGTCAAATCACACACCCAAATAGAAATGGAAAACTTGAGTGACATAAGTCAACTCACATAACAAGATTGTGATACACATATACTGCTAGTAAATAGGAACTAGGGAGGAAACAATAGGAGGGAGGCCAAAATATATGTAAATGTATGATCGAGACAGCTGGTATCTCAAAGATACAACTGGAATCTGCAGTCATAATGACAATAAAACCATCAATGTTCACCATATTCCTTTGAGAAACTAATAGCAACTCCTGGCGTGCACACATGCACAGCGAAACCATGAAATCTATAAATTGATGTCAGTGATTTCCAGGTCAGTTGAGGTGCTCACAGATGGAAGCTGTCAAGAAATCACAGATAGGTGTGAAACTCTACTTTTTCTCTTTTTTAAACTATAAATTTAGAGCACCCAATTAAAGAGCAATTTGGCGTGGACAATCCACCTACCCTGCACATCTTTGGGTTATGGGGATGAGACCCATGCAGACATAGGGGAGAACGTGCAAACTCCACATGAACAATGACCTGGGGCCAGGGTCAAACCCGGGTCCACAGCGCCACGAGAAAGAAGTGCTAGCCACAGCGTCACGTGGCCGCCTCTCTACTTTTTCATAATCCCTTGAAAAAAGTAACATTTTGTTGAATGTTGTTAATTGGGCTTTAAACAGTGCAATGAGACAGAATATTGCTGAACAACCCCTGGCCTTGAAAATAAACTTATTCATTGAATGCCATATTGATTCATTATTTTAAAAACTTTGGAATTTATATTAACCTTTTCCTCCCAAACATTTCTTTATGATATTTCAGTTTTATTTTTTTTTATTTTTCCAATTAAGGGGCAATTTAGCGTGACCAATCCACCTACCCTGCACATCCTTGGGTTGTGGTGGTGAGCCCCGGGGAGAATGTGCAAAATCAACACGGACAATGACCAGGATCGGACCTGTGACCTCAGTGCTAACTGCTGCACCATCATGCTGCCTTCTTTCACTTTATATCTTAATCCTATCTGTATACCCTAACTTTTATTTTGTTCACTGTAAAATGATTTAAAAGGTAATGGATAATCAGTATGTTTTACCTCAAAAATAATAAAAAAGTGAACCGCTAACTTTTAAAAAGAATACATTTGCAAATGAACTTCAATTGTTGAATCAACCAGATTCTATTCAGCATTTTAATCATGTGTAGAAATAGACACCATGGTAACAAATGTTTGCTTCAGTGCACCTTAAACATGCACATTACAAGTTTGCAAAACATATCGGCATCAGTGACCAGCACTTCCTAAAACGTATACAAAGGCACAACAGAAATCAATGTTGCTGGATAACGATTACATATAGAATTCTGATCAAAGAGGACTTGGGAGGAGCCCTGTTCATCGAAGAGGACTTTGGGGGGGGGGGGGGGGGGGGGGGAACGACTAAGGGGCAGTGCCACCTCAATGATGTTTGTGTCTAGCGAAGAGGTGAAAATACACAAGTAGTGGCTAAAAAGGTAGATTTAGGAATCTAAGGGCAATGAGATTGAAATTATGAGAGGTGGGCAGTGACTGAGCTGGTCCATGTGGGTGTAATCTTTGGAGAGATTCCAAGGAGATATTTTCAAGGTTAGAGATTGGAAAACCTCATGAGAAAGATTAAGTCCAATTGAGATCGATTAACTCACAATGGAACTCAAATCTGGATGGGTTGTTGAGAAATCCATGGAATCATTTTTGGTTCCATTTGTCATTTACTCTTGTCAAATGGTGTGTCACACCATAGTTTGTCTGTTAATTCGCAGGTACCGGGGCAGCACGGTGGCGCAGTGGTTAGCACTGTTGTGTCAGGCTGCCGAGGTCCCAGGTTCAAATCCCGGCTATGGGTCACTGCCTGTGTGGAGTTTGTACATTCTCCCCATGTTTGCGTGGGTTTCGCCTCCACAACCCAAAGATGTGCAGGGTAGGTGGATTGGCCACACTAAATTGCCCCTTAATTGGAAAAAAAGAATTGGATCCTCTTAAAAAAAAAAAAAAATTTTTTTTTTTTTAAATTCACAGGTACATCATATGTACCCTGAATATTAGAATGTAAGATTAATCTTTCTGAACTTGCATAGTAAATTTGTTTTTTTGTTTGTTCAAAATTCATGGACACGAGAGAGTTCATTCCAAATGCAGATAAATTCAATCTCAAAAATGGGATGACTTAAACAAAACATTTTCCTTCCAAAAAGATTGATGTTCAGTTGCTTCAATGCAGTAATAATGCAGTATAAAGTTCATAGCGAAACATGAATGCACCTACAATCACTTCAGTTTAAACATATTTGCATTAAATGTCACTCATTTCAGACTAGTTTAATTTTAGGCACATCTTGCAGGAGCATTTAAAGCTTTTGTGCCAAAACATGCTTATCATGCAAAGGAAAAAATAATAAGCATTACAGACTGATCAATTCATGCTTGCATGAATTGTGGACGTACAAGGGTAAAAATATTATCCAGATGGGTCTGGTTTTAAAAATATAACATTGTAGTACTTGTTATTTTTTCCACCAATATGACCATACACATCATGCACTGTTCCATCATGGTGCTTTGTCACTGGGAAATCACCTTTTATCCTTTAACTTCTTCCTCCTAATTTCCTCATGTATCCACCAGAGACCAGAAAATCTAGATAAACGAATGCATCCTTTGTACACCGAGTACCGTGAGTATAATGGGTTTTGGGAAAGCCACATACCTAACACTATCAATGCTTCCCTCTACAAAACCTATAGGCCTGCACAACAGATGAAAAGGCTATAGCATATTATAACCCCTCTCTATTCTTGATTTTCATCACCAACACACAATTAGATCATGTCAAACAACCAAAATTAATCATAGGGGAACATACTGCAAAATTGTCCAATCCAATCTGCTAAAATCAATATTCCCTGCTGCGGTTCAATCTAGGAAGTAATATTTTATTGTACGTGTAAGGATTGCTCCATTGACAACCTTAAATGTGCTGTAAATTGGAAGCCAATTGTGAAATACACACCAAGCAGTATTGAAATGGGTGATATACAACCCAACATCAGAGTTCCATCCCAGTGAACAGAGTAGCTATCGCCTGGTTGAGTGAGTCTTTGCACCATAGGGAACAGTTTGCTAACAAAGTTTCTAAATTGTTCTTTGCAAGAGGAAAAGAAAAGAAAATACAGTTGACGTAACTAGTAGAGGAATGTTGAAAGTTCACGGATGATGTTTTGCAGTCTATCTTTGCAGGTGTACTGTATTAATAATTTTAACAGCGTAAATGTGTCAGCACCTTCTTTAAGACAACAGGAACTTTGTACAAATTCATTAAGCATACATCCACTTCTCACAGTCCATCATTTCTAAACTCCAACAACTTGGGCAGTCTAAACATAATAACAATAATAATCTTCATTAGTGTCACAAGTAGGTTTACATTAACACTGCAATGCAGTTACTGTGATAATCCCCTAGTCGCCACACTCCAGTGCCTGTTCGGGTACACGGAGGGAGAATTCAGAATGTCAAAATTACCTAACAGCACATCTTTCGGGACTTGCGGGAGGAAACCAGAGTGCTCGGAGGAAACCCATGCAGACACAGGGAGAACGTGCAGACTCCACACAGACAGTGACCCAAGGTGGGAATCGAACCCGGGACCCTGGTGCTGTGAAGCAACGGTGCTAACCACTATGCTACCCCATTTATATAGTAGAAATAATATTCCTGATTTGATTTTCATGATGCATACCAATTCTTGAGCCAAATGAAATTGGTTAGTGACCTTAGATCTGAAGCAATGTTCACAATATGAAATCAAGTAAGCGGAAACTCATGCCACCATCAGTGAAACGTAAGGGTGGCACGGTGGTGCAGTGGTTAGCACTGCTGCCTCATGGCACCAAGGACCCGGGTTCAATCCCAGCCCCGGGTTACTGTACATGTGGAGTTTGCACATCCTCCCTGTGTCTGCATGGGTCTCACCCCAAAACGTGCAGAGTAGGTGGATTGGCCATGCTAAAGTGCCCCTTAATTAAACAAATCAGTGGAAAGTAATCTTTTTCTGAGATTCCCTATCCTTCCAGTAAAAAGGATATCAGATCCTCAAGTTCTGTAAGCCACTTCAAAAGCAAAGAAAGATTACGTTATGTGTGCACCACCTTACTCCCTGCCCCATGATTGGTGACAGAACCTTCGGCCATTTCGAGTCCATCCACTGGAATTCTCTTCTTCAGCACCCGTGACATGCTACCACTTATTCTCCCATCTTTTAAAGTCTTCTGTTACAATCCCAGTTAGGAATCACTATTGTATAATAAAGAAAACGGAACACCCACGAAGTAATGAACCGACAGATCTATGCCCCAACTTCCACATTTACGTATATCCATACACCACATTTTTCAAAAGCAAGCACTACTAACTTAATTCCATCACCACAGACACAATTAGGAGGACTGAAACCGTTGTTCACTTTTCCTCACTGTCTGTAATCCGTGTGGTTTTTCGAGAGGCAGTTTTGATAGGTGTGCTTACCCCCCGGAGTGTATGGCCAATTAAAATAACAGCATCAAGCTTTTGTGGGTTCAAATGAAGAGGATTATATCCACACTGAAGAATACAGCTAATAGGGCACTTTTACAACCTGTACACAAAATAGTTCCTAGTTCACATGTCTGGATTATTGTAGGAGAACAGTCAATTGCAGGCCTGGAAAAGAAGGGATTATAGTTTAGAGGAGTTCAAATAGCTAGAGTCAGATATCAAGATTATTGCAGGCCACTATCGAAGAGTCGATTGAGCTCAGCAGGTCATAAAGTTAGGCACTTGCAGATTTCATATTGGGGGTCCATTTCTTTACAGGTGGACTTGAATTTGGAATCAGGATGGATGACATGTTTTAAGTTACAGCTGCCTCCAAGTCTAAAAAGGATTCCATGTTACTGTGTTAGTCTGCAGCTGAAATTCTACAGTGGCATCTTTGCAGACTACCCATGTCTTGTGGGGTCTTAAGATAATAAAGGATTTCAGTGTCAGAAGCCTGTTTTGGTCATATGATGAACTGCTATTGACTACCCAGAATGGCTGAAAGGTAAAAGCCATTGCTATATAAGCAATAAAGAAAGATGGTGGCTTTTTACATTCACTTGTGGTTAACTGGTTTTCTGCAGGGTCTGGAATGTTCCTAATTGAATCACCCCCTGCATGGATGTGCCCAGAGCACCCCTTCATAGAACTCAAACCTGCCATGGTTTACTCCAACTCAAACCTATTGGTACTTCCAGAGTTCAAGTCTACATCAACAAAGTGATGGAAGGGGTCAGTGACAATGCTATCGTGCGGCACTTACTGAGCAATAACTTGTGCAATGATGCTCAGTTTGGGGTCCATCAAGGCCACTCAGCTCCTGACTTTAGTACAGCCTTATTCCAAAAAGGGAATAAAAAAGCATGAGGTGAGAATGAACTCCCGTGACATGAAGGCCGCATTTGGCCATTTGACCAAGTGTGGCATCAAAGAACTCAAGTGAAACTACAGCAAAGATTAAAATATGAAACAGGCTCCTCAGCAAAATGCTGGCTCTTCATGGGGTGCCGATGCTTTAGAACTCAGGTCTTGCCACCCCTTTTCATAAGGAGGGAGGTTTACATCAAACCAAGCCTGCTGCTGGACAAGGACTTTACCAATACATCTGCTGCTCGCCTCCCAACATGCCAGTTTGTACTGCTAAGGCCACCGTACCAAGGAATAACACAGGGCCCTAAGGCAGCTGGAATGGAACCTACACACCTTAATTAAAAGACTTTTCCTCATCAAAGATCCCACAGCCTGGCCCCACTGGCTTCAACCTTCCATGCCAGCACTGGCACGCCTCAACCAGTTCCACACTGGCCAAGGTTTTATGCCAAATATCTTGCAGGGAACCCGGACTGTTGCTGTGGCGCACACCAATCACTGACTTAAACCACTGAAGACTGACCCCTGACAAAATTCAGTGGCTCAGAGAGCTCCATTTAGCCACTGCTGAAGCTATTGCCTCACTTGGTGATTACTGCACATGCTAAAAAAGAACTGGAGTAAATAGGAATCAGGGGAAAACTCTCCACTCATTGGAGTCATACCTGGCATAAAGAAAGATATCTCTGGCTGTTGGAGGTCAGTCCCAGGCTATCACTGCTGGAGTTCCGAGTTCCTCAGGGTAATCTCGTGCAGCAAATCATCTTCAACACTTTCATCAATTACCTTCCGTCCATCATAAGGTCAAAAATGGGGTTGTTCACTGATGATCCCACAATGCTTAGCATCATTTGCAATGCCTCAGATACTGAAGCAGTCCGTGCACATATGCAGAAAGATCTGGATAACATTCAGGCTTGGCTGACTAGTGGCAAGTTACATTCACACTGCACAAGTACCAGAGCAATACCATCTCCAATAGGAAAGAATCCAATCGTTTCCCTTTGGCGTTCAATGTCTTTACCATCTTTAAGTCCCCACTGGGGGTACAGTTAAGCAGAAACTGAACTGAACCAGCCATATAAACACAGCAGCTACAAAACCAGGTCAGAAGCTGGGAATTATGCAGAGAGTAACTCATCTCCTGACTCCCCAAAGCCAGACTACTATCTACAAGGCACAAGACAAGAGTGTGATAGAATTCTCTCCTCATGCCTGGTTGTGAACAACACAACCTTCATGCTTTCCATTAAAGCCACACACCATTCTGACTTGGCAATAATTTGCCCCTTCATTGTCGGCGAGTCAAAATTTTGGAACTCCCATCCTCATACTATTGTGGAACCCGACATCTCATGGACCACAGCGGTTCAACAGGTAGCTCACCACCACCTTCTCAAAGGGCAGTTAGGAATGGGCAATGCCCACATCACTTGAAAGAATAAAAATAAATGTGAAAACATTATATGGATAGATTTCAGAGTTTGGATATGGAAACCAAGTAGAGTCAAAATGTATTTTGAAACATCACGCACGTCACTGCAGACCATTTAAGATTCGATCAAATTAGGAAATGTTTATTTTTTGTGCATATGAAATAGTCATCCTGCAGCTGGTGGAATTACTGATTATACCAAGTTGACACTTGTTACTCTCAAACAACTTAATGTTGATTATTACCAATGTACATCTGGGATCTGAAGTTTTGTTAAACTAAAAGGTCAGGAACATTTATGATTTTCTTAAGAATTCAATAGCAACTGTACACTAAAATCTCCCAACTTCAAGGTTGCGACAGGATCTGTGCAGCAGCTCAAATGAAGGAACAAACCATCCACCATTTTTGCTCTCTGAAGATCATACTTCACACTGGTTACAGTCCTTTCCCAATAACAATAATGCAGTGAGATTGTAAATTATTTTCTTCAAAATAATTTTCACAAAAACACAGTACAGCAGAAATTAAAGCAAATTCAACTGAGGTATAAAAGATACATTGGCCCAGTTTTCACGGTCAGCAGGGACAATCGTCATTGACCTCAAAGATAGCTGTTCAGAGATCTGGCAGTTTCTCTGGCTTTCCCTTTTCTTGATGCCAATTTAAATCTGACGCCAAATCAAGGGAATATCTTGTCATGCAGCCTCAGTGGTGTCAGCATGCAGGTAAGCGGCAAATCACATGAAAATGTCCAGACAACAAACCTTGAAGTTAAGAGCACTTCTGATTGAAAGTTTCAGATGGAGAAATGGTTATGATTGGATCATAACTGTAGCTTAAATAAAGACAAGCTGTCTAAAAAATAAAGAGGAAAAATGTGGCATTTGTTTTATCATGAAGGAATTTGACTTTCCATAAAATATCAAATTAGGGCCAATGCAAGTGTTTAGCAGGAATTGTGAACTTGGTGCGCTGGTGCTGCTGACTGACTGAAACTCTTGGACTTTCTCATTATTCCGCGCATGTGCAGACTCCAGAAGTTTTGGTCAGTTTCAGGAGATTAAACACACCGAATAGCGTCAGTTTCGCCTTCAATACCATCGGAAAATAGGATCTTTGTTTTACAGGTCAAATAGCCAAGCACCATCTCATTTAGTTGCTGCTTTAATCAGCTCCCTGCAAAGAATTTGCCTTAACGATCATTATTACGGTATTATAATTCGCACATTATTTTAAAATACGAAGATGAGCGAGCCAAAAGCCCTTTAACCCGCTTATTGACTGCATTTGTTTCCATTCATTCTCCAATTGATAAATTATCACTATCAAACAATTCAACAAACCAAAGTGTTTAGTGTAAACTTAGCTGCAATTAACAATTTAACTGGCTGAATACCAACTCCTTTAAAGGGAATTCATTAAAAGCTGTTATTCATAATCATTCATAATTAATTTCTCAAGCTGCCCTGACAATCCAACAATACCATATTTATGTCATTAAACCTGCTAAATTTTCGTAAGATGAAGTTTGATTACTCATTGTTTAAAAACCAATACTCGACTACCTTTTACAACTTTTTATAAAAACACCTTTAAAATTAACTAATTTTCCGTACCTATCTGTGATTGCAGTACCTTGTTTAGTCTTCGAAAAATGCAGAGTATTTCATTTACACATGTTTAACAAATTAAAACAGAAAAAAAACACTATTGTTTTATGCATTAAAACAATTCCTGGTTCTGAAATTTAGTTTCAAAATAATTCCTGGTTTTGAAATTTAGTTTCAGGAGATGCCAAAACTAGAATCCCTAATTTGTCTTTTCATTGCAATGTACTTTTAATAGGCACTTTCATACCATGATCACACTACCAGATACCATTTCTGCATTGTATAGCAACAATTTCTGAAGATGTGAAAGACATGCCAATACAATAGTTTTCTACTATGCAGTTAAGCAAACAGATTTACAAAATATATCATTAATCCAGCGACCACAAAGTCTTGCTGACCATCAAGAATGTGCAAACTAATGATGATTTGAAAATATTTACAAAAATCCTAACTGCTTTCATTGCCAATGCATGCACGCATGGTTGAAAGTCAGGTTGTCAGGACACCGGGTAGACATTACTACGTAAGCTCCTCCCACCAACCCCCTCCAGGAGCCACGGTAAATATTGTGTATAGTAGGCACAATTTTCACAGGGGAAAATTAGGTTAACGTGGCTATTATAGAGCCTAAATCTGAGATTCTGGGTTTGGTAGCCCAAGCTTACCATTAACTAAAATAATTGGTTCAATGTTACTTTGTAAGGGGCCCACCAGTGGACCTTACTGAAAATCAGTGTTCTATGACATACACATGACCGTGATTGCCATTTTAGGAAAAAGTATGCCTCTCTTATTAGTTGCATTCATCACAGAGGAGGGTCATCAAAACTAAGTTCGGCCCCTGACAAAAATAACATGAATCACTGCTTTTCTGGGCATCCCCAACACTTCATCCGCACCCCCCCTCCCAGACCAACGAGTTGGGGTGACCCAATAACAGTCAACACCAATCCAACCAGCTGCATTGGGAGTCTTGTTTTGACCCCATGTAAACAGCAAGTACCAGCAGTACCGATACACACCAGATACGTCAAGAGTTTTATGAAGTACTCATTAATACCAAGCTGATTATTAAACATAGTGGATTAGTTTTACGTTGTTAGACATGTGTTTGCAATTCACATTAAACAATTGTATTCCAGAATCAAGGGAATGTCCGTCATTCAATGTTGTGAAATGAGCCCACGGCCCTCAATATTGGGAACTGTCAGTCCATCAGGTTTTCATTCATTTGAGCCAAGTCACTCATGGGCTACAACACAATTCCCTGAAAATTATGTACTCCAAATATTATTATAGCATGTTATTTACGTGCTATACATAAGACTGTTTTTCTTTTGGTTTTTGATATCAATTCCAAAAAATAATGTGGGTGGCACAGTGGAAGAGTGATAAGCACTGCTGCCTCACAACGCGGAGGACCCGGATTCGATCCTGGCCCCGGGTCATGTCAGTGAGGAATTTTCACCTTCTCCCCTTGTCTGTGTGTCTCACCCCCACAACCCAAAGATGTGCAGGGTAGCTGAATTGGCCACGCTAAATTGTCCCTTCATTGGAAAAAAAAAATTGGTACATGAAATTTATTTCAAAACATCAATTCCAATAATAGTATACGAGAAGGAATAAGTCTGAAGCTTTTATTTTACCTTAAGCAAGAACACAGTAACTACCTCCTACTGCTTCCCCGCTCTCAACTGTTCCAGGTGTGTCCATTTATGCTCTTTTGGAGGCTGAGCCAAAGATCATCACCTGTCTTTAACAGTGCAATTGGTTGAACAATGCAGTTGCCAAAGGATGCAATTGTTGATGTGTTTACATAGAATCATAGAATTTAGTCTAGAAGGAAACCATTCGACCTGTCCAGGCTGCATCGGAGCTTGGAAAGAGCACCCTACTTAAGTCCATGCCTCCATCCTATCCCAATAACTCCACCTAACCTTTTGAACACTTAACGCAATTTAGCATGGCCAATCCACCTAATCTGTACATCTTTGGACTGTGGGAGGAAAACAAAGCACCCAGAGGAAACCCTCGCAGACACGGGGAGAAAGTGCAAACTCCACACAGTCACCCGAGGCCGGAATTGAACCCAGGTCCCTGGTCCTGTGAGGCAGTAGTGCTAGCCACTGTGCCACCATGCCGCCCCACATGTGACTCCATCTTTTAGATGGTAGTGCAGGAGGTTCCCCAAGGAAATGTTAATATTTGTAATAGGTCAATGATGACAGAAAAATTAATAAATGCCCCTCACATAAGAGGACACTCCACAATAATGAATAAGTCAATGACATGAGATATTTCTCAATACAATATTGTAAAATACAAAGAATACAATTCTAACAATCACAAATTCCCTACCAGGTCCTTTACTAGCAACTTACAATAAACATAATTATGCCTTGTGTGTCAAACAAGATATTTATCAATAGCAATGACCACTGCTTACTATTTAGTTGTCCAAAAATAATGCTGAAAAACATCACCTTTGGGAAAATTACTTGTAGATTGTCTTGTGTTATTTCAGACTATGAATGCCAATATTTGCAGGAACTCCTCACACCCCTGTTACAAATAGGAAGTTGTCCAGTGTGATATGGATGCTTTGAATCCATCCAACAGTATTAGTGATATTAATACAGAAACCAGCAGCCCCATCGTGCTACAGAATCACTCCATTGAAGTACAAGATGCACAGCACATGCACAATTCAGCCATGGTACAATCTCTTGAATTTCTTAAAAACTATGAAATAAAATTACACTTTTAAAGGCAATGTGATATTTCATCGCACTCTTGTCAACAGATTGGAAGGCTGAGGAACTAATGTATGTCAAAGTTTACAAGTATCAGACTACTTTCAAATCTTTAAATTTCCCAAAGGTCCATCATTATTATATGCCTGGGTCACCTCATTAACACCAAAAATGTGCAGTTGGTTTTCCAATCTAGTCAAAGGGCAAATAATTTATTTTTGAGTGAAAGTCTATTTGGTTAAGTCTAAAAATGAGTTCTACTCACTAGACAGCAAACAATGTCTTGAGTATTTTCCAACATAGTTCTTCTAATATTTGGAAGAGAAGAAGCCAGATTCATCTCATCTAGCAAGAATCCCAAGTTATAACTTCAAAGCATGCATCAAGCTTAGTAAAATTCACGAGATATTTTCTAGGAGTTTAATGTGACTAACCAGGATCAGTTTCTAAAGCATACGGGGGGGGGGGGGGGGTGATGAGTACGTTACACCATTAACTAGAACGCCCATAAAGCTCACCAATAATTAATCATTTTTTTAAACGGGTATTAAATTAAGAGGAACAAATTATGGCTTTGCTGAGTAGACCTAGATATATTATTCCATAAGGCATTTTTATGTGACGTTTGTGCAAGATAAATTAAAATTATAATTCCAACAGGACTCGAGATTGCTGAATGATTCATTCTTCCATTTGACATAATTTTAGACTACGGCTTACAGTTACAGAAACTAATAATGCCAGTGGCATACATTAACCCAAGCCAATCCAAGACTATATATGTCGTAATGTAAGATCCTCTTTTCCCCTTTGGACTGTTACCCCATATTTTAATCGTATTGCTATGAGATACAAGCATTCCCACGTCACAGTTACAAAACACAGTTTATTGAGGAAATCAGTAATAAATCTCATTAAGTATGCACACCATTACCCTAATCAGAAGTGCTTTCCATGTGTTTATCTTACTTTGAGGGGAATTTATCAGTACTAAAATTGTCTTTTACTACTTTGACCCAGCAGACCTTTATCCTGTTTCAACAATGCAAAGTTCTACCATTTCCTAAAGCTTCCCATCACAAAGTTATCGAGCGGAACATTGATATTTTCAGTTCCACTAAGTTCAGGCTAATGGGGCAGGACAGAGTTTATTGCAAATAGCAGTTGGGGCTACCTTGTTTAAGCAATGTAGAGAGAAGCTATTATTATGAGAACATCATACAATACTTAGCTTGTAACTGTTCAACTTAGAACATGTGAAAAATTACAGGCTCTGGTGCTACAGTACACAATAGGCAGAATTCTGTGAAACATTCAGATACCACGATATCACGTAATATTCATGTTAAATTTGGAAGCAGGCATATTAAACAATATTGAAATGAGAAAAAATATACATCAACTAGAAAGAGTAAAAAATTGGAAGCATAAAATAAAATATTTTATTTTATGCTTCCAAAATGCCTCCGAAAGAGCACCCTACCTAGGCCCACCCCCATTCTCCATCCCGGTAACGCCACCTAACCTTTGGACATGATGGGGTAATTTAACATGGCCAATCCACCTAACCTGCATATCTTTGGACTGTGGGAAGAAACCAGAGCACCTGGTTTCAGCACACAGACAACGGGGAGAATGTGTAATGGAGTTTAACCCAGGCCCCTGGCTCTGTGAAGCAGCTCGGCTGATCACGGTGCCACCATGCCACTCCATGTTGCGGCATCATTTATTTCAGTTGACCACTGGGCGTTCAAATCTCTCTTTAAACATCAACACTCCCTCCACAACCGTAACACTGTTTATAAATTTGACCTGGAAAACTGAATTATACTGCTTCAAGCCAAAAGAAAACTGCACAGAGCAACTGTATTAATTGGCAAAGACCATAAGGGAATTCCTTACAAAGCACAGAAAAATAAAACTCATTAAATGATCAGGAACATAGGACAGACAGCCAATGAAGTTCAAAAACCCATACTACTATTCTCTAACATCGGGTTAAAACCTAATCAGATGACTGAAATGGATGTTTTCCCTTACTGACAACACAGCACAATCAAAATTGCTAAGTTCCTGCACAATGAAGATTAGTCACACACAGACATTGCAGATTTTCCTCGGTGTTGCTTTTGTTGAAGCAGATGACATGTTTTTTGATGATAAGAACATAAAACCATGTAATGCACAATATATTAATTTGCTTCCAAAGTGCATTGCATTTAAGTGGTCCATTTTTTCAAGGCAATAAAATCAAATTGCTGTAATAGACACATTATAAGATCAGTTAAGAGGCCAACGTTGACAAGAGCAGTTTGAAGATTGTCAGTTCTAAAACGACAACAGCAAATGCAATAACAAGATTTACCCTTGCTCCATAGAATAGAGTGATTTACCACAGAAGGAGGCTATTAAGTCAGTTATACCTATGCTGGCTCTGCGAAACAGCTTTGCAAATGGTCTTTCAAGATGAAAGATTCGCAAGCAATAATTTGACTATTACCAACAACTCATTTGTGCATAACTTCAAAAAATTACTCACGGCTGTTGCCCGTTTTCTTACACAAATTCATTCATAAAGACATAAGTATTTGCTGACAATGTATTAAAACACATAGGAGGTCATTCATTACTTGGACAGTGCGAGGTGGCGGTGGGGTAGAGGGACAAAGAAATCTCAGCATATAATTAAATAATAAATGAAATTTAATCTACAGTTAGCAAAGCTATTTAAAAAAAGGAAACCAAGCATTAGGCTTTAATTCTAGAGGGACAGAATTGAAAAGTAGCAAAGTTTTACTAAACCTGTTTTGAACCTTGGTTCATAGAATTTACAGTGCAAAAGGAGGCCATTCGGCCCATTGAGTCTGCATCGGCCCTTGCAAAGAGAACCCTACTAAAGCCCACGCCTCCACCCTATCCCCGTAACCCAGTAATCCCACTTAACATTTTTGGACACTAAGGGCAATTTAGAATGGCCAATCCACCTAACCCGCACGTCTCTGGACTGTGGGAGGAAACTGGAGCACCTGGAGGAAACCCACATGGTTAGGCCACACAGAGTACTGTGCGCATCTCAGATCACTATATTATCAAAAGGATGTAGAGGCACTAGAGAGCCTGCAAACAGAATTGATGAAGGCGATACTTGAATTCAGGAGGTATACATATCAGCAAACGATGAGCAGGATGGGTCTCTTTTCAGTTGGAAAAAAGACCTGCAGAGTGACGCAATCGGGTCTTTAAAATGTTTTAAGATTTTGATTACTAGACACAGACAGAATTTTTCCACTTATGGCGATGAGCCTAACTAGAGGCCAGTCTCAAATAATCACCAAGAAATCCAGTAGGAAACTCAGAACCAATTTATTTACCCAAAGAATAGTGAGAATGTGAAACCTGCTCCCCAGGGAGTGGGTTGAAACGAATAACATAGATGTTTTAACAGGAAGGTAGCCAAGCACAAGGGAGAAGCGAAGAGAACAAGTGGAACATAAACGTGGGCAGAGACTGGTTGGACCAAATGACCTGTTATTATGCCATATATCCAATATAATCCTTTGGACAGAGCAAAGTATTAAATAGACAACAGCTGAAAACTTTGGAACATTCCTCCCTCTTAAAGTTGAAAGTATGGTACACATTAGGATCATTAAACTATTATGGTTCACTTGGTTTGTTGTTGATCAACTTGTCATAGCACTGTGTATAACCATGGCAATGCAAGTGCATTCATACTCTTAAGGTCCAAAATAAAGCAAAGCATAGAATTCAACAGTCATTTCGACTAGCCATAATTATTTACAATTATTAGTTGGAAGAGGACAGAAACATCTCAGATAATAAACACAATGTTTTTTGATGTATGTCAGGGCATGCACTGATTTCTAGGGCACTTAATCAGTTGCTTACTATACAATACGGTTATATTGGGGCAAACACGGCTTGTCAAGACTAAGCAAACTATTTGCGTAGATCTCCATGCAGATGAAACAGCAAATGTACAGTGTGCTTGTGGAGTTCGGTATTAGAATTTTCTCAGCAAATGAACACCCTTGTGTAAGGTAAGCATAGAAAAGCGCAGGTACACACATTTCTTTTTCCAAAACATTAACACGAAAGCAACAAGTACCACTTGATCCCAAAACAGGCAGCAAAGAAAAGAGTCTTCTATGAAAAGCTTTTCCAATTCTCTATATTATAAACATGCTTTACACTGCTTCATTAAAAGTACAATGCATAATGAGGCGGGACTATCTGGCTTCCAAAATAATAAAAAGAACCTCAATGTGCAACCAGCATCAAAACTGATATTTTAATCCGTATTGATATTATATACAATATTATAAAGCAATATTACTAGGAAGTGCATATTGTTTGCTCACCTCTTGAACAGAAGGTTGTTGAAAGAGAGGAATGAGGGGATTAGTTCTGGGAATGTCAATGTGAATCTATGAACACAAGGAAAAGTAAGATTACTTCAAAAGCAGTTTAACATGAAGATTAATTTACTTACTGTTGAAGCAATTTCCGTGCACAAGTATGTTCTCCTAATAGAGATCTCTGAATATCTTTTAATTTTTTTCTGACGACGTGTAAAATTCACTCATTTAAAATTGGGTGACATCCAGAGAATTGCTTATGAAATCACGGAACACAATGCTGTGAGGGACTATATGTATATAAGGGTGCAAAACTAACAGCTGAAATAAGAATATCACTGAAAACAATGCAAGTTAATAAGAGTCACTTCTACAGACGTTAATCCAGCTCCCTTATAATGTTCTATTCAGTGATCAAACAGGACTGTTAGTTTAAAAATAAATTGATAAGAAAACACCAATAATACAAAACAAACACTACTTGGCTGGCATGAGTGCACTATGGGAATTATTTGTTCACTGATAGGTAAATTTTAAACTGCATTTAATACCTGCCGATATGTATCCTGGTGATGTTCTTCATTTCTGGAATCATAATATTGTTCAATGAATCCAAAATACTCTTCCCGCTTTCGCTGTAGAGTGATTTCTCTTCTCTCCATATTTGCAGGTAGATAACCCTATGAAAAAACACAGAAAGATTATGTGATGATGAAAATACAATACAAGGGAATAGAACAGAATGAAAAATGTGGCCCATCAGGTTATCAGTCTGTGAGGCCTTCCAGTGTTCCACAACACTCTCAAAGAGAAAGAGTCCAAATACACAAAAACATCAACATTTCTTTGTGTGGCAGCAGAATACAATACAAAGGAGTGAGATTAAGGGAATGATACATTTCAGTCCTGACATTAAAGTTTTTCATAACCGGATAGTGGTTTTTGAGGCCAATTAAATTTTCTCCAAGAAACAGGTACTTACAGGAAGCATATTAACAGATTGCACCAACAATCAAAACATTTTGTTTTAACCTTTGTTCCTTCGTGTCCAAGATATGAGTCTATATGACACTATTTGGTTTCTCCATCAACCATCAGGTACTACTGAATATCATACTCTTGCTATAGGATCAACTTGGAAAAGCAAAATAAGCACTATCGTCCTTTAGCAGTTATTAGCCATCTCCTTAAACCTCCCTCCTGTCCCTACACATCCAACAATTGTTGGGAGCATCCATTCAAATGCCTGATGTCAAACCTTCCCAGATAGACACTACCATAGCTCGGAATTTACAACTATGTCCAGTTTCTTTCCCAGATACTCTCTTCAAACTTATCTTTTCTATTAGATTTATTTCCCGATCCCTTGACTTTATTCCCAGAACTAAAAACCCAACTAATGGCTGACATTATAAATCTTCGCTTCAAGGATAGTCTCCTTCCTTTACAAAACATGGTCATCTCCCTCCTCAGAAACTGCACCTTGAGCCACTCTTGTAATTGCAAACTATTTCCCCTGCCTTTCCAAAATTCTCTACTTTATTGGCACTTCCCAAATTACCGTCCACCTTTCCCATGGCTCTCCTTAGGTTTCAGCCCTGCTCAGCACTGAAATAGCACAAATCAAAAGGCATCAATGACAGGCTGTGGCTGTAGTGCTTTTATTTTCCTTATCCTCTCTTCACCCTTTGGTTGAACACAATGCTCCTCCAATGCTTTCTCTTCTATTGCCCAGCTCGATTCTACTGCTCCCACTTGATTTCACTTTTTTAAAAAATATATTTAGTGTACCCAATTATTTTTTTTCCCCAGTTAAGGGGCACTTTAGCGTGGCTAATTCACCTACCTTGCACATCTTTGGACTGTGGGGGTGAAACTCACGCAGACATGTGGAGAATGTGCAAACTCTGCACGGACAGTGACCCAGGGCCGGGATTCAAACCCGGGTCCTCAGCACCGTAGGCAGCAATGCTAACCACTATGCCACGTGCTGCCCCTTTGATTTCACTCTTACCTACCCATTTATACCCAGAATATTTTTGGATATGGTTTCACTTCACAGTTGCAAGCTCAAGTTTTGCTACGTCACTCAAAGACTTCCACATGTGTGTTTATGATAGCCAGCTCTACTTCTCTACAACCTCTTTACCTCAATCCCACTACCAGTAGCCCTCCGCGCTCCACTGCCACTGTATTTTCGGACTCTATGCCCAGCATCCAGATATAGATAAGTCACAAAAGCTTCCAATAACATTTGGAAAACTGTAATTCAATGTCTTTGGACCCGGGCGTAAATTTTGCACTCGCATCATAGAATTTACAGTGAAGGAGGCCATTCGGCCCATCGAGTCTCTGCACCAGCCCCTGGAAAGAGAACCCTACCCAGGTCACACCTCCACCATATCCCCGTAAACCAGTAACGCCACCTAACCATTTTGGAAACTAAGGGCAATTTAGCATGGCCAATCCACCTAACCTGCCCATCTTTGGACTGTGGGAGGAAACCAGAGCACCCGGAGGAAACCTACGCAGACGTGGGGAGAACATTCAGACTCCGCACGGACAGTGACCCAAGCCAGGAATCGAATCTGGGACCCTGAAGCTGTGAAGCAACTGTGCTAACCACTGTGCTACCGTGCTGCCCACTCATCGCCTAATTACATTTTCAATGCAGCCACTCAGTCAGTGGAAACAGACTATTTTCAATCTCAACATACTTACAGACACTAAGCCAATGTTCTGATGCCATAACTCTGCCTATTCCACTCTCATTCGTGTATATGTCATCTCCAGCCTCAACAGTTGCAATTCTCTCCAGGCCAACTCCGCCTTCTGTAAACTTCACGGCATCCAAAGTGCTGGTGCTTCTAGCCTATATAGAGTGGTGGAAACCTGCGGCCCGAGGGCCACATGCAGCCCATCAGGGTTCTGAGTGTATCCCAGGAGACAATTTGTTGGCTGTTTCCTACATATAGAGTTGCCATATTGGACTGCTTTCCATCCGCGTAGCTTTTTTCCCTACCAGTATAACTGAAGTGATATGCATGTAAAGCAAGGGCAAAGTGAAGTAAGTTGCACGCTTATTGCACACAACATTGTTAGAGCCATGCAGTCCCTCTGCATCCAATCAAGCAAAATTATGTATTTTGTTTCCATCAATTGAGGTTGATGACAGTTCTATTAATATTTGAATAATAAAGCAGATATCTTTCAGTAGGGTGCTCTTCCCAAGGGCAGGTGCAGATTTGATGGGCCGAATCTTCGCTGTAGAGATTCTATGATTCTGTGAAATTATGAAATATTCAGCATGTATTAAATGTATTCAAGGGTTTAGTAAATATACCCAATTTCAATCTTTCGGCCCACTGAGATGAAGGAGGGCCACTCATTCGGCCCACTCACTAGCCTAGATTGCCCAACACTGCTATACTGCATCAGGTGCCGCTTACCCATCACCTACTTCTTGCAGGTCAGTTCCCAACATAAAATTTAAAAGCCTAATTTCTTGTCTTTAAATCTCTTCATAGCCTTTCCCCTCACTATCACTCTAACAACCTCCAGTGGCCTACCACCATCATCACCCATTCTTGGACTTAGAACACTGGTGCATTTTACTTTCCTTTAACGGTCATGATCAGCAATGCCTTTAACCTCCATGCTTCATGCTCTGAAGTTCCTTCTCTAAACTCTTATCACTCCACCTATCTTTCAGTCTATCACGCCCTTTATAAAGTTTGGTCTTTTTGTTGTCAGATTACACCCTAGCAACTAGAAACTTGTTTCTGTGATAAAAGTGCTTTATTAATCAAAGCAGTTATTAAACTCCAGCAAAAGTAGTTGTCTTCTGATTTTTTTGTACTAAAAACATGAGGGAGGGTGGGTGTGGGGGGGGAGAAAAGAGATTCTCCGTCCCCCTGCCGAGTGTTTCTCGCCCATGTGCCATCCTGTCGCCACCCGTCAATGGGATTTCCCATTGAAACCACCACCCCACGCTGCAGCAAAACCCTCTGGTGGGAGTGCGCTGCAAGCGGGAAAAGTGAATCCCGACAACCGGAGAATTCCAGCCGCTGTGTTTTCTGAATTGCCAAGTCTTGTGAGTATTCAGGGTCATAGTGACATAGGAGTCTATTCAGCCCATCGAGTCTATGTTGGTTCTCAGAAGACCAATCCAGTACATTGAGCTTTCTGAGAGCCATCTCTGATGCACCATTTTGTTGACTGTTTGTCAAGCACCATGCGTAGCACTACATCACTCCTGTTATCTGAGCCATTCTGCTAATGAGTCCCAATATCAAGTAATCCCTTAGACACATACATATACCACAGCTCTTCTGTTTGTCTATCTTATCTTACTTTTTCATTATAAATGGAAATTATCCACTTATATTCATTATTTGGATTGTTACAAAGGCAAACGTCCTTTGTATCACAGACTTTACTTCATCTCTGTGCTAATCTACTTTTATGTGCTTCTTGCTCATCTAAATACAAAATATCACATTTAGCACTGGGTACCACTTGAATGTGAACACTGTAACACCTCAGGAGCAACAAAAAAATTTAGGAGTCAGCCATTTGGTCCACCAGCTAGGCTCCATATTGGGCAGCCTTCTTGGAGCTCTTGTCTATTATTCCCTGTACCATTCACTTCAATGGAAAAGAAAATCAGATTGCTGATTTGCTATCATTTTCTTTCACTGAAGTCAAATCTCACTCCAAATGTGCTACTTGTCTGGAAATAGTACAATTATTTTTTGTACAACACTAACAAAATTTGGAAGTTGTGCAAAAGAATTCCGAAAACCTTAAGTCGAACATTGGAACAGAAAAACGAGATGCTGTGGTACCCCGAAATGCTGCGGTACCATCAAGTAGCACTATCTAGTTACTAACTTTACCATTGATAGTTTCATTTATGATCTGTGTATTTAGGCTAAATACATTCAAATAAAAACATTCACAATAGAGTTGAAACCATAAGATATATACAATTTAGTGTATAGTCATATCCCAGGCAGTTCATTCATGTAACAGTGTCAGGTACTTTCTAATCTATATTCAATACCAGCAGATTATCCATTTTTAGCATTGAAAAACAACAAAGGAAGCAGGAGGAAATGATGAGAACTAAAAGGCACAGATTGTTGAAACATTGTTTGTCCACCTTTGGGACCTCAATATTACTGTTACTATGACTGACACTAGAAATGAGTTTGAGTACTCTCAATGGATTTCCACTAAGAAAAGGACCATTAACAGTGAAGTTAAAGAATTCTTCCCCGAGGCTGAATTATCAGAATCTAATTCATCTATTTAATCAGGTCCTTACTAAAAATAAAGTTTCAAATAAGAGTGTCGCCATCAGAACCTCTTTCAAAATTAGATAATTCGAATTAAGGCAGCTGGTATAATATCTGTACACTTAATATCAGGGCTTTCAGTTTCAACTACTCAGTCATCAGCTATTCAACAAACTAATTTCTGATGTTTGGTGATGGGGCTCAGAAGGTCCTTTAAGTCAATTTCTGTCATCAGTGCTACAATGTAAAGAAAATATTCAAAATAAAGAAACAAGAGAACATTAAAATGAAAAACCAAAACTCTTGGACCAGACCGATTTTTGAAAGCACCAATACACCGAGGATTAAAAATCAGGCAGATAATAATGAGGCTGTGTTTGAAGTATAAATTTAAGTTACTAATATTTCTAAACTGAAATGTTTAATTTTCCAAGTTTTAAAAATGAGTTGCTGATCATCCATTGTTTTGACTTGAAAATTTCTATCATCTCAGAATCCATTTGTTTTCAGACGAAGCAACATTTATTTCCTGCCAAACCTCTCTCAATCCCTCCAACATTGAGCGACTCTTTGTCACTTTTGCTTTGAAACTCCTAGACTTCCTCTCTTTGTCTTTTCGATATTGCATCTCAAAATAGATGCTCCATGAGAACTCATGTCTCCACAACTTCCAGGAACTGCTCTGCATTCAAGAATTTACTGAAAATAGCTGCAAATAAAAAAAAATAGTTTTCCTGCTCGTAAATAAGCTTATGTAGAAAGCATAAAATAGTTCCAGCACAGAATGCCATTCAATCTGTCGTGTTTGTGCCAGTACTTTGCAAGGGAAACACAGATTGTCCCACTCCCCTGTCCTTTCTCCACAACATTGCAATTTTTCTCTTTTTAGGTGCTTTCTACCACGACTGAACCCTCTCCCACGACAATCCTAGGCAGTGCATTCCAGATACTAATCACTCGTTCTGCAAATTACATTTCCCTCATGTCGCTTTAGTTTCTTTTGCCAATCACCTGAACAGTGCTTACCGTATTGTATTTTAAGGAATGATACAAGTTAAGTCAAGCTTCAAACTTGAGCAACGTCTGAGCAAAGGCATGAAAGCGAACCGATCTTTCCACTTAATTCTGATGTTCATACAAAATACATAATTCAGGACCAACAAAAACACTATAAAAATACAATGCATACAATTGTCATCTTCAAGTAGGAGATGAAAACTCTGAATTAGTGACTAAAATATTTCACTGCTAATCAACAGTGATGTAAATAGACTCCAACATCGCAAAATGGCAGTGATATATCTTGGCTGTATACAAAAGATCATATCAGGATTGTTCAATTATGTACACACAAAACAATATTTTAGTCAGCAGTATCATAAACCAAGTTCTTCTATCCAGTCATTAAATGTTTTGTTCAAAAACTTACTACGGAATTCAAAATGAATCTGCTAAAACACCTGCATAATACCTCCCATGGATCACAAACATGAATCCAGTTAGTTAATTCAAACAACTATGACAGCATACCCTGAGCAGGTTGAGAATGAAATTGGACCGAGCCGGTAAAACCAAGCCTATTCATAGCGAATCAGCACCCCAATTTTCTTTCCTACTGTCTTCAATGGAGAAAATAAATTACACACCATTTAAAAGTCTAATGATGTGCTACAATCGCGTTTTGCAATCCTAGCACAGTCCATTGCTTCCATAGATTTTAACCGCCACCAAATCCAGCAGTGCAAATTAAAAAGGCCAATCTCACATTGGAAAGGAGTGTCTTCATGTGTGTAAGGACAAATGCACTGGTACAAAACCTCCACCATGATTGCTCTATCAGGTCTGTCCTTAAATTTACACAAAACAGGACAAACTCAGAACTGAATAGCATTTACAGCATAGAAGTATCTGCAAATTAACTAAATGACCAAACAGATTGTGATTAGGATTATCATGTCAATCTGTCATTCCAGTAATTTCATTTTAAAAGATAAATGCATTAATGAAATATAGCTGACTGCCTCTTCAGCTACTATAATCACCTTCATTAAATATTACAAATAAGTGCCATATTCACAGACATCAATCTATCAAATAAAGGTCAAGAAGTCATCAGTCTCCATAAGTAATTCGATAGGCTTGAATATATCAGTGCACTGGGATAAACAGCGTGGCATATGCTGTCTGAAATACCCACATCTCGATTCCACAACTGCGAGCAGTGCTTTTTCCTCTCAGGGAGGAGAGGGTTCTTTTAAAGTTAATAGCCTAAATAGACTTACATGTTGCTAACAGCACAGATTATAGGCCTACAGTCAATGACACTCAAATTTTAAAACAGGGAATCGCTTGAAGATTTAAGAACATCAAATACCCATGAGTATCGTGAGCTACTACCCCCAATTAAAAATAAAAATCGAAAAGCTAGATTTTGCCCTTTTATATCTGCACAGGTCTCCTTCCAATGGGATTTGACTGACAATATTGTGTTAAGTAAACATAAGGAGACACAGAGCTTTCAGGTCTCTCGCTGAATGCTGTTTGTGGGAGCAATTTAATCAACATAAGATTTTATTCAATTAAAGGCCAAATCGTTACCAGGAGCCCAGCAGTGCTGAACAATATCAGGTGTTCTCTACCAGGTTTTCTGTCTGGTAATATATACATTTATATATAGTGTTAGAACATAGTTAGGGACCGTTATCATTTGAAGAGAAACCCAAATACACATTTTTAACCATCAGAGCTCACCCATTTTTAAATTAAAAACTTTATTATGGATGAAAGACTCAAGATGAGTACCATTAGCTTAACGATATGGTTTATAGGTACGTACATTATGCACTCAGTTTTACTTCTTACTTCTCCCAAGAATTCTCTGACACTTTGAGAGCCTCTTCATCATGAGAAAAATTTGTTTCAGGTACACAACCTTTATCAGATCAAAAAGAAAAGTGTGCAGCCTCCCCACATACCTCTCTTCCCTAACTCACTCATCTCAGTAACGCTGTTCAGATGGATGATCTCCCCTGAATCCAAAACTATGGAGATTGAGGGAAGGTGCAATCTTCGATCCAAACACTGCTTCCTGTTGACATATTCTCTCCTTTGAGAGCTGGTGGGTCAGCAGAGTCTATTTCATTTCCTAAAACTATATATTTAGCTTAACATCTAACCAAAGCTTTCTATCATTCTCTTCTTTTCCATCTTTCTAAGATACGAAAAAGTCCTTTGCTTCTTTAATATCTAATTTCTTCAATGCTTCTGTAGAATTAGATGATCATCTGGCAACACTTTTTTTATTTTTCTCCTTTTACTGATTATATTGTCCATTCCATCTATCAGCTATGATTAAGTGGACTTTCCCAAACGGTCTACAAATGTTGGCTGATCTCTATGCTCTTACATTATTTTATTTTTGTCACAGATTTCATACACCTGGAGTATTTTATTTTTACTTTCTGTAAATAATTATCTGTACACATTACATGAGACGCTTGATCTCTCACTGTTGAAGAAAGGGATAAACATTAGTGCATGTTTTCTTTACAATGAATCGGTTGACTCTGTAAATAAAATCTCGACTGGTCTTGCTGGCCAACATTCATGTTTTGATTTCATAGAATCCCTACAGTGCAGAATAGAATCCCTACAGTGCAGAAGGAGCCATTTGACCCTTTGAGTCTGCACCAACCCTTCAAAAGTGCACCCCTGCTTAGGCCCACTCCCCAACCCTACACACATAACCCCACCTAACGTTTGGACACTAAGGGGCAATTTAGCATGGCCAATCCACCAAGCCTGCACTTCTTTGGGAAACCGGAGCACCCGGCAGACACGGGGAGAAAGTGCAAACTCCACACAGAGAGTCACACAAGGTCGGAAATGAACCTGGTCCCTGGCACTGTGTGGCAGCAGTGCTAAACACTGTCACCATGCCACCCAGTTTTATTGGCAACCAATTTTACTATGGCCAAATGTGGTAAGAGAAAGAAAAGCACAAATAACTGGAACCTCTCTCTTCAATCATCTAACCGCATGCCCACAAACTCCTGTCGTAAATGTGCAATACTGTGACTCTTAAAACATAGTAACATAACACCTTGACTCAGAAACGAAAGTAACATTCGGAAAATAGAAACAGGAGACCACCATTCAGCCCTTGGAGTGGAAACATCTTTGAAAATATTCTGCAAAAAGCAGGCAATGCTCACTGATCAGGAATAAGACCCATATTCCAGAGGATGATAACAGCCATCAATTCCCCATGTATTTGTAATAATCCTCATTCTAATTATATAATCTTATATGTTGCAGAAAAAGAATGCACATTTCGGGAACATTATAATATTCAGGTAATATATGACATGAGAAATGCAAGAGGGTAGGGGCGATTCCTTAGGACATGTGGGGACCGAGAGGGGGTAACCCCCCATACCCCATGGGTAACCTCC
Organism: Scyliorhinus canicula; assembly: GCF_902713615.1. Classification (NCBI taxonomy): domain Eukaryota; kingdom Metazoa; phylum Chordata; class Chondrichthyes; order Carcharhiniformes; family Scyliorhinidae; genus Scyliorhinus; species Scyliorhinus canicula. The sequence continues at coordinate 115,591,304 of NC_052160.1, forward strand.
CAGTAGCGGTGGGAGGAAGCCCTTAAGTGGCGCAGGAGTGTGGCTTGTTAAATTTAAAATGAATCAATCAAGACCTATCCATTAATGTCCTTGCATCCCAAAAAATTAAGTTTTAAGTTCAGGTCCAAGTTCAGGGAGCCTCCCGAAAGCCCGACAAATTAACACAATTGCTGCAACTCCCACCGGTGAAGATTTCACAGGACGTGGCTAATTGCATTGCATTTTTAAAGAGTGAGCAGCAACACATTGGGCGAAATGCCCACCTGTGCCATGTGACTCTCCCGTGCCATGTGTTAACTCACGCAGCACGGTAGCACAGTGGCTAGCACTGTTGATTCACAGCGACAGGGACCCAGGTTCGATTCCTGGCTTAGTTCCCTGTCTGTGCATAGTCGGCATGGGTTTCCTCCAGGTGCTTGATTTCTCATAAATTTTCACAGATATCTCGATATCGGGTGAATGTCACAGTAAAACGCACAACTGAGTGAAAGCTCCAGGCCTTCTCGTCTACTTTTTCAGAAGTCAATCTAAATATCACTACAGAAAAGAATGATAGAAGTAAGAGGTGCCAGTGATACCATTCCATCACATAATTCTCCATTGCATTTTTTCCAATTATTCCAACAAGAGATAATCAGTCACTTAATTGCCATACTTCAAACTTCTGTCATCACTGACCCCGGTGGACTTTATTCATGGACTTCTCAACCTTGACCCTCGCCGGAGGTGTGGTGATTTGCTCGTTAAATTATGACCAGTCAGCTCCCCCATCATAGGGGAAAGCAGCCTATAGTCAACTAGGACTATGGTGACTTTACCTCACCTGACTCGACTCCACACCCTACTTTAAAAAAAAAGATAGATAGTAAATTAATTCCACATAATTCAGTTTGTTCTTTTCCCCTCAGATTTTCTTTGCTACTTAAGTGTCCCTTCAGTGTGATGGACAAAATAACTTCAGTACAGAAATTCCAATTAGTCACGCTCCAATCTTACCTCCTTAGGTATTTACATTTGCAAAGGGTGTAAAAGAAAGTTTTAGCACTTGTATAAGGCTGCCAAATAATTCATCACTGAAAATTGGACACTTCTAACCGAGAAACTATCCAATTGTCTAAAATCACAACCACATGTGGATTTAAACAAGTAATCACATTTCTTGAGGATCACAATATTTCCAAAACTAGACATCACATCATACACACTGGTCCACCCCAATTCCTCAGCAAGAAGGATATGAAAACTACAATTGACAAGGACATGACTGATGACCACATTTTCCCATATCAACGAAGATCTAACCATTTAGCCCCAACAATACAGCTAGACAATTCATCAAGGGTCAACTCTGACAACAAACAATCTGTACAAATAAAGATTAACTGGACAGCTAGCCTGTCAGTGTATTGATTTAGAACAGCATGGCCACTCCATAATATTTCTGGCTGATAGAGCAAGCATTTTGTACCTTCACATTCTCACTCATGTCAGCGATTAAAAGTAATAGATTTCACAAGGCCAGGATGTATTTATTATTCATCTATTCTGGCAGTCACCAATGCAACCACTGAATAAAGACAAGTTGACCTGATATTCACACAGAATTATAGATCATTACTTCTGCAAGATTTGGAGTTGTGGTCATTCTCTGTAAACTTTGAATATACATGGGTCTTCAGTATTTTTGAAAGTTGGAGCTACAGTGATGCTGAGGATTAAGTATCAATTCCAAAAGCAGTAAAAAAAATACACCTGCAGAATAAAACTGGCAAAACAAGACTGCTTCGAAATGATTTTCATCTTCAAAGCATGTTAATTAATGTGTGCATCAGATCTACACAATAAATACATAATGACAGACATTCAATGTCTATTCTGTAAAATTTCAACCCATTTGGAAAATGGCAACTTGCCTTTAATGTAGTAAAACATTCAATGGCACTTCACGAGTGCAATCAAACAACATTTAACGTCAAGATGGGAAATGGGTGGCTAAAGGTTTGATCATAAACGCAGGTGGAGAGAGAGTTAGAGAGACAGAGATGTTTAGAAAGGGTGTTCCAGAATTTAGGTCTCAACAGCTGAAGGTGTGACCACCAATGGAGAGACAATGAAAATCAGACATGTGCAAGAGACCTGACTTGGGAAATATGGACATCTCTAAAAGATCTGGGCTGAAAGAGGATAAAGAGGTTGGAACGGTAAGGTCATAAAAAAACTCAAACACAAGGATGATAAGTTTAAATTTGAGGCATTGGCAGCCTGGGAGGCAACGTACATCAGCAAGTATATGGGTGACAAGTGAACCGAATTTGGAGCTAGTTACAATCCAACTTTTGGATGAGTTTAAATTTACAAAGTGTGGGAGGTTGGAAGCACAACACATGTTTAAGAAGTTCAAAGTAATTATCCTTAGTCCTTGCATTACTTGGGACTTACTCTTGGGCACAGTCTATTATTGGCTCAAATTAGGTAGCTTCCAACACTACACATCAGCAAGAACAGAGTAACATCTATAGGAAGCAAAGTATCTCTATTCCATTCAAGGTCAGTAGGAGGAATAAGTAAACTAGAAAGGAATTTTGATTGTGGAAATTTTTCTTCAGGGGAAGAACCTCACCCACAGAAAATAACGCAATATTTTGCATTAAAGGCTAACATGCAAAATATCTTGGACGCGATTCTCCCAAAGGAAGACAAAGTGCCGACGCCGGAGTGAAAATTTGAGTGTTTCACTCCGGTGTCGGAGGCCGCTCCTCGCCCCCTATTCTCCCACCCCCGGGGGGCTAGGAGCGGCATCGCGTCAATTTTACGCGCCGGGCCTTGGCGCCCGCGTCAAAGCGGCGGCGCCTAAATGACATCACCCGCGCATGCACAGTGATGTCACTGCAAGTTTCAATGAGATTTATCTTTATACCTCAGAAGCAATGCCACTAGATACACTGGCATTATGTAAAATACAAGAATCAATGGAATCCTCAGTGGAATACACTGTAATCAAAACAGGACCTTCCAAATATAACATTCTTATAATTGTTACTGTCACATTCTCTTTTCCTTCAAAGCATAGATTTTGCAACAACCCAGGCACAGGAATTGGCAGAAAATGTGTTTCTTTCCTTTTAAACATTACTATTGAATAAATTGCAGACATTTCCATTATTTAAAGCAAGAGTTTTACAATAGATCAGAAATGATTTCACAAGAACTTGCACATCTGTAAAGGTACTTGAATGAACTGGGCTAAGTTTCTAAATGGAAGTAAAACTAGTCCGCAACTGGGCAGCACGGTGGTGCAGTGGGTTAGCCCTGCTGCCTCACGGCGCCGAGGTCCCAGGTTCGATCCCGGCTCTGGGTCACTGTGCGTGTGGAGTTTGCACAATCCCCCAGTGTCTGTGTGGGTTTCGCCCCCACAACCCAAAGATGTGCAGGGTAGGTGGATTGACCACCCTAAATTGCCCCTTAATTGGAAAAAATTAATTGGGTACTCTAAATTTTTTTTTTTTTTAAACTATTCCGCAACTGAGCAAAAGAGCCCATTTTTAAAAAAAAGCACATTGAATATTTCAAACTTACTGTAGGAACTCTGCATGTGTTTGTATGTGTTTAACAACATCTACTCATTGACCTTGTCAAGATAATCATGCTGTAGTTGTTGGAACTCATGCTGGCAGAAAGCTCAACTGCATTTGCAGGACCGTTTTGTGTCATGCACACTGCACACCTTTTTCCCTTGTGATGCTGCTTTATCTTGGTGTCAAATAAATCTTCCAGGCTGGGGATGATTTTGCTATGTGTTAACTCACGCTGTTTTAATCAAAGCACCAAATACTTTACTAGCCTTCGCTTGTCACTACTAAAACCCTTATTGATTATACTTCTGAAGGCAGGCTTTTTGACTGATGATACACCTATTTATACAATCTGATGCAGCTCCTTCCATCATCAGCACTGGAACTTTACTTTGCACCATCGGGAAAACTGAAATGAAGCAGCAGGCAAAACTGTTTAGGAATAAGTTTAGCAAAGTTTGTCCTTGGATAAAAAAAAGGGAGATTAAATCTTCAATAGCCATAATTAGTAACATAGTATAATTGACAATTGGCTAAGAAACTAATGCAGCAAGACCTGAATAATATGCAGACTTGGACTGACAAGTGGAAATGACAACATCCAACAGGAGAGAAGCTAACCATCGTCCCTTGATATTCAATAGCATTGTCAGGACTGGATCCCCATCCTGCAGATTACCATTAATTAGATACCACTGAACTGAACTAGCTATATAAATACTGTGGCTCCAAGATCAGGTAAGAGGCTCAGAAACATGCAGCAAGTAACTCGTCTGCTGACTCCCCATAGCATTCCCATTATCTACAAGGCACAAGTCAGGAGTTTCATGGAAAACTGTCCACTTGCCTGGGTGATTGCAGCTCCAATAACACTCAAGAAGCATGCCACCAACTAGGACATAGGAGCCCATTTGATTGACACCCCATTCACAAACATTCACTTCGTCCACCACCAATACACAGACAGCAGTGTTTACCATCTTCAAGATGCCCTGCATGAACTCAACAAGGCACCTTCTACAGCACCTTCCAAACACACGACCGCAACCAAGAAGGACAGAGGCAGCAGACACACCAAAACACCATCACCTGCAAGTTCTCATCCATGTCACTCGCCATCCTGACTTAGAAATTTGGCACCGTTCCTTCACTATCGCTGTGTCAAAATCCTGAAATTCCCTCTCTAACACCACTGTGGGAGTACCGACACCACATGGACTGCAGCAGTTCAAGGCAGCTCACCACCACCTTTAAGGGCAATAAATGCTGACCTAGCAAGTGATCTTTCGATCCTGTGAATACATTTTAGAAAAACTGGCCACATTTCTCTACCCCTTCCAACATCACTTTTTTCTGCAATACCCATGGGAAAACCTCGCCATCAGGACATATAAACAACAAGTCTGGTGAAGTGTTGCTCCAGTGGCCAAGTGTAAAGAGGAATAGGCAAGCAACTGCAGAATTACAAAATTGTTAACACCATGTCCCATGAGAAAACAGTCAAGAACTCAAAGACAGCTTAAAGATCCCAAAGGCCAAATTTCCAATGTTAGACGGGTGGCTTGAGTCAGGAGATTTTCCAACTCAGCAGACCCACTCAGCTGAAGGTGGCCCAACAGGCCAAACACTTGCCCCAGGCAGGTGGGTACAGGATTGTGTCAGCCCTGCCACCCCTGGAAGCAGATAAAAGATGGCCACAGTGACAGCTAAGTGCCAAGGTGGGCTGTGCCTGCCTTGGTTCTCTGGAACCATCACAGTTGTTACGTTCTAGTTTAGGTCTGCTATCCTTCACCCAAAAGCCCCCTTCAATATCCAACACACTCCTATGCTAACTCATGTCCTCACTCACCCCAATGGCACCTCACACTCTCCATGTGAACTCATGGCAGCGCCATGCCCATTCACTCAGTATACACTCTATGCAGAACCAATGGACCCCACAGTAACAATGGCATGTACTGTTATTGCTACAGCCCTATAAAGTGTAACTTAACCTGACCTTTAAAAGTGTCAATAACAGGAGCTCTCAGTATTTGACACCTCTTCATTTTGAGCAATAAACATTGAGACATTGACAAAAGAAATCACACAAAAAGTAGTTTATTACAAAGACCATAAAATTGTCAATCCTCTCTGCACAGTTCCCAGACTGCCGTAAAAGTGAGCTTGTTGTTGCAGGTACAGAGAAGACTCTCTCAAAACTTTATTCCCATCATTTGCGGAGCACTTGAGAGTCAGGTCAGTATCAATGCCCATGCGCAAACAACTTTATAATGAACAGTGCAATTTCCTCTGCGTCATTAATGCAAAACAACATCGCTTGAATCAATGTAAAGCAGGAATTACTGCACTGCAAGAAGTGTTCAGTTCTGTTTGCTTATGCAGAAGATAGAGACTCTTTAAATAGACTGTGTATATACTTTGTTTACTTTGCTCATAGATTGCTTAAAGATACAACCAACAATACAAGTCAAAGTTAGAATGGTGAGCAACTTGAAGCTGGTGGTGTTCCACTGTGCCTGCTGCTATTTGCCATTGAAGTGCCTGATGAAACTGCTGCAAAAAAAAAGCTCGGGCAAGTTTTTTCAGTGCATCCTGCAGATACAATGCAAGAAAGGGCTCCACTCTCTTAAAGTGTAGATGGTGTCAGCCCACAAAAATGGTGGCAGAGAAGAAGGACATGGATAAAGTGCTAATCAACATAAGAACATAAGAACTAGGAGCAGGAGTTGGCCATATGGCCCCTCGAGCCTGCTCCGCCATTCAATGAGATCATGTCTGATCTTTTGTGGACTCAGCTCCACTTTCCAGCCTGAACACCATAACCCTTAATCCCTTTATTCTTCAAAAAACCATCTATCTCAATCTTAAAAACATTTAATGAAGAAGCCTCAACTGCTTCACTGGGCAAGGAATTCCATAGATTCACAACCCTTTGGGTGAATAAGTTCCTCCTAAACTCAGTCCTAAATCTACTTCCCCTTATTTTGAGGCTACGCCCCCTAGTTCTACTTTCACCCGCCAGTGGAAACAACCTGCCCGCATGTATCCGATCTATTCCCTTCATAATTTTACATGTTTCGATAAGATCCCCCCTCAGCCTTCTAAATTCCAATGAGTACAGTCCCAGTCTACTCAACCTCTCCTCGTAATCCAACCCCTTCAGATCTGGGATTAACCTAGTGAATCTCCTCTGCACACCCTCCAGTGCCAGTACATCCTTTCTCAGGTAAGGAGACCAAAACTGAACACAATACTCCAGGTGTGGCCTCACTAACACCTTACACAATTGTAGCATAACCTCCCTAGTCTTAAACTCCATCCCTCTGGCAATGAAGGACAAAATTCAAATTTGCTTTCTTAATCACCTTTTGCACCTGTAAACCACACATTTGTCAACATTGTATTCCATCTGCCAGACCCTAGCCCATTCACTTAACCTTTCCAAATCCCTCTGCAGACTTCTGGTATCCTCTGCACTTTTTGCTTTACCACTCATCTTAGTGTCGTCTGCAAACTTGGACACATTGCCCTTGGTCCCCAACTCCAAATCATCTATGCAAATTGTAAACAATTGTGAATCAAGGACTGCTTTGTCCTGGATTGATAGTATTCAGGTTCTTAAGTGTTACTGTAGTTGTACTCAACTAAGCAGTGGTGAGTAGACTATCACATGTGACTTGTGCCTTGTACTCAAATATTTTCTCTGAGCACTGCGTAATAGTCTGCTGGATCCCTGGACCCAGCTGGGTCCCAGCCTGATGCTGCACCCTGGCACAGAGTTTCCCGGAGCTGATGGAGACGTTAAGGAACGGCTGGGACGTTCAGGGTGAGATGTCAGCGTCACTCCAGCAGATCCACAACCAACTGGAAGTCTCACTGGCTACAGGCGCAGGACATGGCACCGGTAATGAGTGGCACCGGGACCAACACTGTCAGGGTGGTGACCGCAGTGGAGAGCCTGGTGTATGATTTCAGCACCATGAGTGAAGGTGTCCAAGGCGGTGTTCAGTCGGTGACGGCCATGGCTGAGAGTCTTGGCGGTATGTCTGCCGCACAGGGGGCTGTCACCCAGTACCAGACCGACCTTGATAGGGTTCTATGGGATATGTCCCGCTCTCAGGTGGGAATGGCCGAGGTGCTGCGGAGCTTGTCCCAATCGCAGGTGGGCATGGCTGAGGCACTACAGAGCATGGCCCGGTCACTGGAGGATGTGTCCCAGTCACTGAGGGGCATCGCCAAGGGTGATGGTGCCGACAATGGGGAACCGCCAGGGTTGGCAGAGCCAGATGATGCAGGGGCAGCCGAGTCTCGAATCAGCTGCCCCTCCATCACAAGGTGAACCCCAGAGCCCTAAGGGCACCGACCAGGAGGAGGAGGCATGGAGTGCCAACCCGTCCCATAGGACGGCAAGAGTGGTCATCAGCTCCCCCGAGTTCCAACCCTCTGGTGAGGCCCTGTCTCGGGGTCAGCACACTGGACAGGGTGGTATGGCTGTACATGTTCCGCCAAGTGAGCCGGGGCCCTCCAACCCCAGAGGACGCCCATCAGGGGCATCGAAGGCCACGGGACGAGGTAAGCAGCTGGCTGCCCCACCTCAGATGTGCATCCTGGGAAACACCAGACATAGTGGTAGATCTAGGAAGTCCAAGCATGTTGAGCATCACAGAGGGTACCGGGGTAGGGAATGGGGTATTGTACAGCACAACTCTTTGCACAAACATTATGATGCCCCTGTCAATTTCTCCCACAATGCAGGATGACCAGCAGACCCTTTGCCTGTCTCTCCAGGTAACCACCCCCTTCCCATGGCAACAACCCACCTTCCGGCCATGGTCGTGTCCCGGGAGCTGTGGCCCATCCCCTGGGTATTCGGATGTTGGCTGCTGCATGTGTGGTGCAGTGTCCAGGCATCAAGGTGTGATTGAAATGCTAGGCAATGACTCCCACATGCTACATGGCACGTCTACCCACGGGAACCCACTTGGCATGTTTCAAGTGCTCACTTAACCACAAATGGCAGTTCCCTATTAGCGATTGGCTTGCCAGAGACCTCAGCAGTCGGTGTAGGTTATAGGTGATTGGTGGGGCAGACGGGCAGGGACAGGGCTTTCCCCGGCATAGGTCTGGGATCCAAGAGTTGGCATAGTGGTGCCGTAAGCGTTTGCATCCCCTACCCTACCCCTCCACGGCGGCCCACCCCTGCCTAGGGTCACCCACCCCCAGGCAGTCACTGGGCTGGCAAGGCCAGCACCCCCAATCTCTTTGCATGTGCGCAAAGAATGCTACTTTCCTTGGAATGCCATTCCTTGGCTCCCCACAGAATCCCTTCCCGTCAGGTTCACGTTTTTAAAAAGGAGTACCAATCGGTGCCAGCGGGAGCACTTGCTGGGGAGGCCAGTGAATGACAGGAGGCCATTGGATGACGGGTGGCTCTCGTTATTTGTATGGAATTGGACCTCAAGAGGTGATAATTGGTTTCTCGCCATATTACGGCAGGATTCTGAATTCGCCTACGGGAGCAGGCCGGTTTTTGAATTGATTTGATTTATTATCAAATGTATTAGTATACAGTAAAAAGTATTGTTTCTTGCATGCTGTACAAACAATGCATATCGTACATAAGGAAGGAGAAACTGCAGAATATAATGTTACAGTTATAGCAAGCTTTGGAGTAAAGATCAACTTAACACGAGGTACATCCATTCAAAAGTCTGATGGTAGTAGGGAAGAAGCTGTCCTCGAATCGGTTGGTATGTGACCTCAAACTTTGGTATCTTTTTCCTGACGGAAGAAGGTGGAAGAGTGTATGTCCGGAGTGCATGGGGTCCTTAATTATGCTGGCTGCTTTCCCGAGGCAGCGGGAATTGTTGACAGAGTCAATGGATGGGAGGCTGGTTTACGTGATGGATTGGGCGACATTCATGACCTTTTGTAGTTTCCTGCCGTCTTGGGCAGAGCAGGATCCATATCAAGCTGTGATACAACCAGAAAGAATGCTTTCTATGGTGCGTCTGTAGAAGTTGGTGAGAGTCGTGGGCGGCATGCCAAATTTCCTTAGTCTTCTGAGAAAGTAGAGACGTCGGTGAGCTTTCTTAACTATATTGTCGGCATGGGGAGACTGGGACAGGTTGTTGGTGATCTGGACACCTAAAAACTTGAAGCTATCAACCCTTTCTACTTTGTTCCCATTGATGTAGACAAGGCATGTTCTCCACTAAGCTTCCTGAAGTTGATGACAATCCCCTTCGTTTTGTTGACATTGAGGGAGAGATTATTGTCGTCGCACCAGCTCACCAGATTCTCTATCTCATTCCTGTATTCTGTCTCGTCATTGTTTGAAATCCGACCCACTACTGTGGTGTCATCAGCAAATTTGAAAATCGAGTTGGAGGGGAATTTGGCCACACAGTCATGGGTGTATGAGGAGTATAGTAGGGGGCTGAGGACACAGCCTTGTGGGGAACCGGTTGAGGATGATCATAGAACATACAGTGCAGAAGGAGGCCATTCGGCCCATCGAGTCTGCACCGACCCACTTAAGCCCTCACTTCCACTCTAGCCCTGTAACCCAACAACCCCTCCTCACCTTTTTTGTTACTAAGGGCAATTGATCATGGCCAATCCACCTAACCTGTACGTCTTTGGACTGTGGGAGGAAACCGGAGCACCCGGAGGAAACCCACGCAGACATGGGGAGAACATGCAGACTCCGCACAGACAGTGACCCAAGCCTGGAATCAAACCTGGGACCCTGGCGCTGTGAAGCCACAATGCTATTCACTTGTGCTACCGTGCTGCCCATGGAGGAGGTGTTGTTGCCTATCCTTACTAATTGTGGCCTGTGGGTTAGAAAGTTCAGGATCCTGTCGCAGAGGGAGGAACGAGGCCAAGGCCATGGAGTTTGGAGATGAGTTTCGTAGGAATAATGATGTTGAAGGCTGAGCTGTAGTTGACAAATAGGAGTCTGACATAGGTGCCTTTGCTATCTAGTTATTCCAGGGTAGAGTGCAGGGCCATGGAGATGGCATCTGCTGTGGACCTGTTGCAGCGGTAGGCGAACGATCAAGGCAATCCGCGAGGCTGGAATTGATTCGTGCCATGACTAACCTTTCAAAGCACTTCATGATGATGGATGTCAAAGCCACTGGACAATAGTCATTAAGGCACGCTGCTTGGCCTTTTTTTGCTACAGGGATGATGGTCGCCTTCTTGAAGCAGATAGGGACCTCAGATTGTTGTAAAGAGGAGGTTAAAGATGTCTGCGAATACCCCCGCCAGCTGATCCGCGCGAGACCCGAGTGCCCGTTCGGATACCCTATCCGGGCCAGTGGCTTTCCGAGGGTTGACCTTCAAGAAGGCTGCTCTGACGTCTGCAATGGTGATCTCAGATACATGTTTATCCGAGGCTTCTGCGGTGGAGGGCTTGCTATCGCTGACCTCTTGTTCAAAGCGTGCATAGAATGCATTGAGTTCGTCAGGGAGGGGTGCATTGGAGCCGGTGATTTTACATGCCTTCATCTTGTAGCCCGTTATGTCTTGCAGACCTTGCCATAGTCGGCAGGGGTCAGTGTGGCTAGCCTGGGACTCAAGCTTGGTCCGGTACTGTCTTTTGGCATCTTTGATGGATTTCCTTAGATCATATCTGGCGTCCTTGTATAGGTCAGGGTTACCTGTCAGGTTCATGTTTTTAAAGAGTACCAATTGGCGCCAGCGGGAGCACTTGCTGGGGAGGCCGGTGAATGATGGGTGGTTCTCGTTATTTGTATGGAAATGGACCTTAAGTGGTGATAATTAGTTTCTCGCCACACTACGGCGGGATTCTGAATTCGCCTACGGGAGCAGGCCGGTTGCATCGCAAATTGTTTGGAACCTGGAGTAGTTCCCATTTTTGGCCTCTCCCGCTATTCAGCGGCCTCATTACGCTTGAGCGCGAGCGTAATGAGGCCAGAAGATTGTGCCTAATGTTTACTATGAAACAAGAGTGTTGCAGTTCAACCCTTTACTGCTTCAAAAACTTTTCTGTTTCTATCTGCTTCCTGGTTGTATAATGACTTCTAATAGACTGCATAAACAAAAGGACTAGACAATTTAATTGCTTGATATCAAACAGAACTGAGAATCATTCAAATGCAAAAAGCAACATATACCGTGAGAGTGCGCATGAGGAATATATAAAACATTTTAAAAATTGGGTTCTCTTTAGGTTAAAAACAAAAGTCATAAGCTTAAACAATGCTGAAGCAGAAGAACTAATCACCCAAGAAACATTTATTGTTCAATCACACTAATGTACTTCAAAGATAGCACTACATCAGAAACTCTGCATTATTGAACAGAGCGATAAATCAGCACAGAACAGCAGGGATGATAAACAGAACTGACTCAGATCATGCACAAACTGGTGGCTTCACACTTTTTTTTTACAGTTGAGAATTTGCAATTCAGCCTCCCCCACCCACACCCCCAAAATCCACTGGAATTGTGCAACTTTAAACAACATGGTTATGGCAGCACTGTACATATATTCATTCTATTTTTAAAATTAATTCATGGGACCTGAGAAACACTGGCTGGGCCAATATATATTGCCCGTCCCTAACTGTCGCCCCCCCCCCCCCCCCCCCCCCAATACTTCATTTGAGAGTCAAGCACATGGCTGTGGATCTGGGGTCACGTGTAGGCCAGGCAAGGACGGCAGATTCCCTTCACTAAAGTACATTACTGAACCAGATCGATTTTTACAACAATCGACAATGATTTTGTGGTCATCATTAGACTTTTAATTCCATATTTTTTTACTAAATTCAAATTTCACCATCTGTCTAGGTGGGATTCGAACCCAGGTCCTCAGGTCTTGTCCTCGGTCTCTGGATTACTAGTCTAACAACAATACCACTGCCTCCCTTAGTGGAGGAAAGAAACTGGAAAGTGAAGGTATGTCAGGTCCACACTTCAGTTGCAATGCATAACATAGGGTTATCTGATCGCTAAATACAGCTTGACTTTCATGACCCTTTCAAATGGCTTCTAAACTTGTACAAATGCAAAAGGCAAATCCAATGGAACAGCAACAATTCTTCACACACACCACAGGTTTTCATTTTCTTAAAAAAAATTCAAACTACCATTTTCTCCCATAAATACTTGGATTATGAATGGTTAACGGCACAACCATCAACAGAATTGCTTTCTATCAGTAGACATTCCTTGGTGATTTGCCAATCTGTCACTTTAATAATGCCAGCTTCTACCGTTCCTTCCTCCTCTCATTATTACAAATTAAAGCTACTAATAAGGGAATAATTTGATTCCATTAGTGAGGGTACAGTATGCATTCCAAGCACTGACGAGGTGGACATCTAAAAGTGGTGCAGCTTTAATGCAAAAATGTTTTACTTCTCTTCTGCTTTTTGTCAACAGTTGTTTCTGAATGATGAAAGCAGGCAAGCATCCAACCTGCTCCCAAACACTGTGCCAATGCTAAGTGTCCAGTCACTAATGACAGCCAAAATATCTAATTTTCTTTTCCTCCTTGGAAAGGGTTCCCCTCACAGCATTATCCAGATCATATAAACATATACTTAAACATTCTGAAATACTTAATGTTTGAATGCCACCATATTAATACCAATAATGTTTTTCAAAGACAAAGTCAATCATAAAGTACGATTGGTGTTCTTTCAATGCACTTCAGGGTTTTTCTTTTAATAAAACTGCCAATATAATGTTCTATTTTGGTCGCCACACTAGCGGAAGGATGTGGAGGCTTTGGAGAGGGTACAGAAGAGGTTTACCAGGATGTTGCTTGGTACAAAGGGCATTAGCTATGAGGAGAGGTTGGATAAACACGGTTTTTTCTCACTGGAACAACAGAGGTTGAAGGGTGACCTGATAGAAGTAACAAAATTAAGAGGGGCATGCACAGAGTGGATAGTCAGAACCTTTTTCCCCCAGAGTGGAAGAGTCAATTACTAGGAGACATAGGTTTAAGGTGCAAGGGGCAAAGTTTATAAGAGATGTGTAAGGGAAATGTTTTACACAGAGGGTAGTGGGTACCTAGAATTCGATGCTGGAGGAGTTGTTGAAAACAGGTATGATAGTGATGTTTAAGGGACGTCTTGACAAATGCATGAATAGCATGGGAATAGAGGGATACCGGCCTCGGAAGTGTAAAAGGTTATTACAGGCAGCATGGCCGGCGCAGGCTTGTGGGCCGAAGGGCCTGTTCCTGTGCTGTATTTTTCTTTGTTCTTTGTTCTTAATATCATCGAGCAAATTTAGTGGGAATGGGTTAGGTACTGCCACAGTGAGAGCACTTGAAAAAACTATCCCACTAAATAAAATGCATCTTTTTTCAGTCTGTAATAAAGTAAACATGGACAACAAACAACATTCTATTGGGGCCAGGAGTAAAGAGGGCCTATCCTAAGTAAATGTAACTGCAATAATTACGTTAGCCTCACTATATACAAAATCTCTGGTGTTGGACTTTACCCATCCAATGCTAGAATATTGATTACATAGTTCCAATTGCAATTACATGCTCAATTCCAACCTCATCAAACTTACATCATGATTCCCATCCTTAAAACTGTGAATTTCTTGCAACATATGTGCATTGACTCTATAAATAACAGATATAATAACAGATTGGATAAACTATTTAATATTTGTTAATTGATTTCCATATATAAATTCCATGTTTTTCTGGATGTGTGCACAGCTAAAAATCAGATTTTAAAAACCATGTCACATTAACAATGCCATAGTGCCCATTATGTCATGATATACATACATAATATGCACAATGCCGTGAATGACGCAAAAGCATGCATTCTGGGGGCTCAACTTTGAGTTCAAAATTTGGGTGTGCAACAACTTTATTTTGTTTTTTTTTATTTAGAATATCCAATTCTGATATTCCAATTAAGGGACAATTCCACGCAAACACAGGGAGAATGTGCAAACTACACACGGACAGTAACCCGGGACTGGGATCGAACCCGGGTCCAGGATCGAACCCGGGTCCTCGGCGTTGTGAGGCAGCAGTGCTAACCACTGCACCACCATGTCATCCGAGGTGTGCAATAACTTGAAGAAAACTAAAAGTATCAAACTATCAAAGTCCAAGCAACCTCAAAATGTCTGGAAATTTCTGGAATGTTAAATGTTACAAAAAATGACTCAGTGGATCAAGCAAGTGAGCACAATGTTTTGCTGCCAACTACTGACCCATAGACCTTATTTATACCTTTTGTACATGCTACCAATTTGCTCTTCAATAAATACAGAATAAAACATGCCACTGTGTGATACAAATCTTGGTGGGTCTGAAGCTCAATCTTTGACATCCTGAAATCCAACTTCACACACTCCATGCATAATAAATATGAAGATTAAGGTTTATTAATTCATCTCCTATATGTTTTATGACAATCTATTTAGCCTAACTGTACAATGCTAGCCTCTGGCTTGTTTTAAGGTTGAACGTTTCTGAAAATGAGTCTCATTTTTGGCAATTTTCTCGGAATTAATCCTGCTTATGAGCGCGATTTCCATCTGCTAATTTTCTCTTTTTTTCTGTTAAAATCAAAAACAGAAAGATAGATTTTTAAATCAGAAATTAAAACTGTTTTTAATAGGTCCATAAACATGTTATAATTTATTCATTTAGCTTTTATTTCCTTTTGGCTTCCATCCACTTTCTCTCCTGAAGGTAATGACTCATGTTGACTCGAGCTCAAATGTCAGATTAAAAAATGTAGCTCAATGAAAAATATAATGACCACCGGCGTTTCTGTCCTCAATGTACTATTTAACGAGCTAACTGGTGTATCCACAATGACCTCTAGTGTTTAAAATTAAAAACAGTTTCTCTGGCACTGGCTACAACATTTTGTTCCAACAACAAAACCTACCGTCACCCAATAATGCATGTTGTCAAGGATAATTTTGAAAGTTTGGTTTTTCGGAGGGTGGGGGGGTGAATTTAAACAGCACTAATTTCTCCTCTTGCCACCCATCCATAAATATAAAAGGTGCTTTTTGTATTTTCTTTCTCCTTTATAATGTATTTCCCAATCCCTCAGTTTTGGTATGATCGAATTTTCTATTAATAACCCCACGACAAATTTAAGAAGGGATCAGGATGAACTCAAAGGATTATTTGAAGGAATGCACACAAACAAAATGTAAGAAAAAGATTGCAACGTTGCCTCTATTCTTTCAGACAGTACAAGAGGGATAGAGAAAAGATTTACAGTGCAGCGAACGCAGAGAAAAGAAACATTGGTTACTGAGACCAGAATCAAAGTCCAATGAGGTATTACTTCAGGGAGGAGGGTGAGCTGAAACACATGCTGTAAAATTAATTTTTCCGCTGGTTTTGACTCCACACAATGAGATGGGCATGCAGAGATGCATCAGTTGTGCAGCCAATGGCTCAGAATTCCCAGTAGCAGTCTGCATGGAGCGGGAGGGAGCTGTACAAACCTAGCCAGAGATTTTCTGTGTGGCTTGTATGATGATAATCCATCGACTGAGCGGTTAGCTCCACAAGGCAACATTACTGGTTTCACAAACTAGAGGTTCATGTCACATAATTCCCACCTATCATAGAATTTACAGTGCAGAAGGAGAACATTTGGCCCATCGGGTCTGCACCGACACTTGCAAAGAGCACCCTACTCAAGCCCACTTCTTTAAACCTGTCCCCATAACGAAGTAACCCCAATTAACCTTTATGGACACCAAGGGCAATTTAGTATGGCCAATCAGCCTAACCCGCACATCTTTGGACTTGCGGGAGGAAATCGGAGCACCCGGAGGAAACCCACGCAAACACGGGGAGAACGTGCAGACTCCGCACAGACAGTGACCCAAGCCGGGAGTCGAACCAGGGATCCTGGAGCTATGAAGCAACTGTGCTAACCACTATGCTACGTGCTGCCCCTCGCTGCTATCTTTCCACACTGTCTTTGAGAAGGGATATGTATCCTGCATCTGGGTCCCCGAGATGGTTAAATGTCTCAGCCATTAAGAATTGAAAGGAAGATTGGCAGACAATTGGACTCCCCTTAGCCAACCTAGGTTTATGCAATGCAGATGGCTTTTGTCTAGCTTTTGGATTTGGTCTCTGCATCTCACAATGCATCACTAGAGTCTCTTCAGAGATAACAAAGTGCCAGTTTCCTCGATACTGTCATGGTGGCTTCTTTTGTTTAAGGATCATAGACAAAGATAGTTTCAGCAATTTTAAACGGTCTTGGTCCAGTTTTTTTTAAATGTTAGAATCAGCTCAGTTAGAGGTTGTGGCACCCTTTCAAAATGGCAGCTCGATCTCAGAGTTCAGCTGCCCAGTGCTAAAACAAAATTCGAAGTGTGGGCTAAACCGGTGAGAAACTCCCCAGGGCCCAAGAAATTGACACCAAATACAGTGGGGAACTTGCTAGCAGAGCTGGCAGGAAACTCCCTGAAAAACCCGTCACCAACAAACTACAATTTGTGGTGGGGAGGGAGGGATCATGCCCATTATGTGTTCGCATTCATTCTCATTAGCTCTATTGGAGCTCTGTTGTGCTATGTTTTAACCGGAAGTGACATCATTAGTCCTACAGCCAGAAATAGAGAGAGAACGAAGAACAGCAATGTAAGAGATAAAACACTGTAAATAAAGCTCCGTTGTTATAAAACTCCGTGCTCCCTAGTGTCAACTAGAACTACGAAAATATGCTGGTTAGAAGAAAGGTTGGGGGGATAAAAAGTTAGAAAGGTACGCTTATCACGTGGCGTGACACATGTTACAGGGAACTAACAGTCTAGGTGAATCTGAATGATAATCTGCATGCAAAACAGATCGTACATGCCTGTGATAAATAAGAGTCTGAAACTCAGGTTATTGCCTCGTGTGAAGGTATCAAGGGAGGTTCCGAAAACACTGTTGTGAAGTGTGCATACAGGAAATCTCCACTTGTAGAAAAATTGTGGGAATTTTTAGCATTGTGGGACCCTTTGATGAAAATGTGAAGCGATGGAGCATTTTGACTATTTTGTGCAGACAAAACGGCTGAAAATAATATGGTTCCCACTTTCCTGAGAGTGTGTGCATGTGTGTGTGTGGGGGGGGGTTTAATCTCCGCCATAGTTGAGTGCAACCTGAGAAGTGAGGCATTAAGACATACAAGCAGACTGTGGATAGTGTTAGCCGAAACCCTTGGTGATTGCAGAGCGCTATAGATTCCATTTAGAAAACGAAGAGGGGAGACAATCGGGCACTTTGTCACTTGTGCTCAAAAGACTTGCAGAATATTGAGATCAGAGATGTGCTGAATGACACTATACAGGACAGATTGGTTTGTGGTCTACACAACAAAGCAATGCAGAAACGTTTGTCAACTGAGAGTACTCTTACTCTGCAGAAGGCTACGGAAATTGTTGTTTCCAAGGAGCAGGCTGCAAAGTAAGCTCAGCTATTGTGTATCTGGAAATACAAAATGGCTGCTGAATCGACACTGAAGAATCTCAAGATACATACATGTTACCAATGTGCAAATCCAGGGCATTCTTCCGGTGAATGTTGGTGTAAAGACATGGTATGTCTAAGCTGTGTAAAAAAAGGTCACAGTGTGCTTGCAGGAAGATAAAGCCAAGTAAAAATAAGAACAAACCAAGGCAGGATTTAAACAAAATAAAAGGAGAATGTCCATGCTACACAGTAGGGTTGAGAAAGTCATTCACAGTCAGAGGAGGAATTATCACTGAATGTGCTGGCCATTACTTGTACTACACAACGATGCTGCGTCACTCCACTGATAGACAAACAGCCAGCAAGAATAGAATTTGACACTGGGGCAACAGTCTCGTTGGTGCCAGAGACCATCTACAAGGAGAAACGTAAACATATTCCCTTAAGGCCATCAAGGACAATATGAAGACATACACGGAGAGGTAGTTCCACTGAAGGGCCACATTGAAGTAGCTGTGCAACTAAGCAGATTTTCCTCTACATTTGGTAAAGGATAACTATACAACGTTGATAGGTCAAACATGGCTGGAGAAGAATCTATTGAATTGGCCCAAGTCAACAAGATAACCAATGGAGAATCCGGCCTCAAAACATTTTTTAAAAGCACACTGTTGTGGTCGATGGTGAACTAGGAAAAGTATCAAATCTATTACCGTTGAACAAGAAGGAAGCCAAGCAAAATGTTTGAAAGCAAGGTTTGTTCCATATGCTGGCTGGTTTAGCACACTGGGCTAAATAGCTGGCCTTAAAAGCAGACCAAGGCAGGCTAGCAGCACAGTTCAATTACCGTTCCAGCCTCCCCGAACAGGCGCCGGAATGTGGCGACTAGGGGCTTTTCACAGCAACTTAATTGAAGCCTACTTGTGACAATAAACGATTTTCATTTTCAAATTTTCATTTCATATGCTATCAAGACCAAAGGTGGAGGCGGACTTAGAGCGACTTGTGAAGTCTGGAATCTTGGAACCTGTCAGCATCAGTGGATGGGCCTCACCAGTAGCTCCAGACAATAAGAAAGATGGATCCGTAAGGATTTACAGGGATTTCAATGCCAGCATAATTCCAGTCTTATGTGCTTAACTGTACCCATTACCTCACATTGATGACTTGTTTGCGGGATTGGAAAGAGTCCAATATTTCAGCAAAAATGATCTGAACAAAGCTTATTTACAGATGAATGTGGACAAGAAGTTACTGGAACTTCTTACAATTGTGACACAAAAAGGCTTGGTCCAGTACTGAAGATTGCCGTTTGGTATCACATCAGCTCCTGCATTGTTTCAAAGGGCAATGAATCAGATCCTGAGAGGACTGAGCAGAATCCAGTGCTATCTGGCTGGCATCCTAATCACTGGAAGAGATGAAGAGGAACACCCGCAAAATCTGGATGCCATTCTCCAGAGATTGGGAGATGTAATCTGAGGGTCTGTAAGGACAAGTGTGAGATCTTCCAATCCTTCATTTAGTAGAGTATTTGGGACATGTAAATGACACCACTGTCATTCACAAATCTCCTTCAAAGATTAAGGACATGATCGAAGCGCCTGCACCTCAGAATATTAACTAGTTACGTTCATTCCTGGGATTGTTGAACTACTGTGGAAGATTTGTCCCAACAATTCTGAAACCATTACATTACGTCTTGTGCCAGAACAGGAACAAGAAGTGCAAGCGTTCAATGCAAGAACGCATTCCTGGTAGCCAAAGTAGCATTACTTATAGCTGAAGTTCTTGTGCATTTTAATCCCACGTTACCCTTACAGATAGCTAGCAATGCACCTCCAAGTGGTAGGAACGGTGGTCTCTCGCATCATGCCATCGGGTGAAGACCCATGCATTGACTTCTCAAACCTTGAGCAAAGCCGAAAGTAACAATTCCCAGATTGAAAGGGATCATTTTTGGAGTGAAGAATTTGTATCAATTCCTATCCATGAAAAAGTTCATATTGTTGATGGAATATTGTCCATTAAGCACCATTTTTGGACAATCACGGAATTATGCGACTTGGTGCAAGTGGAATGCAAAGATGAGCATTGCTTTTGTCTGCACATACTTATACCATTAAATACGGACAGTCCAGTCTACAAGGTAATATGGATGGACTTCCACGATTGCCACTGCCAGGTAGTTCGCCAGACTACTCAAATGGGAATATCCTCAAGTAGACAACACACCAGTCACTTCTAAACAAGTGAGGAAACACACTTGGAGTGATTCAATACTCTCAGAAGTGATGAATATGGTATTACAAGGGAAGACTACGGAACTAACACCTAATCCGAAACACTCCAGAAGATTGGAGCTGTCAGTACAGTCAGGAAGTCTTCTATGGGGGCTCAGAGTGATTATTCCGCCACCAATGAGGAAACGGATCTCAGAGAAGCTACATGAAGGCCATTGCGGAGTCATTCGCACAAAGAAATTAGCGTAGTTATTTCTGGCGGCCTGGACTGGACACAGAAATTGAAGAGAATGCTAGAACATGCTCTTCCTGTGCCAAAGTAGGAAATCTGCCCCTCTTAGCCCTGCTACATCCATGGGAATGGCCTGAAGGGGTTGGCAACTCGCGGATGTGGTTTTTTGCAGGACCTTTTGAAGACAAATGTTCTTGGTAAGGTCGATGCGTGCACCAAGTGGCCAGAGGTGGCTGTGATTAAATTTAACTCATCGGAGAAGGCTATTGAGAAACTAGAAGTGTTTAGTTGTTTTGGATTCCCTGAACAACTGGTAAGTGACAATGGACCTCACAAGGATTCAAATATTTCTTACAAGAAAATGGCGTTCGACATATACCACCCTGCCAATGGACAAGAAGAATGTTTTGTCCAAACCATGGAACATACTTTGAGAGAAAGCAGGGAATAAGATTCACTGACCATCTTAACAAGTTCCTACTGGTGTACAGGAATACCGCACATTCCTTGACCAAGACCTCACCTGCATTACTAATCATGAGAAGACAACTATGTTCCATGCTCGATCTGCTGAAACCTCTGATAACTAAAGAGATTGTACAACAGTAACAGCAAGAGCAAGTGCAAATGGAACAGTGGGAAAGCAAGGCAAAGCATAAAGTTTTCCACCCCGGACAAGGAGTTTTGGCTAATAATTATTCCATAGGGGAGAACTGGGTTCTTGCCGCAATCCATGCAAAGACTGGTCTTGTCTCTTACACTGTCCAGACCAGAGATAACATTATCAGGAGACATGTAGATCAATTGCTGGCAGGAAGAATGCAACGGGGCCTGCGCAACATCCAGCTTCAGCCCTACAAAGTCATGATTTGACCCTTCCTAAAACACCAACACTGAAGACACTGTTGAGGAAAACCTCACCTTCTAATCAGACACAGGGACAACCTCTAGTTCCTATGTCAATGCCGATGATGCTGCTGCAAAGGTGAAAACACCGCAGGTTACCACCAGTGTGAAGACGACGACACCAGAGGTTCATCATCAATCGTCAGACAGTCTGACTTATTGACTATTGTTCATATGTACTTGTTTTGAACTTGTTGGGGATGTTCAATTTAAGGGGAAGAAAATGTTATGCATTTGCATTAATTCCTATTAGCTCTAATGAAGATCTGTTGCATCAACGGAAGAGATGTCATAAGCCCTAGCGCAGGAAACAGAAAGAGAAAAACAACTATGTAAGAGATACCACACTGTAAATAAAGTTCTATTGTTATAAAATTCTGTGCTCCTAGTATCACACCTCCAAAACACAGCAGTCCATTCTATAGGCAGGGTGCACCAGTGGTGGGGAATGAAGTACTAATCAAGCAGGCTATTTTCTTCTGGTTGATGTTCAGCTTCAGAGTGTTGCTGGTGTTGCATTCATCCGCATTCCTGACTTACGCCTTGCGAATGATGGAACGGTTTGGTGCATTAGAAATTAGTCACTCACTGCAGCATTCCAAGTCTCTGACCTGCTAGCAACACAGTATTTATGTAGCAGTTTCAATTAGGTTTATGGTGACCCAGAATACTGATGGCAATACCATTGAATGTCAAGAGGTGGTGTTGAGTGTCTCTACCTTTTTCGAGATGATTATTGGCTTACACTTTTGTGATGTGAATGCTACTTGCCATTTAACAGTTCAAGGCTGAATATTCTCCACTTCTTGCTGCAATAGGTATGGACTGCTCCACTATCGGAGGAATTATGAATACAACAGGATGGCAAAGTGGTTCGCACTGCTGTCTCAGTGCCAGGGGCCCGGGTTCAATTTCGGCCCAGAGTGTCTGCCTGAATGAAAATGAAATGAAATGAAATTCGCTTATTGTCACGAGTAGGCTTCAAATGAAGTTACTGTGAAAAGCCCCTAGTTGCCATCATTCCGGCACCTGTTCAGGGAGGCTGTTACGGGAATCGAACCGTGCTGCTGGACTGCTTGGTCTGCTTTCAAAGTCAGCGATTTAGCCCTGTGCTAAACAGCCCCTATAACAGCCTGTGTGGAGTTTGCACTTTCTCCCTGTGTCTGCGTGGGTTTTCTCCGGGTGCTCCGGTTTCCTCCCATAGTCCAAAGATGTGCAGGTTAGTTGGATTGGCCATGCTAAATTCCCCTTAGTACACAAAAGGGTTAGGAGGGTCCAGGGGGATAATGTGGGGCGTGGGGGCCTAGGTAGGATGCTATTTGCAAGGGTCAGTGCAGACCCGACGGACCGAGTGGCCTCTTTCTGTACTGTAGGGATTCTATGATGATTCTACAACTCAACACAGTGCAATCATCAGCAAGCATCCCCATTTATGAACTTAGGATGGAGGAAAAATCATTGCTCGTTGCCCAGAGCTAGCATGCCAAGATCATGTTTGCAGGTAAAAATTACTTAACAATCATCCACTGCAGGTGTGAAGTTCTACTCATCTCTAATTTACAATATCCAGTGAAGGAATTCGGATTTACGATAAATGGCCTCAAAACAGAAGATTCAGCCTCTATTATTACAGCTTGTCCAGAAATATGAAATGCCTACACTGCAATTAAGTAAGAAATTAAAAGTCACGAATTCCATCTTTGTCTTTTCTAGCACTAATTATATGGTGTCTAATTAGCTTACCGACAGGAGTCTCCACGTAACGGAACGAACTTCTCTTGGAACACCCGACCAGCTGTACTTTCTTAGTTCTTCTGCAATAAGGTAAAATAAAAATTAACATAACCGTACACTGCCTCCTAGCCAATATCAACTCCACAAATTCCAATAATAAATAAATAAATAACCTTTTATTGTCACAAGCAGGCTTATCAGTTCACTGCAATGAAGTTACTGCGAAAACCCCCCAGAAATGCTGCATGTTGGAAATCCGCACACTGTTTAGAAAATGTGCTTTCCCCAAAATTATTCCCTTTTCCACATCAAAAAGTAATTCATCACGGAACATTAAGCAAGCTGTTTCCAGTACTCTGAAGCTCAAATTTGGCAAAAACACACATGCTATGATTTGTGAACACCAACATTTTAACTGATTAACCCTTTGGAGGATTAAAGGAGCATTTATTTTCTCTAAACAACCAAGCTTTTCCTCACATTAAATGAGGCAATACGCAATTTAATATCGACCAGCATCTTGTGTCACGTGACACAAAATATATTATTCACTCCTGTGCTTAATGTGATCTATTTTTAAGGTCACAATATCCAATGTCAATGTCTAAATAAAGCCTAAAGATAGAGTTTAATTACTATGTGATCAGGGAGGATTTTGGATAGGTGGATAATTATAATATTTTACTCCATGTAAGTATGAAATTGCTTAATCAGCAACTAAAATGACAAAGTTATTTTCGATGAAGAAATGTTCTCTGGTATTGCACGTTCTTGCAATGCTGCTGCATTTCTACAAATTACTGCCGAGCACAATTTCAATCCAATCTGGTAGAAAAACTATGGTAGATGTGTGAACAAGGTTACCCCAAAACCAGAATTCTTCATCCATTCTTTTTGATACTATCAGTTCTAAGTCAGAGTCACGTTTCATGCTTTTGACTGCTAGTCAGTGCAGATAAACAAACAAAATGTTAATTTGTTCCTCCAATGTGCTTTGTGATTGAGTAAATTTGACAATCTGTTTAAAGAGAATAAGGGCAGGAATGCACTCTGGTGAATTTCACAGGAGTAAGCAGCAGTAGAGCTATATTTTGATGCACTATACCAATCTGCATTTTAACAAAAGAGTTAAAAAGAAAACAATATTCAAAACATATTGAATGTTTTCCCCAATTGATCTTTCCCAAAGAACATGGATGTTTTGTTGATATAAAAATGAAAAGATTATTTTAGGAATACTTCAAAAGAGTCAATGGTCAGAATTATCCAGCCGCTCACACCAGCGGAATCTTCCAGTCCCACTAATGACGTGCCCCCACCGAGGATTTCCTGGTGACAAGTGAGAAATGGGAAATCCCGTCGACAACGACAGGACCATAAGATCCCACCACCGGGAATTGGCGGACCGCCTCGTCACTGCTAGGTTACGGGGAAATTTCCACATAAAATTTTAAGCAATTGGAAAACTAAATTGTTCTAAACTAAACTAAACCTGCTCCATGTCTTATACCTACACATAAATGAAGGTCATATATTGAGACCTGAGCCCAATAATTATATTTTTTATTTCTCTCAACCACTCGGTCATCTAGTCATGTCACTTTTCATTTTCGTCCTGTTATGGTTCCCGGACCAGACCACAACAATTTTTCAATTTGGAAACTGTGAGGAAAGGGTACTTTGCTCCAGGAGACTGACAACTAGGGATTTTTTATATTAAACAAACTTTATTATTAACATAGGATTAACCCCATTAACATCAAGGGACAAAAAAAAAGATTTTCGATTAATAGTTAAACAGTTCCAAAAAAAAAGATTTCCGGAACATAGAACATAAAGTGCAGAAGGAGGCCATTCGGCCCATCGAGTCTGCACTGACCCACTTAAGCCCTCACTTCCACCCTATCCCCGTACCCAAACAACCCCATCTAACCTTTTTGGTCACTTAGGGTAATTTATCATGGCCAATCCACCTAACCTGCACATCTTTGGACTGCAACCGTGTCCACTGATGACAATCTTTGGGGCATCGGACTTGCCGGAGTTTCTTTCGGGGAAAAAAGCCAACATCTTGGCCTTCGCCACTCTGACAGCCCAGTGACGAATCCTGGTTGGATGGAGGTTGGCGGTGCCACCAAGGGCCTTGGCATGGTTGGAAAATATTCTGAGATGGAAAAAAGTAAGTATGCCATCAGAAGGTTGGAGGAAGGGTTTTACTCCATCGCTTTCTTCAAGCATCAGATTGTGGCCAGCAACTGGGGGGGTTTAGGGTCAGGGATCTTGCAGTTTTCGAGCTATTGCTGTTAATTTGTAAAAACGAAAATAGACAAACTGTTTGTATTATATGTGAGAGCGTTTTGTGTGCATGTATAATTTTTGCAATGGTTAGAATAAAAATATATATATTTTTTTTTAAATTTAGAGTACCCAATTCATTTTTTCCAATTAAGGGGCAATTTAGCATGGCTAATCCACCTAGCCTGCACATATTTGGGTTGTGGGGGCGAAACCCACACAAACACGGGGAGAATGTGCAAACCCCACACAGACAGTGACCCAGAGCCGGATCGAACCTGGGACCTCGGCGCCGCGAGGCTGCAGGGCTAACCCACTGTGCCACCGTGCTGCCCTGAATAAAAATATATTTTTAAAAAACCTTTCTATCTACTTCCAAAATTTCAATTAAGCCAAATCACACAGGTCAAATGCCACTTATTAATAAAGTTAACCCTTAGTGCATTCATATTTAGTCACACAGTCCTTGGGAGAGAAACTTTCAGAAGTCAGTCTGAGAAACACACCGACTTTCTTCAGAATCCAGACCAGAACTCTAAAAATCATACTAAAAACAACAGGCTTAGGGCAGGGCTGAAAAACAATACAAAACTACAAACAAACAGCCACTCCCACCAATGACATCACAACCTGCCTAATTGTTAACTCTTTGGTCACAGCTTTAGCAGGCATCATTTGAATACGCCAAATTTGTTTCCTAACATGACAATAAGAGACACACAATAGAATATACATAATAATTTCCTACATTCATTACGGAGTGTAATGTACTATTATGTACTTTTATTCCAATCTATTCTAACCATTACTATTCTGTCTTCCTACTTTCCTGCTAGAGTGCAACACTTGAATCTCCTCTGAATAAGGCCACAGCTACCCTCAAGTCTTCTCTGGTATTCTACGAAAAGCTCATCAAAATTCTCAAAGGCCCTTCTTAAAATCAGAAACCCAACTATCTCTCAATTTTGCTTCTTCACTTTTCCTAACCAGCACATCTATTGGGGTCTACCTTCATCAACATCCTCCGCATTCAACATATTCCACCCTGCAGTTCACAAGCGCTCGGCATCCAGTAATGTAGTTCTTGGGTGGTGTCACCTTGCCCCGGCCAAAGCATCCTGAATAGCTATATTCTCTGTCACATCATAGTAGCAATGTGATCTTAACCATCAAGTCACATTTAGTACCTTCCCCAACTTCTCTAGCACTTGCTTGTACTGAGTGCGTCATCTCATCCCACCCCGCTTACTGCTTGTTCTTCGAACCTCATCTCATCCCACCCCACTCACCACTTGTTCTTTGAATACCTCATCTCATCCCACCCTGCTCACCATTTTTCAAGTTCTTCTAGTCTATCACTCTCCCCAGGTCCATCCTGAATTTCTCCCCAAGAGATTTCCCTTCCAGACACTGCACCGAGTGACACTTATCCTTGCCGATTTCAATCTCCATCTTAGTTGCGTCTTCATCTTGAGTTTATGGCCTCTGTCCTCAAGATCATCCCACATATAATCTCTGTCACCCATATATGTAACCAACCCTCCAATGTTGCCAACTCCCCTGACCATTCTATCCACACAGTTTCAAACTGCTCCTCATTATCCACATTCTCCTATCCTTCCAAAACCACTTATTTCTAGGTCCACCCTCAAAGAAAGTTTTGCCTCAAGTCACTTACAATTACAATTTTATTAAAACTCATCAGTTACCTAGTCTTTGACTCTTCATTCACCACAATACTTCTGAAGCCATCTGTTTTGGTCTGCAGCAAAATCTTTACTCTCACTCATCATTCCCATTGATATGGGCCACCCTGCTTCTGCAACCCTTCACTTCACGTCCAAGGCGTGTGAACCTGAGCGTTTCGAGTGCAAGGATGGTGCACAACACCATAATTTTTCAAACTATCAAAACCACCCACCATTACAGGAGCAATGTTGAGTGCAAAGACAGACACAAATTATTTTCAACATTACCAACCATTTCCTTAAACCCATCTCTCCAACTCTCTCAACTCCACCTCCAATAAGTACAAGAAG
Organism: Scyliorhinus canicula; assembly: GCF_902713615.1. Classification (NCBI taxonomy): domain Eukaryota; kingdom Metazoa; phylum Chordata; class Chondrichthyes; order Carcharhiniformes; family Scyliorhinidae; genus Scyliorhinus; species Scyliorhinus canicula. The sequence continues at coordinate 115,618,792 of NC_052160.1, forward strand.
CTCTGGACTTCTTTGTCACCAAGATTAGGCTATCCATTCGGCTCTCCACAAATATGGATATCATATTCAACCTTGAATTGAACTAACAGCCCCATGATGTCTCAATCAAAAAGACTGCTTACATTCACCACCATAGCATCACCCACCGCCATCCCTACCTCACTCCATCTATCACTGAAACTGAAATCCTGTCGCCATCAAATTCAACAGACCAGTTGTCAGTCTCCACCCTCCATAAACGTCAGCTCACCCGAAATTCTGTCGCAACTCATCTGAGTGAGACTTCGGACAGAGTGTGGGACATTTGGTGAGGAAAAGGAAATGTCCTCCTAGTGCTTAACATTTAACTGCAAGTATTATTTAAAGTTTCATCCAAGGCCCAAGTAGAGAGGTGGAAGCTACTACTGGCAGCAGTTAATTAATTTAGGGGACTAGATGGAACTGGGTGGAGGCGAGCAGTTGGTTGATATGCGGTGAATAGTTGATAAGTGATCATGATCTATTTTCCGAACATCAAAAGTAGTACTGACATTGACGATATGAATAATTGATATCGAAAAGAAAAGAAAGTTATGTGACTTTTCCCAAGGACATACATGACGGAAAGGCTGACTGGGTATCTTTGTTCGTACAAGATGGAATAAGTCAAGCAAGAAATTATCTTGAGTGAGAAGATGCAGAATCCAACGGGAAGATGACACTGATCGGAGTAGTCTACTTTATAGACCCCCAACAGTAGCTATACTGCAGGACGGAGAATAAATCAGAAGATAATGAGGGCATGTTAAAAAAAAAAAGCAGTACATGAATCATGGGTGATTTTAATCTTGAAATCAAATTGGTGGAGGTAGCCATCAGGAAGAATTCATACGAGTGTATTTGGGACAGTTTCCTATAACAATATGGTGTGGATCGGGCTACTTTGGATCTAAGTGAGTGGGAAAAGACTTGGCAGATGGGATATAATGTAGGAAATGTGAAGTTATGCACTTTAGTAAGAAGAATAAAGGAGCTGAATATTACTCAAATGAAGAAAGACTGCAGAAAGCTGCAGCACAGAGGAATTTGGGTGCTCTCGTGCATAAATCACAAAAAGCTAGCATGCAAGTTCAGCAGGTAATATGGAAGGCACGGAATGTTGGTCTTTTTCCAGAGGAAATGGAGTACAAAAATAGTGAAGTCTTGCTAAAACTACACAAGACACTAGTGAGATCAAACCTGGAATACTGTGAACAGTTTTGGTCCTCTTATCGAAAGAAAGATATACTGGCATTGGAGGCATTCTAAGGAAGGTTCACGAGGTTGATCTCAGATATGGAGCAATTTTTTTTATCAGGAGAAGTTTAATAGTTTTGAGTCTGTACTCACTGGAGTTTGGAAGAATGAGAGGCAACCTAATTGAGACATATAACCTGTTAAGTCCCAGAGGGCTTAACAGGGTACATGCTGAGAGGTTTAGACAAAGACAATGAATTTACATTGCAGAAGGAGGCCATTCAGCCCATCGAGTCTGCACCGGCTCTTGGAAAGAGCACCCTACCCAAGCCCACATCACCCTATCCCTGTAACCAATCCCCGTAACCCAACTTAACTATTTTTGGACACAAAGGGCAATTTAGCGCGGCCAATCCACCTAACCTGCACATTTTTTTCCAGGACCAGAGGGCACCACCCATTTATGGCAGAGATGAGGAAGGACTTCTTTTTTCAAATGGTAGTGGATCTGGAATTAATTAGTGGAAAAGGCTATAAAGGCTGGGTCATTGAGTATGTTCAAGGCATAACTAGACAGATTTTTAATCAGTAAGAAAATCCAGAATTATGGGTATAAGGTGGGAAAGTAGAAACTCTACTTTCATAATCACATTGAATGGTGGAGCAAACTCGATGGGCCAAATGGCCTACTTCTGCTCCTATGTCTTATGGTATTAATATGGAACAATTCAACTCATCCATTACACCTGCTTTGTTCACCTGCATCGCCTCCTATCTTCTCCACCTCTCAGCCTCCCTGTCACTCCCATCCAAATGCCTCAAATTTAAATTTCACTGCCTTAGGTTTAAATTCCTTCATGGCTCTTCACCTATTGCTATTTCTGTAACTTGCCCCAAGCCAAAAATCCGACCAAAAATCCTTCAACTCGACTTTCTTGTCTCCTCTCTTTCCTTCACCCCACTGGCACACTGAGACCCAATTTTTGATCTTCTATCTTTCCTCCTACTCCAACCCGTTCTCCTCCTTAACATCCACTTCTTTGAGAAAACATCCAAGTTACCATCCTTAATATCCTCTCCTTTGACTAAACACCAATTTTCTGCTTATGTCTCCATGAAGCACTGTTGGAAACTTTCCTATGTTAAGGCAATTTAAAACTCCAAGTGGTTAAAAGTTTCACACACTGCTTTCAGATACTAAGAGATGTCAATACGATAGCATATCAAACGCAACAAGGAGTGGGGGTGTGAAAACAACAAAAATAAAGTTATAATCATATTTTTGCAGTGCCGTCAGATTCTATTCTGCATGTGTGCAGTTAGAACACAGCAATCCCATGAACTTCAAATATAAATAATTCCCTTAAGGCTCAGCAAATATATGCAATTGAGATTAAATCAATCTATAATCATGCACATATATTTAAATGCAAATCTGCAATATTCATTTTGCCACAACCCACCAACTTTGTGGAATTCAACACCTCAGCAAAACCTGTATTACAACTCTTCCAACAACCTCTCAAGAGGACGTGTATGCTAATAGAACATAGAACATTACAGCGCAGTACAGGCCCTTCGGCCCTCGATGTTGCGCCGACCTGTGAAACCACTCTAAAGCCCATCTACACTATTTCCTTATCATCCATATGTTTATCCAATGACCATTTAAATGCCCTAATTCACATATTAAGTTTATGAGATGATGGTAGAACATGTTTTCCAACAATGCTGCTGATTTGAACTGTTTCTGGACCACAGAGATTTTGCATGATATAAGGAATTGATTCAAGTCAGGCTAATGTTGTTCATTTATTACTGGTAATGATTTTTTTCTTTGAACAGAGCTAGCACACCTTTTTCAGCAATAAAACAAGTGTTATTTTGAAACCCAAGCAGGTTTAAAACTTGCGAAACAGGTTATGTTCCAATTTGAAATGGAAGAAACGAGACAAGGCAATTTATTTTAAAAGATAACTTTGAAAAAGTGCAACAGCAGGCAAGTAAATGATGTTAAAAATCACAGCACAGAAGTATATTTTGCTCAACAGTGCCAACGTTGACTCCTGTCGATGCTCGGTTTTCCCAATGCACATTCTCACACATTTTGGGTGGCCTTAAACATGTTTATATAATTGCACACAACTCAGAGCCTTAATAGTGGAGATGTCCACTCTTTCATCCCATGAGCTATATAAAACTTTGACGTTATATAGAAACCTCTGATGATACTCTCCAGGCCAATGTTCCATTTCTGCTCATTCTTCTTAATTGCTGGTTTGCCAAATTTGAAATTTTAGGCCTGCAAGTTTGGAATAGGGTATTTCTGTAGTCCACAGTCCCAATTCTTCCTTCAGTTGCAATACGTAGATGACTTGAACTTGCAACATCCAGATGGCAGGCACTCGGGTGTCTAAATCAATACCATTTCATAGTTCCATCCTTCGACAACATTTATTTTATCAAACTGTTCAGGAGACCATAGAATCTATCAGAATGCAGCACAATATTTCTGGCATAATTTGATAAAGTATGGAATTCTCCCAACTAGCCCATGACGGGTTATGGTGGTGTGTGGGCGCGGTGAATCTGGCAGGACCCAAAAAGTCAGAAACTTGTCAGCATAAAATCACGTTGCAATTCTTCCAATGGCAGTGTCTTCCTGCCGACAGGTGGTGCAATCTCAATTTGCATCCCATGAATGCTTGTTGAAACAATTAAATTCCCGCTTGGCATCCGATCACGTGGGAATCTATATCAGTGTCAAACTGATTGCTAATGAATGGCCTGCACAAGGTGTCCTCAGTTCGGCAGAGACTTCGGTACAAGTGCAACAATTTTCTGCAACAGCGCTTTGCTGCTCTTAGTGCGTTGCTCATCACTGTGCTGGGGCATTCAGGTTCCTGTGCTCATCTCCATGCCACGTCTTCATGCACAGCCCCGTGCTGCTAGACCCATGGACCTTGCTGTGTCACTGAGTCAAATCAGTAGAGATTGTTCTTTGTTGTTTGTTTTAACTCCCCATAATTTGCTTTGTGACAAATTCAAAGCAGTTGAATGACAACACTGAAGTGTTGCCTCCAGTGCAGATGGAATGCTTAGCCACTTCTGTAAGGGCAACAAAAGGAGTTTACACTAAGTTGTAGAGAAAAACAAAAGTATTTTATTTAATACGTTAACTATTATATGCAGCTCCAAGAATTGCCGACTGAATCTTAGTCAGTCTGATTGGCCAACGCTATTTACACAAAGGTGCATTAACTGTGTTGAGTCCCCTGCCCCCTTATCCCCTTGTATTCTGCAAGCTCCACGGGTAGCGGATCATCTCCACCCCACGAGAAGCGTACGGTTATAACCACCTAGTTTCAAAAACTGGTTACACTGCAGATTTATTTTTCAGATCAGCATTGTTAAGCAAGAAGGTACATTTTCACTGCACTAGTCAATTTGCCAGCTACTGACTGGAGAAAAAGCAGCAAACCCCAGGAATATTCAAACTCATCACAGAGCACTGACTATTTTGTCTGCTAACAGCAAAATAGTCTGCTTTTTAAACAAACACGATATATTTACTGTGCAATGTCCTTTATACATAGTTTTCCTCTTATGTTCAAAAATCCAATTGCTGCAAAAGCAACTGAGTCATGCTGCCTGTTTTGGAGTTACAATAGAGCAAAACCCTGAGCAGCATTAGTGCCGCCCTTTCAGAACAACCAGAGGACTGGAGAGAAATGAAATAAAATGAAAATCGCTTATTGTCACAAGTAGGCTTCATGAAGCGAGCACTGTAATAGACAGATATCTAATTTCCACTCAGGTTATGTAAAATGTAAAAACTAGAAAAAAAGGGAAAGGATTAAAACGAAAAAAATTATCTTACTCTCCGTCATACACACACACACACACACACACACACACTTTATTTGAAATCAAAAGTGACTCCTCAATACTTGCTCAGAGTATGTATCGGCTGAGTGTAACATGCAAGATACTGAAATGGTTACCATCATTTACAAGACAGCAGGTTGCTTGCTACAAACTGAACATTTTGTTAATCATGAATTGTAAAGTTCACCTGGCTTTTGCGTGTTCTTACCTTTCAAGTTGAATATGATGCTTTTACCCAGAATACTGCAGATGATTTAATAATAGGATCAGAACATCCGTTTCTAGCTGTGGTTTCCAGATGGCCATATAATAAAACTGAGTAATTTGATCGGTGATTCTTTCCTGCATCTTGCATAAAATTAATATATTCTAAAATATGTCAGTCATATACTTTCCTGATAATTCACTGCAAAATATGTCTCAACAAACTTGCAGTAAGGACATTACAGTTATTAATGCTGCAGTCCAAATATCACACATCAACAATACTGAATACCGGTACACACCATCTGTACTGAAGCCAACTGTTACCAGAAGAACAACACCAAAAATTGAATAAACTACTGGATAAAATGTATAGTACCCATCACATGAAAAAGACATACCTCTGGAGTGACCGAAAAACTGTGACCTGATGGTGTGGGTTACACAACATCTATTACCACTCCAGCTTCTCAACACAATCTGAACCACAAGATTAGATTTCTGCTCTGTAATCACACTTCAAAGTCTATCATTCTGCACAAGATTTCTGTTGAGTTCAGATCAACATTACGAGTAGCTACTCGAGCATTGTATATGCACTGGTTATTCGAGCCAACAGCATTGTTTTTGTGGCACTTTTCTATGATATTAAGTGTACAAACCTGATCTTATATTATAGTAATCATTTTAAAACAAATTAACATGCTCTACATTACTTCTACAGATCTAATTGTAACATCAAACCTCATGCCATTCGTGTACAATCCCTTTAAACCATGCTAGAGACAGTTTACTGCATTTCACTTTTTCTTAAGTTGGACAAAAAAAACACCTGCATGGGTTTTTTAAATGAATGTTTCGTCAACAATATTGAATTATTTGAAGAGGTAAGAGAATGAGTAGACAAGGCCAACATGGTGCTTGTGGTATAAAATGGAACTTGAAATGGAACTAAATAAAATGCCACATAATGAGACTCAACAAATGTCAGGTTGTCAGAGCATAGTAAGTGAAAAGATCAAAAGGTGGCTACTAAATTGGAACCAGAGGCTGGGTATTAAGGTAGTGGGATGCTGCAGACGTCCAAACTGGGGCCACTGCTGTTAACCATATGCATAATTGATTTGGGGTGAGGAGTTGGAGGTATGGAGTTGAAATTGTCAGATGATTTGGAGCTAGAGGAATTATGGTCGAAGGATTCCACTTTAATTCCAACTTTCCACTTGGGGGATGAATTCAGAATGAGGAGACAAACACAAGATGGCTACTGACAGATCAAATGAAGAACGTGGGACGATTTTTTTTCCCCCACCACTGAGTAGCAAGAATGCGGAACGTGCGATTAAATGGATGAGAGCAGCGCGGTGGCACAGTGGTTAGCAGCGCCAGGGACCCGGGTTCAATTCCAGCCCTGGATGACTCTGGAGCTTGCATGTTCTCCCCGTCTGCGTGGGTTTCTTCCGGGTGCTCCGGTTTCCTCCCATAGTCCAAAGATGTGCAGGTTTGGTGGGGTTACAGGGATAGGGCAGGGGAGTGGGCTTAAGAAAGATGTTCTTTCAGAGTCAGTGCAGACGTAACGGACCAAATGGCCTCCTTCTGCACTGTAGGGATTTTACGGATTTTATAGTTGATAACTTTGGTTCCTTTCAGGGAGGCTTGGTACATACATGAGGAAGAAGGAAAGATACTGTTCAGGGGGTAGGGTGGGGGGAGATATTTGAATGAAAGTATTTTTGTGTAGAGCATAAAAACAGGGGTAGGCCAGTTGTGTTGGATGTGCGGTGACTCCAATATAACATGTTAACACTCACTGCTGTCCAAACATAGATTCAACATATCTTCCATGGTCCTGAAAAAATAGAATTGTCTGGTTTATGAGAACCTCTAATATAAGATGCGAACCAAAAATTCATGATACAACTCAATTTGTCAATTATATATTATTTTTGGCCGGGGGGGGGGGGGGGGGGGGGGGGGGGGGGGGGGGGGGGGGGATTTAAATCAATTCCTTGTGTTTAATTAATTAGATATCTGATACTGAATCTATTTTAAAAGATGTATGAATAGAATGGAGTAATGCAGTCAAGGCCATGAAGCCACAATGAAAACAAGTGGGACTTAATTTTATTTCTGTCACTTGAATAACCATTGACCACCAAGCTATATTGCGCGCGCTGTGGCACTAAAATTCAGCAGGGTTCACCAATCTACAGTTCAGGTTTGCACCAGTATATTCAGCACACGTCCACACAGCAAGCGAACAATATTATAGAAATCTCAACAGCTTTATTTCAGAGGACACAAGCAATTCAAAGGACCACATCTTCCCCCATCCCTTTCCAAAGTATGGTGATATGAAATCTAACTTTTAGCAAAATAATTCTCAGGTGACTGCACCAAAGTCAGTTAATTTGCATCTTTATTGTATTTATATTTTTTGCATACAGCATCAGAACACTACTGATGTGGTGAAGATTAGTGATCATGTAAAATTGCTCCCGTTATTAGCAGAACTCACAACTCAGTATTAGGAACAGAGGAATATAACAGGAATAGGTCATTTAGCTCCTCAGGCCTGTACAGCCTTTCAATGCGATAATGGCTAATCTGCAACCTAACTCCATATCCCTTAATACCTCAAGTTAACAAAAATCAATCAATATCAGATTTATTTATTTTTTAATATAAATTTAGAGTACCCAATTCTTATTTTTTCCCAAATTATGGGGCAATTTAGCGTGGCCAATCCAACTTGCCTGCACATCTTTGGGGTGTGGGGTGAGACCCCCACAGAATATCAGATTTTAAATCAACACTGATCTAGCCTCAGCTTCCATTCGGGGTAGAGAGCTTGACGTTTCTATCTTTATATGTAGAAATGATTCCGGATTTCACTCCTGAATGTCTGTCTCTAATTTTTAGACTGTGCCCAGAGTCCTAGGCTTCCTATCCAGCAAAAATAGTGCACACTAGTACAATTACATGGCACAAAAACTGTGCACCAATGAGTCAGGAGATGGAGAAATTTTAAGAAATGCAACAGATAGTAACGTCAATTATATTGGAAGTCCAACAAAAGTTACGCTACCATATACATTAACCAAATTAAAAAGTCAACCTCTACACCAACTTATTTTATTCCTATTCTTTATCTTATATCCTCCCACTGTCAATTTCACTAAATATTACATCAAAGAATCAAACATTATTTTGTAAAACTCAGAATATTCCATTTATGTTCTTCCTAAATCCACTTTGGTTAATATAGTGTGAATTAGATTCCACTTGTACCCCTCCTGATACGCAATGTTGCGTAGTGGAGCTCTCTCACTTGGTTCTGGAATTGGATCATGATCAATCTCCACATATGTTAACACAAAAATAACATATTTCAATAGCACTTTACATTATTTGTTTCAGATTACATTGTGATGGGAAGTATATCAATATCGTATGGACAATTCTGCAGCAATAAGTTATGAACCTGCTTTGAACACTCACAGGAATTACACCCACAGCAGATTTGGCACAATTACAGATTCACACTATTAGAATGCTGTGAGCGCAAATGGAATAGAAGATGCAGGGAGTTCAGTTTTACTCCACTGATTAGATAGGGTATATAAAAAGGTGTTTCTTACTGGATGTGTGTCAACTTCATAAGCCAAGAGACTGAAGCCTAGCCAGAGGCACTGCAACACTTTCTTGGCAGATGTATTTAAAAATTGCAATTCAAAAGATCCAAATTAATAAATTGTGCTTCATTTGTCTATCAAGCAAACAGAAAGGAAAGAAGATTTAGAAAAAGTCACACTTACCCAGTCCTTAATTTACAAATAGAGCTTGACAAAATTCAGATGCAACAAACCAGCGGCTAATTCCACACAATACTTCCTTACTGGCAAGAACTGGCTCTTCATAATAACTTATATTTATATAGTACCTTGGATGTAATAAAACTCCAAGAGACTTCACAGAAGTACTATAGAACAAATCAGAAAGTTTACATAATGAGATGGTAGGTCAGATGAACAAATGTCAAGTTCGAGGTATCTTTTAAGGAGTAGCTGAAAGTAAGAATGATGTGGAGATGCTGCCGTTGGACTGGGGTGGGCACAGTAAGAAGTCTTACAACACTAGGTTAAAGTCCAACAGGTTTGCTTCAAATCACTAGCTTTCGGAGTGCAATAGGAAAGCAAGGGAGAAAAGTGAAAAGATGTGGGGAGAGTAATCCAGAGTTTAAGGCCAAGGCAATAAATACAGGGTGTGATACCAATGGTGGAATAATTAAAATTAGGGGTGGTCATCAAGTCAGAATTGAAGAAGTGCAGATGTCTTGGACAGTTGTGAGGCTGAAGGAGATTATGTAAAAAAGGGAGGGGGTGAGGCAAATGAGTGATTTGAAAACATGGATGAGAATTTTAAAATCAAGGCATTGCTTGACGGGATCCAATGTTGGTTAACTAACACCAAAGCCAATCGGTGAATGGAATTTGGAGAGAGTTAAAACATGGGCAACAAAGTTTTGGATGACATCAGGTTTATGGACAGTAGAATGTACAACTGCAGCCAGAAGTATGTTGGAATAACATAGGGGTAACAGAGGCACAAATGAGGATTTCAGCAGCAGATTTGCTGAGACAGGATGAAATCAGGCACCTTTAGGGGTGAAAAATAGACAGTCTTATCATCAGCGTAATTTTGATGTCAGAAGCTCACCTCAAAGTGAAATATGACAGCCACATTGCGAAAAGACTGGTTTATCTCAGACTGCTGCCATGGAGGGGGATGGAGCTGGTGGACACAAAATGGAACTTACAGCAGGAACGAAACAACAGCTTCAGAGGAAATTCTTGCTCATCCAGTACAGATAATTTAACAACAGTGGAGAAATAGAGAGAGATACGGTAGAGCTGGATCTCATCAGCATATGTGAAAACGAAGTGCTTTTGGGGTTTGTCACTGAAGGGTAACACAGATGAGAAATAGGAGGGGATACATACCTTTGGGAATACCAGAGATAACATTGCAGGAGCAAGAGAGAAGCCTACCTAACTGGAACAGAGTGGAGAGGCATTGGAGGAGGAAAGTGTGGTTAACTGTGTCAAGGACTATAGACAGGTTCAGAGAAAGTGTACCTTTTTCACCATCACATAGGATGTCATTTATGATAAAGAGCTGTTTCAATATTGGGCCAAGTGATTACAGAGGTGCGGTGGGGCTGGAAGTCGAACATGGAGTTGCAGAAAAGATGGGGAACAGACTGGAGAGGGAAGAGAGGTTGGAGATGGTTGGAGGATAGAATGCAAGGACAGAGGAGCAAAGGGTTGGCACTTTGAGGAGGGGTGATGACAGCAGATATAAAAAAGGAGAAAGGGACAACAGCTGAAGAAAGAGAACTTTTCAAAATATAAGCTAAGATGGGGACCAGGAGGGGAAATTGGGTGGTCAGTGGCTTAGTGGAAATGGAGTTGAGGGAGCAGAAGGCAGTTCATTGTAAAAGATGAGCTCAGAGAAAAGCATCGAGAAGAACTAGAGTAAGATGTAAATTCAAGGATAGGCAGGTAGAAGTCGGCCAGTCTTCTAATGGAAGGGAGGCATCCGGTAGAGGCAGCTGATTATGGTCTTAATCTTTCCGACTAAGATGTCTATGACCTCCCATATTTATCGTTGGAAGCGTGGCTGGAAGAGTTTAATATTATATCTGTGCATGTACGTGTTCATTTACCTTCATGGACAGAGGGTGAGAAGAATGTGCACTCTAAACAAAACTATAGATCGAAATGGCTTGACCACAACAAAACCATATTGAGCAATGCTCAAATTTATCGGCATAAATGAGATAACAATGCGATTCGATTCATCCTAGCTATGTTCAATGCATTCTCAATAGGCTTTCCATTCTAAGAAACTACCTAACCTTTTCAATAGGATATATAAGATTTCAATTGCTACGCTATATTGTCCATTTCAGTAAGATTTTTTGCTTAATATATTTATTTCTCATTTTCCACAACACTGCTTTTACAACATTCACTTTAATTTCTTGGTTTTCTCAATTTGCGTTTCCAACTTTTATTCATACATCAGGATCTTACAATTTTTCATTTTATTAAATTTTGATTACTATTTCTTGTGAAGTTTGAGTCTTGTACATGTTCCTACCTCCTTGGCTTCCAAGTCATTTAGGCACATTTAAAGTTACTTATTTTTGCCTTCAGACTGCCAGCATCCCTGTGATGACTGCATCTTGATGGTGGGAAATTATTGGCTTTCCTTTTTTACCACATGACATTTGTACAGTTCTTTATTCGGTGGCAATTCCACAAGAGAGTACTATAACTAGCCCGACAACACCGCTGCTACAGAAGTCAGTATCCAAGGTCAAACAAAAAAATCTATATTTGTTCAGGGATAAGTAGAACTATCACGCCTTCAGGTGCCACTTGCATTTATTCTGTGCTCCTCTAAAGGAATATCTTTGCAAAGAGGGAGAAGTGGACAGCTGGTGCAAGCACAGTATTAAGGGATCAGAAGGTTTAAATGGCAAAACATTGGTAATGTAATAATTTATTGCAAAGTAGATAAAGGCCCCAATTTTAAAGGGACAGCTCATACAGAGAGACATGGGTCGGGATTCTCCCCTACCCGGCGTGACGGGGGGTCCCGGCGTAGGGGAGTGGCGCCAACCACTCTGGGGTCGGGCCTCCCCAAAGTGGGGAATTCTCCGCACCTTTGGGGGCTAGCCCCGTGCCGGAGCGGTTGGCACCAGAAGACTGGTGCAAAAAACCGGCGCCATCAGCCTTCCAGGCCCGCCGCCCGGCAGCGGGGCTGGCCGAAAGGTTTTCGCCGGTCGGCGCATGCGCTGGCGGTGACGTCAGCGGCCAGCTGCCGCTGATGTCACCACCGGCGCATGCGCGATGTGGGTTTCTCTCCCGCTTCCGCCATGGCGGAGGCCGTGGTGGCAGCGGAGAAGAAAGAGTGCACCCAGGGCTCTGGCCCGGAGTCTGAGCGGGGGGCCCTGATTGCGGGCCTGGCCACCGTGGGGGCACCCCCGGGGTTCGATCGCCCCACGCCCCCCCCCACGACCCCGGGGGCCCGGTTGCGCCGCCGATCCCGCCGCCACCAGAGGTGGTTCAAACCTCAGCGGTGGGAGAGGCCTCCCAGCGGCGGGACTTTGGCCCATCGCAGGCCGGAGAATCGCCGCAGGGGCCTCGCCGATCGGAGTGGCGTGATTCCCGCCACCGTCACTTCCCGGGTGGCGGAGAATCTCTGCCACGGCGGGGGCAGGATTTTTGGCGGCCCCAGGCGATTCTCCGACCTGCTGGGGGTCGGAGAATTTCGCCCCAGGATTGTGGCAATCTTAACAGCAGGTCTTACTAACATCAACATTTCTGGATTCACACCGACACCCGGCCGGATGCAATATCTGGCCCAGCAGCGGGTAGCCGTAATTTGGCAGCAGGAGTGCTGCTGAAAGCATATGGTAACCGCCTCCCGATAATTAATGTGGTGATAGAGGAGGGGAGGGGTCAGGAAGGAGAAGTGGGTGTGCAGGCCCAAAGTAAAACCTAGGTTGAGGGGGGCATTGGTAGAATTCCTGCTCTTCCTGGCCCACAAGTAGTTCCAACAGAAGTAGGCATTAAAAATGGATCTATTCTCTTCTGGCCAGTCAGCACCTTGAACTACTGGGTTACATAGGCAATGCAAGGTAGGGCGGCCCAGTAACACGGTGGTTAGCATTATTACTTCACAGCGCCAGGGACCCGGGTTCGATTCCCGGCTTGGGTCACTATCTGTGCAGAGTCTGCACATTCTCCCTGTGTCAGCGCTGGTTTCCTCCGGGTGCTCTGGTTTCCTCCCACAAGTCCCAAAAGACGTGCTTGTTAGGTGATTTGGAGATTCTAATTCTCCCTCAGTGTACCCTAACAAGTGCCATAGTGTGGCGACTAGAGAATTTTCACAGTGACATCATTGCAGTGTTAATGTAAGCTTACTTGTGACACTAATAAAGATTATTTCCACTGACTTCAAGTTAAGGTTGCATCATAGTACTGCCAGCATCATCAGACCATAACTTCAGGTGTTAAGTAGGTCATCGAACACCTGAAGAGGAAACCGAGGCCGACTCCAAAAATCGCCACGGTAAGATGACTTCAGGAGGGCAATCAGAGGCTGGCCAGTGACGTGGCCTAAATCAATATTGTAATAAAAGTGGAAACTTTAATAACATACAGTGTCCTTTAGGCTCAGGTGATGCCATGAGTATGTGGCTGTCCCAGCCTAAATGGTCAAACTTGAATACTTATCAGTTATAGGGTTATACCTCTGTGGTTTTCTATTATATGGCATTTTCAGAGAATTGGAGGCACCCGAAAATGTACTGTACTGAAGTGACAAAACTGACGCACGTGGGCAGTATAATGCAGCACACTCTTAAAAAGCTCATATTATCAGACGTACAAATCTGTAAAGCTCAGTTTCAAATGGCTATCAAAATGAAGAGGGAACAAGCATGGCAGTTACACCAGCAAAATGTTGAAAATGGACCATCACAGAAATAATAATTGGAGTTTTGGTAAATATTCCGTCTTTAATCAGTAGCATTTAAAGCTCTGAAAGACAGGATTTGCCTGCTGGAAAATCCTTAGATGGTTCTTCAGTAGACCAGGATTGTACAAGAGAGAATGAATGAACACTCAAAATCTAAATCTACTGGAGCAGCACAGCGACTGCCATTCTATCAAGCTTTTATTGGAAAGAAACAAACATTAAGAACTAATTCCATCTTGCAAGTCAAAGATACAGATCAGACTGTTAGTTCATTCCTGCTGGGCAGAAGTAATGCTGGTTTCATCAGCAATGATATGAAAGTTACAGAAGAACTAGCCAGGAAACTGAGTGAGAACTTTGGCCTACAGAACAAGACAATTCCAGGACTGGATTTGTCAGCTGCCTGACAGTCAGAACTCTTCCTATTCCTTTATCTGCCAAGTTTTCCTCCTCCTTCCCCCTTCCCATTGGTCCTCTGAAGGCATTGATGTCTTGCTGTGGTTATGTCACCAAAGGACTTGTTGCTCCATCTGCACGTTACAAACTGCCATTCTTCATGTGTGATCTAAAACAGTGAGCAGCAATACACAATTGGAACACAGGAGCTATCACAGCAAAACAAGATCCTATCATCAACCAAAATCCAAGTGCACACTTCCAACAATGACTACTGGCTAGTAATTCTTCTCCTCTCCCTAAACCCATCATGAAGGTTGATTGAAACATCCCTATGCGATTGTAACAGAGACCAAATAACTCAATATAAACAAGAATGAAATCTGGCCCCTTCTGGGTTGTTTTCACAGCCTTTGGAAATACTGAATTATCATCTTCAAGAAACCTTTAAACTTGATGGTCCTTCTCTATACCTATAGACATATAGCAAAGCAAAGTTGAAAAAAATAAGGTATGCAAATTCTGCAGATCAGAGGTAGAAACTGTGGTACAGGAAATGTGGATGTGAACAGTCATTTGCTAATACAGAACTTGAGTACTCCTGAAAAGAGACATACTATTGAAGCTTTTGTCTTGCACTCGTCAAGACAGACAAGAATACTAATTGCAAAAGGAACAACAACTTAAACTGCAAAGGAAGAGAGTGTTGATTGGTTGGCAAGTAGACTCTAATTAGAGGTGTTGCCATGGGGAATGAACCAGGGAATTGCTGTCCCCAAGCTTTTTAGTTGGCAAAACTGTAATGGGTGGACATCCTCCTTTTGTCTGCAAAGGACAGGATCGTATTTGAGCATATATGCAAGATCTAGCCCATATAGGTTGGACACACTCCAAGCCTGACTGACTGGTATCTTATCTTGGTTGTGGGTGTAATTCGTTACACAATGAGGATCATTCAGAATGTATTGTCCAATCGCAGGATCACATCTAATGGTGGACTTTATGTTTTGAGTTTTGCAAGCACGAGCTGATTGAATGTGGTCAGTACTTTGCCTGTTGCAAACAGTCTAAGGAACAAGCTACTGATACAATTCACCAGTGGTTAGTACGTAGGCCTACATTCCTGATATTACGCCAGCACTGAAATTCATGTATCACATTACGTATTTATGTGATAGGCAGAATGCCTTTTTGGCTTGACAGCAACATCCTGTTGGTGAAGCAAACCACTCATGTTGCTCCTGCAAAGTAAAGCGAAGTCACCATAATTCCAGATGTCCATAGGCTCCTTTCCCCTTTGTGGGAGAGCTGACAGGTTGTGGTTTAAGCTGTGGGTTAGTACCCTGAAGGTTGAGAAGGCAGGCCTTCATAGAATCATAGAATTTACAGTGCAGAAGGAGGCCATTCAGCCCATCGAGTCTGCACCGGCACTTGAAAAGAGCACCCCACTTAACCTCAAGCCTCCACTCTATCCTCGTAGCCCTGTAACCCCACCCAACCTTTTTGGACACTAAGGGCAATTTATCATGGCCAATCCACCTAACCTGCACATGTTTGGACTGCGAGAGGAAACCGGTGCACCCAGAGCAAACCCATGCACACTTGGGGAGAAGGTGCATACTCCGCACAGACAGTGACTCAAGTTGGGAAACGAACCTGGGACCCTGGAACTTTGAAGCAACTGTGCTAACCACTATGCTACCGTGCTGCCTCATGAATAACCTCCTGCATATTAGCAGAGTAAAATGGCTAGCTTCACCTCTTGCTCAAATTTTTGAGACATCTTACCCTTCCAGGATAATCTGAGGTAAACCAAGCACTTTTCTGAAAGTGACGGGCTGAGGCCCATACAGGAGTTTGTGCAATGTACACTGACCAACGGTCTGATCAGAGTGGCCAATATCCCTCAGGATGACTCTGATACACCCTATTTCAGCATCAAGCTTGCACGGTGAGTAAACATCTCGAGTCCTATTTACAACATTGTCAATAAGGTTAACCTAATATCTTGTGAAACTGCAGTAATTCCAACCTGTATATTGACCAGTGCAAGGTTTACCAGATTTACACAATCATAGAGAACACATTGGCAGATTTCTTAAGTAGATCAAGGAAAGGAAGCTAAGTTGACTCACTATTTCCAAGAATTTAAGCAGAGAATGGAACCCATTAAGGTGTGTCATGAAATTCTTACCTGCAGATTCAAATATAAGGAAGGTAAAGTCGCCATAGGCTGCTTTCCCCTTTGAAAGGGAGAGCTGACTGGTGGTGATTTAACCAGAGGATCACCACACCTCAGGCGAGAGGCAAGGTTGAGAAGGCGGGGCCTTCATGAATAACCTCAGCCAGTACAGGAATTTAAACCACGCTGCTGGCCTAGCTCTGCATCACAAACCAGCTGTCTAGCCACCTGAGCTAAACCAGCCCCCAGATTCAAATACAGCAAATGTAGAAAACTCATCATTAACATTCTTGGAACTATGCAAGGGGTTGGAAGTTAGGTATAATTTCATCAAAGACAAATTTCTCGTGGAAACTGACAAAGATGTTGGCTGAGTGCTGAGTCGAGAGGGTATCCTATGACAACGTCATCTATTTGGACATACAGACTGATGCTCAAACCAAATTCAACTTCACGAGTTGCTGAGTTCATAAGTTCAATGAACACAGATTGAGACAATGAAGATGTGTCTAGATCACCATTATACCAAAACTTTCCAAGGCTTCTTTGAGCGGTACATTGGTGAATAAACTAGCAATGTTGAACGAGCATGTGGACATGATATTGCTTTTGATATGCAACTCCTATGTGGTTTTTGCAAAGGTGAAGGATGTGGAAAACCTGCTCAGAACTGGTTGCAACAACTCGCACAATCATTTGAGCTAATTCATGTTATGCACAACCAGTCATAGCTAAGATCTGGCTTAAAGGGATCTCTCTTCCCTATCTGTTTCATCTTATCTATGACTGGTTCTTCAGACCATGAATTGATACCCTCATTGTTATACTGTTACGATTCCTCGACCTTTGTCTTAAAATTTCTAAATCTTCCTTCACTGAAACCTTTTCCCCTTCATCGCACCCCCCCCCCCCCCCCCCCCCCCCCCCCAACACACACACACAACCAACATTATGATGAGATGATGAGGTGATGAGAGATGGACAACAAATGCGGTTCTTGCCAGTGACACTCAAATTCCAAGTACAAATAAAAGTAAAATCATGGATTTGCTGCTAAGAATGTGATAAATCCAATCAACAGTATTTAACAAAAAAGGTCTCAGTAGGTAATATACCTGCCTGGGAGGCGTATGCTCCAGGGTCAAGTCCCACTCCAGGCCACAGAACCTGAATAAATACTTCCAATATGACAATGGCAGGTGGCAAGAGTCAGTGCATCTGGGCAGCACAGTGGTTAGCATTGCTGCCTACGGTGCTGAGGACCTGGGTTCGAATCCCGGCCCTGGGTCACTGTCCGTGTGGAGTTTGCACATTCTCCCCGTGTCTGTGTGGGTTTCACCCCCACAACCCAAAGATGTACAGGGTAGGCGGATAGGCCACGCTAAATTGCCTCTTAATTGGAAAAAATAATTGGGTAATCTAAAAAATGTTTTGTTTTTTTTAAAGTCAGTGCGTCTCCTGGTCAACCAGAAACTGCAGAAGGCAATGGCAAACCACTGCAATACCTCGCCAACCATAACAAGGACCAACACATATAACTCCATATTTTTAGTAAAGCCACAAGAACTGTGGTCTTCTTACAATAACAAGAATAATAATCTTTATTAGTATCATAAGTAGGCTTACATTAACACGGCAATGAAGTTACTGTGAAAATCCCCTAGTCACCACACTCCGGAGTATTCAGGGGCAGCAGGGTAGCATGGTGGTTAGCATAAATGCTTCACAGCTCCAGGGTCCCAGGTTCGATTCCCGGCTGGGTCACTGCCTGTGTGGAGTCTGCATGTCCTCCCCCTGTGTGCGTGGGTTTCCTCCGGGTGCTCCGGTTTCCTCCCACAGTCCAAAGATGTGCGGGTTAGGTGGATTGGCCATGCTAAATTACCCGTAGTGTCCTAATAAAAAGTAAGGTTAAGGGGGGGGGGTTGTTGGGTTACGGGTATAGGGTGGATACGTGGGTTTGAGTAGGGTGATCATGGCTCGGCACAACATTGAGGGCCGAAGGGCCTGTCTGTGCTGTACTGTTCTATGTTCTATGTTCTATGACGTCCAATTCACCCAACAAGCACATCTTTTGGGACTTGTGGGAGGAAACCCACGCAGACACGGAGAAAACATGCAGACTCGACACAGACAGTACCCCAAGCTGGGAATCGAACCTGGGTCCCTGGCGCTGTGAAGCAACAGTGCTAACCACCGTGCCGCCCATAAATATAGCCCTGAGTGACTGCTGGTCAAGCAGATCATGTTTTTATTTTAACTTTGTTACCAACTTGCAATTCCAAACAAAGCTCTTATGCAATACATTGCTTGGTGATATGGTCACTGAAAATTGATCACCAAATACAAAGAACTGTTAAAATATTTGGTTCTATAGACATTGCAGAGAGGATTTTAACTATCAGGTGCCAACTGACAAATCAGGCTGGCACACCATCTCAGCATGTGACAGGAGGTCTGGTTCATTTCAAGCTGCACACCTCATTAACAAGTTCTACTCCATCTGGGACCCCGTTTACATCAAAGGGCCTCTCCTGCAGTACTACCAGTTTTTAATGGCATTAACATGCCATGTACAATCCCAATTTACATGAAAGTCATCGGCTCCCATAGAAGGTCCCAGGAAACACAGCAGTGTCTCCATTTTAACTCCACTGGCAAGCCATTTCACCAAGGGGAGAGGGAGTTAAAATTTTCCATTGTATTTCAAAGCTGCAAGAACATCTTTGTAGTGAAGCATGCACTCAATATCAAAAGACTAAAGTTATGCAAAGAATTCAGACATTGTTATTGCCTATGAGAGCACATGCTGGCATCATTTTAGATTAAAAGCTTGGATGGAGAATTTTGATGACTTAGTAAATGCACTCTGTGGCATGATATAAAGCTACAGACTAGGATTTGCAAATTCAATTTCTGGTCAGTGTTCAGTTATTTGGTCCCAAATGGATGGAATATCTGGAGGATTAGAACTGTCCTCAGTGCAGCTAAACTAGAAACAGGAATATAAAACCACAGTCGCTGAGTTTCCATTCCTAATTATTATTCATGGAACTCTGCTGGAAAGTGCTTATGTGGATGTCGAACAAGGACAAGATTGTGCTCAATGATAAAATTGTCAGACAATATTCACTGGTTAATACCCATTGCAGCTGCTATTGCCCAGTCCTATTCATCGACATGCAAACAACATCCAAAAACACAAGGCTTTTACGTACACGTTGATATCACCCTCAACCTTATACAATCACCTCTCTTGACCCTTCCCACTGCCTCAGAGTTGTTACAACGTTCATCTGACAACTTGTATTGAATGCGGAGAAATTTCCTCTAATTAAATAGCAGGAAGATAGAAGCTGTTGTCTTTAATCTTTGGCACAATCCACGTTCACTCTTCATTGATTCTATCCTCCTCCCAAGCCACTGTCTATGAACCAGAACCAGACTGTTCACACCCTCAGGTGCGATCTGACCTTTTGCTGAGCTTCTGAGCACAGATTCTCGCAATAACCAAAACAACTACTTCTACCTTCGTAATTTAGCTCATCTCAGAGCCAGGCTCAGCCTATCAGCTGGTGAAACCTTTGTTACCTACAGACTTCATTATTGCAATATTCTTTTGGCAGGCATCCCACTTTCCATAGGTTTTAGCGCATCCAAAAACTCTGTTGCACATATCCTAACTCACACCAAGTTCTATCATCCTTATAAAAGCAAATTACTGTGGATGCTGGAATCTGAAACAAAAACAGAAAATATTGAACACTCTCAGCAGGTCTAACAACATCTGTGGAGAGAGAAGGGAGCTATCACCCTTATGCTCACCAACCTATATTGGTTTTCCCATTGGACACTGCCTCAAAATTAAATTCTCAATTATCTTTTCAAAACCCCACAGTGGGTTAGCCCTGCTGCCTCACGGCGCCGAGGTCCCAGGTTCGATCCTGGCTGGGTCACTGTCCGTGTGGAGTTTGCACATTCTCCCAGTGTTTGCGTGGGTTTCGCCCCCACAACCCAAAAATGTGCAGGTTAGGTGGATTGGCCACACTAAATTACCCCTTAATTGGAAAAAATGAATTGGGTACTCTAAATTTATTTTAAAAATATATATTCAACAAGCAACACAGACTCATCTCTCTACACCTCTATAAGCCCTTCCAGTCCTTTAACCTTCCAAGACATCTCCACTCCTCCAATTCTGCCATTTTTCACACCCCGAGTTCCACTGCAATATTATCGGCAATGCCCTCAACTCTTAAATTCTTTCCGGAAATCTCTTCTCTCCTGCTTTGGGATGTTTCTAAAAGTCTACGGGCGGGATTCTCTGTTAGCCGACACTGAAATAGGGAAATGCAATTGGGCAGAGAATATCTTCCGACGCCAAAATCGAATCACGGTAACCGCCGATTCGACGCAAAAATCGCAATTCTCGGTCACCTCAAAAACGGTGTCAATGAGTTTCACTCTGCATGTACAGGAAGCACAATTTGTATATCATTAGCAGGCATGAAACAGTATTTCCATTGGCCGCCACAATTTTGCCTCTCCGATGGGCCAAGTTCCCGATAGTGTGGTTCACTTGTGCTTTTAAAAATCTGCCAGGGCTGGGTGGAGTTGTGGAGGATGCCCAGGAGGTGGGCTGTGTGGTCAGGGTGGACGGGCACAAACACCACTGCCGCAGCCGGCAAGGCAGCCACGTACTTCCGCACATCGCTAACAGCCCACTTTGAACCTTGTGCCATGGGCATATAGGTGTCCCCCCCCCACAGGGCAGTACCCTGGGTGCCCTCTGGCCCCAGCTGTATGGACATGCTCCAGCACAACCAGTGGCATCGTTTCGCCTGGGATAAGTGTGTGTAGGGAGTGGAATGTGTATGTGCGGCTGCAGCTTGTCAGCCTCCCGATCACGGACCCGGCGAATCCCCCACTGTTTTTCATTGGAATTGATTGCGTTCCACGCGGCAGTGGTGATAGCCCCTCAACGGTAGCGGAATCGATCCAGGTGTGGTGCCGGTTTTTCGGTCGTAAATGTCCACGGATTCTCCATTGGCATCATCACTTTGTTTCAGAAACGGAGAATCCCACCCCAGTTCTTTGACTAAACATTAGTCAACTGTCACAATGCTTCGTTACATGGCCTAATATCAAATTTTGCTTGATAATACTCTGTACCTTCAGACGTTTTACCCTGTGAAAAGGATTATATGAAGTTGTTATTGTCTAGGCTCAAGCATGGTGAATCGGCACTTGGCTGACAGAATCACTGGGAACGTATCCAAGATAAGTCAATCCATTTGAAAACCAAAGGTAAAAATAAAATAAAATCCTACAAAATTCAAATCTACCGTCAGCTGGGGCTGAGCTCTGAGGAAGAGTCATCCAGACTCAAAATGTTAGCTCTGGTCTCTTTCCACAAATGCTGTCAGCCCCACTGAGATTTTCCAGCTTTTTCTGTTTTCGTTTATATCAACTAGGGCTTTCTTGCTTGTATGCAGTGACGGTAAACTTTGCAAATTCTAACTTTTGTTTTGAAGGCTCATGGAAAGTTTAAATGACATAGCTGGATCATCTGCTGAATACCAAACAGAAAGACAAACTTCTTTCAGAAAGGAAGCCAAGGGTGAGAACAACTGAAGTATCTTTTTTTTTAAATAAATTTAGTGTACCCAATCATTTTTCCAATTAAGGGGCAATTTAGAGTGGCCAATCCACCTAGCTTGCACGTTTTTGGGTTGTGGGGGCGAAACCCATGCAAACACGGGGAGAATGTGCAAACTCCGCACTGACAGTGACCCAGAGCCGGGATTGAACCTGGGACCTCAGCGCCGTGAGGCTGCAGTGCTAACCCACTGCGCCACCGTGCTGCCCACAACTGAAGTATCTTAAGATACCCGTAAGCAAGAACAAAATCACACATCTGCGCCCTTAGATGGAAAACAACCCAGAACTTCAATTTAAAACTGCGCAGAATCAAAGCTACCCGAGAATTGAACCCCGATGTATTTCTTTTTGTTTTTAAATTGAGGATAGGCTAGTTATAAACACGGTGATTCATTAAATCCTATATTATATTAGACTTAATTCTTCTCACCACTCCAATTTTCACCATTAACTAGGTATTTTATTAATATTTCTTCTTGGGATGCTGTCAAGACCATATTTAATACTTATCCTCAGTTGCCCTGGCAACTGCATTAATACAGGACGAGAGTCACTAATAGGTTGCTATGGGATATTTGTGAAGGAGTTAAGTTTTTACAATAATGTGGTAACTTTCATCTGTCAGGCCTCAAGTCAACAGGTTTATTTATCAATTCAACTTGCCATGGAGAAATTTGAACTCTCAGCCACTGGACTGCATCTGTAGTGTGATAATCACCAGGTTAACAGAACTTCTCATTATTCAGAACAGCAAGTTTTTTTCATAGTAACTTCATTGCAGTGTTAATGAAGCCTACTTGTGACAATAATAAAGATTATTATTAAAATATTAGGGCTCAGGAGAGCAGAGAAAAGTCAGAGAGGTGTGGTGTATACATGAGCTCTGACTGACTTGGAACCAAATTGTAAACTTTGCTTCAGGGGATTTCCATTTTATTCACCCACACTGGATGTCTGTGTGGTCCCTCTAGAATCTTGTCAGACATACTTATGTATGCCCCTTCAATTGTTATGCTACTGTTCATGGAAACAGTGATCCCATTGTGGTTTCGAGCATAGCATTACAGCTACAATGGCATTAAGCCAATAAAAAAGTAGCTTTCTTTCATTGTCTGTTTTTTATATATAGGTACCAGATTATAATGGATGGTACCATAGCATAATGTGTGGAGGCATACAATTAAAAGGATTCCAAGATGGAGGTCAAAGTGCTGGTTGTTGTTTTAGACCAAAAATAAGTTGAAGGAATAGTAGATCCAAGTTCCAATGTCAGTCTTGGGTCGATGGTAACATGTCTGTCAGAAAGTTGTCAGTTCAACCCCACTCGAGATTGGGCACGTAACCCATGATGACACTCAAGTGATGCATCATTAGAGGTGCCACCTCTTGGATCAGATTTAAACCAAAGCCCCGCCCCCCCTTTAAGATGGTCATCGGAGATGCTTTGACTCCATTTTTTAACTTCCCCAATGTCCTGACCAGTATTTGTATCTCAATCAGCATCACTAAAATTAGATTAATTGATATTTCTCATATTGCTACCTTGCATCACATACTGTTGGCAAAGTTGCTGTTGACAGTGAAACACTGGAACAGTCTGAACCTCAAAAGTACTGAATCATTGTTTGGAGAGACCCTGGGATCAAGAAAACGCTTTATAAATGAAAGTACTGTCTTTCTCAAAAAAACAATGCTGGAAATCACCTGGTTCACCAGCATCTGTGGAAAGAGATACAGAGTTATCACTTTTTCCAGAAACTCATAATTGTGTATAATTCAACTGGGACAACACCAGCCTACCCTGCTCATGAAAACAATCCTTGCCAATACAACATTATCAAGGAAAAATCTACAGATGATGGACATCGGAAATAAAAACAGGAAATGCGGGGAAAACTAAGTAGATGTGGCAGCATATGTGGAGAAAGAAACACAGAGTCCAATTTGACTTCTCCTGAACTCAATTGACAATCTAATCTTTCCTCACAACCATTCTCCAGTTCAGACAGTATTCTTGTAAATCTCCTCTGTACCCTCTCTCGTGCAATCCCACCTTTCCTACAGTGAAATTACCAGAACTGCACACAGTGCTTCAGCTAACCAGTGTTTTTCATCAGTTCCAGCTCCTCTATTCTATGCCTTAGCTACTAAAGGCGAGTATTCCATATGCCGTCCTCATCACCTTAACTAACTGTCCAGCCATCTCCATGGATCTGTGGACATATATACCAAGCAACCTCTGTTCTTCTCTACATCTCAGTATTCAGCTGTTTATTGTGTATTCCCTTTCCTGGTTAGCCGTCTCCAAATGCATTATCGCACACTTCTATGGATTGAAAAACATTTGCCACTCTTCTACCTACTTAACTAGTCCACTGATATCTTCCTGCATCTACAGCCTTCTTCATTATGAAATGAAATGAAAATCGCTTATTGTCACAAGTAGGCTTCAAATGAAGTTACTGTGAAAAGCCCCTAGTCGCCACATTCCGGCGCCTGTTCGGGGAGGCTGTTACGGGAATCGAACCGTGCTGCTGGCTTGCTTTGGTTTGCTTTGGTTTGCTTCCAAAGCCAGCGATTAGCCCTGTGAGCTAAACAGCCCCAACCGCTAAACAGCCCCAACAGCTATCAACCACATGGCTAATTTAAACTTGTTAATGATAACCCCTATGTTCCAAATCATTGGCAAAGATCACAAAAACGAGGAATCTAGAATGAACCCCTGCTGAATCCCATTGGAAAAGCTTTCCGGTCACAAAAACACTCACTGAGTGTTACCTTTTACTTCCTGCCTCCAAGCCAATTTTGGATCCAACTGGTCAGCTTATTTTGAATCCCATGGGCTTTAATGACCAGTCTATGTGGGACTTAATCAAAAGACTTGTTAAAATCCACATAAACTACAGAAAATGCACCTCACTGACCTTCCTCTTACTGTCCTTGTTACCTCCTCAAAAATCTCCAACATGTTAGTCAGACATGACCTTCCCTTAACAAGTTTGTGCTGACTACCTTTGATTAATCCCCGTCTTTATACATTATCCTGTCTCGCAGAATTTTCTCCAATAACATTTCCACCACAGAAGTCATGCTGACTGGCCTGAAAATATTCAGTCTTTCCCTTTTTAAAACATATTAACGGTTCTTCAGTCCTCTGCACCATGCCTGTAGCCAGAGGATTGAAAAACGATGCTCAATGCCTTCACTATCTCTTTTCTTGCTTTCCGTACCAATTTAGGATACATTTAATCCAGGCTTGGGGACTAACATTGAAAAGGGCTAAACCGCTTAATGCTTCCCTCCTCACTATGTTAATTTCATCTAATATTTCACCTAACTCCTTCCTGATTGCTTTGTCAGTATTGTCTTTCTCATTTGCGAAAAAAGGTGTTTAACATTATTTGAAAATCAATGAGAAAATACAATTGAAACACTTAGAAATCCAGAGACAACACTACCAACGCATGTCACCAGAATCTGGTAATTGAAATAAAATGGCATTTTTTATGATTAAAGTCAAAGAACAATGAAGATTACAGCACAAAAACAGACTCTTCGACCCTCCAAGCCCCTTCACCAACCATGCTGCCCGTCTGAACTAAAACTCCCTCGGTATGGGAAAGGGAAGGATATAATATACTGGTTTTGCCCTAATGACAAGAAATATTATAAGTTCCACGGCAACTGATGATATCATATTTAGTGTACCTCATCTCATTACCTAGATGAACAGTCCAAAGAAGTGGTTAGGTAGATTGGCCATTCAAAATGTCCTCTTCGTGTCCAGGGATGCGAGGGTTAGGTGGGATTACGGGGTTGCAGGTACAGGACGGAAGCCTGGTTAGAGTGCTCTATCAGGAGTGCAGGTGCAGACTCAATGGGCCCATGGCCTCCTTCTGCACTGTTGGGATTCGATAATTCGATGAACACTATTCGTAATAATCCTCCCATAACAATTGCTTTTGATTTCTACAGCCAGCTTTATCAACAATCAAAAGCAATGAAGAGCAAACTGTACTTCAAACCATTCAAGAAGCAAGAATTAACCTATTGAAATATGTTCTATCATTGAATGTCCAAATAATAATAATGGCTTATCGTCACAAGCAGGCTTCAATGAAGTTACTGTGAAAAGCCCCTAATCATCACATTCCGGCGTCTGTTCGGGGAAGCCGAGTGATGTTAATCTGCTTCAATAACTGCCACTTTCTTACTACTTTCAATATTCTCAATCAACTGCACAGCATTATATTGTGTCAATTTTCCATGGAACTAATTAGGTCTCTCTGATACCTGCATCTTCTCCAAAATGGTCTAGATCAGACAGAGCAGTAATTTTTGCATTTTGGCTTTGCTTCATTCCAAAGCAGTAAGCAAACAGGACAAATTAAAGGAAGGGATAGTCAGCAATTGCCTTCCTAATAAGCATCTCACAAAAATTGACGAACAATTGATTTCATGAAAATAGATTAATAATAGATTTCCATATTTATTGTGCAAAGGCAACTTCAAACAAACCTCAAGTTTATTGTTATCAACATGCTAGTACCATTTTGTATTTGTTAAAAATTATGCCTTTTGTCAGAAAACACCCTCTTTTACAGAAATTGTTGATGAATTGAAATTATTACAGTCACTATTTAACCAATAGTTCTACTTGAAATACCTCGAGTCTGGAGAAAACCTTGATGTATACTGCAGAATCAAAAAGCATTTTAAGTGCAAGTGAGAATTCACTTTCCTGATATTTTTTGTGATCGTCAATCTCAGTCAGCGCTCATAGCAAAAAGTCACTCCAGACAAGTTTGCATTCAGTCATCCATTTGTGCATGATTAGATTCAAGGTAATTGAAACATGAAGCTAATATGAGCTGAAGGCCAACAGCTGTGCTACACTGTGCAATGCGCCCAAGGAAAATCTCATTAACCAGAATCTACCTGTAGAGCAATTTTGTGTGCTTCTCTGTCAATGCAAAAAGTACTTCTGAATTTAGAAAATGCAATAATATTTGATTAAAATTCCCTTAAGACCTTGTGCCACCTTTAAGATAGAGCACTGAATGCTAGGGACCCACAAGTAAAAGGCTTCGAAAAGTGAATCCTTCTTACTTCCTTAAATTAGAATATTGTGTACAAAATGGGAGTCATTGACAGAAATAAGAAGCAGTCAGCCAAGCAATAATCCCTTTTGAATCCAGGCAAATATCACTCAGAGGCTTGCATGAAGCAAAAGAGGGCTAAATCACAGTAGTAAGAGATCCCATAATGTTAATGTTCACACCGCAAGGGAAGATGATTCAAAAATTATATAAGCTCTTCAGCTACATGTTTAATTTGAACCCATATAATAAAGTACAGACTTCTCTGTAAATGTAATTGTCGCCCAAGCCATATTAAAATGAATTTTGAAATTAAATCATAGCAATTGGTTGACTGTACAGATTTTGTGGTAAAGGTGGGTTAAGCTTCCTTGTCTCCCTTTTGCGTCCCTGTGCAGAACTGCTCTCATCGTACTTCTAACACGGTACTAGATTACTCAAAATATTGACAGATTGGATTAAATGCGCCAGGAAAAAAATCAGGACTATTATACCTATCCTGGTATCAATGAGCTCCTAAACGAAACAGAGATTAAGTTAAAAAAGCCTCTGCATTTAATATTTTCTTAAATTCAGATAGCTGTTCTGACTATAGCAGGAACTGCAGACATTTCCTTTGCTTGCATTCACTTTCAATGCACAGTGATGTGTAATGATGCAGGATAGCTGGTCAACCAACTCTCAAACTCAACAAAAGATGAAGCATTATAATGGATATATGAAAAGGCTGACTGCAAAAGCCCTACAATTTTCATTGTAAGTGCAAAAAGAAATGCTCACTGAGATAGAAAAGCCTCTTGAGTATATATTCTCTTCAACACTTTAAGATAGTGAGAGGACAGAGAAAGAAAGAGGTGATGGAGAGGAATTCATCAGTAAAAGAAAAAAATAAACTACCGTTTTTGTGCTCCCAAAATAAATCAAAACAGGGAGGATAATGTTATTAAGTTCTCAAATACATGACAAACTATATCAAAGGTTAAACGGATTTCGTCTGTTACTTCCTCATGAACTTACCTAAATCTGTATGTGCACTGCTTAAAAGTTGTTTGAACTTTTCATGACGGGATTTTTCTCTTATCGCCATTGGTGGTGCCCCTGACGCATTCTGATCTGCAATTCGTGCCACTAATGGAATAACAGGCCGCGAAGGGAGTGACTGCTGTTTCTGGAGAGTTACTCTGCCTAAAGAGCCACCTGGAATAAAAATGAAGTTAGTCATTATTTTTTCCTATCAGACAAACTGGCTGCATCCCCCAACACGCATAATGACAATTTGAGAACAATATATTGCTATGTACTCATAGAAACAACTGCTGAAATGAATGAAAAATATCACATTTTTACTTCTTAACAGAGTGACTGCAAGATCACTTGCGGAATTTTCATTTTCATTGGTGATAGCATTACTTGCCAGTCCCATGAGCAATTTACATATACCCACTCCAAAGAGCAGTCTATGCTTATTCATTTATTTGAAGGGTGCAGTTAACCCTCAATATCTACTTAAACGTAGCAGACCAAAGAATTAGATGGAGATGCCTTATCACTAGTTTATAGGATATACTATATACCATCTCTAACATCTTATTGCTACCAAATTACAGATTAAACTACAAATCAGGTTTATTAAACATTGAAGGTTAAAATACTCAATGCACACATATATTTAGAGAAACTACATTTACCATTCTCCTGGAAATCTAAAAAAAAACCACACAGATCATTTTCCTGCACCTCCCTTCAATGCAGAATTCATCCAAGACACGTGGTTGCTTATTTCTCACATAACGATTTGTTACTGCAGCCTCTGATTCATGTTACAGTTGACAGCTTCAGACTGGCTGTGATCTTGGTGCAAATCCAAAATATACCTATGAAGTTCTTTGAAGGAATTTTGTAACGTTAAAACCAGAGTCCTCTGTAAGTCACTCAGAACTGCCAACTCAAAGATACTTCAAAAAGATTCACAGAATGCCAACCATAAAGCAGATTTGCTGTACAGAGAAATATTGAGCATTCTTTATTTCGAGGACCTGTAATTCCAGGATATAAACAGTACTGATGGTGCAGCTAGGCAGATGAACACGAACGCTCTGCACTCAACAGGCACTGGCATTTGAAATAAGCTTTTGTTCAAAAGAACCTACTAATACTTCATATTACAATTAATATTCTTTGTGGCTTTGTTAATTAGCAAATTGGCAGTTGATTTTAACATAGTGCAAATTAGAACCAACAAAAAATAATTTTATTATGTAGCAAATCCCCAAAGCCAAGCAAGAACTTCCTCATTTGCTGAGTTTAAGGTGATTAGACTGCACTGAATCTGTAGAGGTGACACACCTCAATAATGTGGAGCATTGTTTGTGTCTTTTCACAAGTGTATAAGCGGTTTGGACTTTGGCCCTAGAGGTAGAGAGTGGCTGCTTAGGGGCCCAAGCCTATCCTGAACCTTTTTAGCAAGGACCATCGTGGCAGTTCAAACCTGCTACTCGACGGATGGGCTTTGTCACGAATAACTTGTTAGTGGCTTCCCATTTCTTGATCTTAAGGATATCTGCTGGTAGGTCTTGCTTAGGAAGGGTGCAGCTTATGGGGTGTCAAGATGGAAGGCAACCAGTCGATCAGTTGAGCAGGGCAGCATAGAGTGGTAAATGAGGTGCAGCATGGATTACTTCAACCAGCTGTGGGTTTTCATCAGTCAGCACATGTGTGACAGAGTGATGTCTGCAGGGATAGAAAGCAAAGGAAGGGATATTGAGCAGAGGTATGTGATTTTGTGTGTGTGTGTATGTGTGTGTCTGTGTTTGTGTGTGTGTGATGAACTTTGCCAGACAGCTACATAGTACTCTGCTGCAGAATTTGATAGCAGAAGTACTTCGGTCCACAATGACAGGCAGCAGCATCCAAGTTGATCTGGCAAGTTTGGTTAGTACGCTGTTTCTAGTTTTCACCTTGTCTGTTTTCTTCACATGTTTCCAGAAAAAGGGCCCTATCTGGAGCCACTCCCAAGAAAGAATTCGATGAACAATCTAAGTAAAAATACAATGTACGTTTGCCTATCAAGCATAGACAATTTTCAGCACTCCATCAACCTATCTGTGCTGACCAAAAAAAGACCTCTCCAGCCTAATCCCACTTTCCAGCTCTTGGTGCATAGCCTTTTAGTTTACAGCACTTCACGTGCATAGTTTTAATATAATTGAGGGTTTCTACCACTACCGCTCCCTTTCAGGCAGTGAGTTCAAGACCCCCACCACCCTCTGGGCAAAATAATTCTCAAATATCCTCTATAATCCTTCTGCCAATTACTTTAAATGTAGGCCCTGGTTTTTTGATTTCTAAGGGCAATAGTCCTTTGCATCTATTCCATCTCGGCCCCTCAATTTTAAATGCTTCAATTAAATTTTCCTTTAGCCTCCTTTGTTCCAAAGAAAACAACTCCAGCCTAACCAACCTTTCCTGACAGCTAGCTTTCCATCCTTGGCAACATCCTCGTAAATGTCCTCCATACTTATCACTATGGTACGATTACATCCTTGATGTAATGGTTGACCAGAACGACAGGAAGTATTCTAGCTGTGGCCTAACTAGTGTTTTAAACTGTTTTAGTGTAGCCGCCGTGCTCTTTATATGTCAAAGCTAATAAAGAAAAGCAACCCATATGCCTCACTAACCAACTTATCAACTTGCACGACAACCCTTAGGGTGTGTTGACGTACACAGTTAGGTCATTCAATTAATTCCTCTAATGTTCAAATTATCGTATGTTGTATGCCCTTGCCAGGTTCTCCCCAAATACATTGCCTCACACTTCCCTGGATTGACCCGGGATTGAATTCAATTTGCCACTTCTCTGTCCACTTGGCCAGTCCATTGATATCTTCCTATACCCTGCAGCTTTCTTTCTCACCAACACATGACCAATTTCTGCATCATCTGCAAACTTCTTAAACGTGACCCTAGATTTAAGTCTAAATCATACTGGTACTATGTTACGACCCCCTGGGCTAATGCACGGTCAACTTCAGCCCTACTTGAACCAGAGTCACAACACAATTGAAATTAATAAATGATTCCCAGAAAACACCCAAAATATTTGGTCCTTGGCTGCCCAATGATTACAGTCACCAGGTTTGTAAAGTTAAACATAATTAATTTCAGTAATAACAATAACTATAATTTTAAAAGCAGCAAATACAACAGGTTAGCTATTATCTATTTCCTTACCCCTCCCCCTTTTTGACTCGCCCCCACCCTCTATACACACGCACAAGACAGACAAACAGAAGCACAGAGGGGAAAAGAGGCATGTAAAAAATAAAAGGGATAAGAGGTGATTTGAACACACCTTCCTTCAATCTAGGCTTTCAGTTTGAGGTTTTGCTTTCAGCCTGTAATGACTTTCACTGTAGATTCATTCAGGTCTCTGCAGTTTCAGAAATATTGAAGCTATGCAGCTTTTCTGGATAAAAGAGAGAGAGAGAGAGAGCTCCTTTCATCGGAGTGTCCAGGACCTCACTGTTCTTTCCTTGGTTCTCTGAAAAATCATCCCACTGGGGTAGGATCCAATAACCGCCTGCCCCCAGGCAGAATACAACCTTTGCCCAATTCATTGGCCACCAGCCAATCAATCGAACTGAGCTCCTCCTCCGATCGCTCGCATATGCCAAAAGGTCAGAGTTCTGCTGTTCAAAGGCTAGCACAATGTACTAGTTTGTAACTTTGAGTTCCTCACTTCCTCTACTGAACTTAAAATTAGATGTCTATTAAACATCCATGGATCAAAATGATAACGGCACAAATAAAGAAAGGGAATCAACAGGAAGGGCCCTTACACGACAAGAGCAAGGAATTCACATAAAACAAACTTCCAGTCACAAAAAAAAAACTGACAACATGACACTTCGCTCTCTGTCATCTCCAACTTGATACTTTCCCATTAGATCCAATGGACATCTACTTTTATAACCTGTCTGCCATATTGGGCAATGTCAAAAGCCTTGCTAAAATTCATACGGCGACAAGGAATCCATGTCGTCTTTTTAAGGCTAAAATGTCCAATTCATACTTGGTGGGCATTGGGCGAGTTTATTTCAAGATTCTGACTTCACTTATGATATTTTTTAGCATTTTTAAGTTTTGTCCCAGTTCCTGTATTCTGCCCTCATTTTGTCCTCATTTTTAAGCTTCAATTTCCTGGTATCTTCTCAAATGATTCTCTTCAACACTATTTCTAATGACTTGACTTGACATATTTTTGAATGGAAGGTGCCCAATTTATAATACTCTTTCAGGAGACTGGACTGATTTTTTATACATGTAACATATAATACCCAAAATTCCATTTACTTCCAAAAAAATCTTTCCCTCCCATGTTCAAGAACTTGAAGGAAAATGAGCTACAATGTTGAAAACCACCCAAATAAACTTAAATCTGGATAAGCCAAGAAAGAAAAAATAATTGTTGCACGAGAAAATAACTTCAGGAAAATAGGAGAAATCTTTCCCAGAATCCTCGATACTTTCCAGAAAACCGGGGTTACCGCAAACTATGCACCAATCCTAATTTCCTCAAGCAGGTAGAACTATCTAGAACCCAAATAACTGTTTCTATCTAACCTGTCCCTCCACAAATGCTTCGAATCATCATTTTGTTCGAGTTTCTCTTCCAACTTCCTATGCCTATTATGAACACATGCCATCGATGGAACCCAATTCCTGTTTCATGAATCTCATTCCCACTAAACTGCTGATCCTCCTCCACCAGCCCAGAATCCCAATAGCTAACAATATAAACGATTCCCTCTGCTCAGGGGCTACCCCCTCCTTTACCATCACAATTCCCCTCTTTAAAAAAATCAGCCTCCTCTTTCCTTGCAATATGTAGCCACACCTGCAACCCCTTTTTCCACTCCACTCCAATTCATTCTTCGCCTTCCATATCTCTACCAATTTAGTCAGTAATTTCTCTGCTTGCATCCTCCTACCAGTCACATTTCTGCCCCTCCAAAAGTGGCCTTAATGACCAGACAAAGTATATTTTCCAAGGCTTCTTAGCAGCCTTTGAAATGGTCAAACACTCCAATGCCTTTCCTCTTTTGTCCAGTTTGGGGAGATCACCCTTAATATGTTGCACTCCTCAAGTGCATCCCTAACAATGACCTCTCCTCCCAACTCATTATATCGGTCATCGCTTCCAACATTAAAAATTCTATTTTCCTTCGACTCCACCCTCTTGTCCATCCCCTCTCCTTCAACCCACCATTGGTGGTCATGTCTTCAGCTTGTGCCTCCTCTCTTAAGCCCTAAACTCCCTCTTTGAATAATTTTCTGGTCACCGCATCTCATAGCTCTTCTTTGAATTGGCATCCACTTTTATTATACTTCTTGAAGCCCTTGGGAAATTTTCAATGTTCGAGTGTTAGAGGTAAATAATGATGAAGTTTTTAAGGGATAGCTAAATAAACATGAGGGAGAAAAGAATAGAAGGATATGATCTGATGAGATCATTTTTTTAAAAATGAGGCAGATGCATAACCAGTTGGGCCAAATGATCTGCTTCTGTGTTGTAACTTGCAACTCTCTACTTTTCGAAATGAGTGCAGTTCCAACAACACTCCAAGCTAGACACCATCCAGGACAAAGCAGCCCACTAGAATGGCACCCATCCACAAACATTCACTCCCTCCACCACCAATGCATAGTGGAACACTGTGTACCATCAACAGGACACACCGCAGGAACTTAGCAAAGTTTCTGAAACAGCACCTTCCAAATCCACGCCCGCTACCATCTAGAAGGACAAGGGCAGCAGATACCTGGGAACACCACCACCTGGAAGTTTCCATCCAAGCCACTCATCATTTTGACTTAGAAATATAATTACTGTTTCTTCACTGTTGCTGGATCAAAATCCTGGTGCTCACCCCACTAATATTACTGTAGGTGCACTTGCATCACATAGACTGCAATAGTTCAAGGTGACAGTTCACCACCACCTTCTCAAGGGAAATTAGGGAAAAGACAATAAATGCTGGCCCAGCCAGCTACGTCCATATCCCATGAAGTGAATTTTTTTTTTAAAAATCTGTAGAATGCCATTCAATATGTGTTTACATGTATCATATATACATTGTTATATCCAAGATACAATGGACATAAGAATGCACATACTGATTGTCCTAATCTACTGTGAAAAAAGTGCATCCTGTTATAATTTGAGATCGCTCCCAATCTTTTTACCTTAAGAAAATCTAGATCCAAGTTAATGCCTTCTTCAAAAGTCAACACCCAAAAACAAAACCATACTCTCATAATCAGAAGCACAACTTGATAATGCGGTGAATTACCCCTTTGTGATGTACAGTGAAACCAGTAGGCACTGCCCACATCCTACAATTTGTGATCGCTCCAAAATCGACAAGGATCAATACAATTAAAATGCTACACAATTTAGGTTTAAAATAATTTCAATTAAGAGACAGAAACTGAAGTCGGTCAATCATAATGAGGACATTTCTTCCCAGTACTTTATTAAAAAAAAGTTTCCATCAATGGGAAGTCTCAAAACTAGTGCAGTTCTCTGCAGTGACTTTTACAACTTGGCCAGCGAGTTGTCACAAGAGCAAGATTTTTCATGGAGTCCCTACAGTCATACAGCAAGAAGGGAATTGAAGAACATATGCTGCCACTCCCATTTATATCTCTTTTCCACGAGAAAGAAAAATATACCAATACATTTCACAATTGATCAAAGCTACCAATCACACATGGATTTCAAAATTATCAAGAAAAGATTGAAGAACAAGCTATTGAGAGCCTAGGGAGACCCCAATGTTAAATTGTTCCATTATCCAAGTAAGCTTTGTATCTTCTAATTGCTATTGAGTAATACAAGCTGTTTGATCTGAAATGGTCAACGGCATTTGCTATAGCCAGGAGCTGCTAATTCTGATAATGTACACCTGACTCATTTAGGACAAAGTGCCTTATGATTGTTCATCAATTAACATGTCACAAGCCCAAGCTATCTGATCAAACATGTTAATCTGATGAAGGCGGTTTACAGGGAAAGCTGTCTCTGAAGAAAGACTAACTTCCTCAAATTCACCAAAAAACTGCCTTGAAGACTATCTTAAATTTGATGGGGTACTTGCATAGCTGCAATTCTTAAGAATCTTGTGAAGTTATTAAGATTTTAAACAGGACAGGTCGTTAATCTGTCATACCCTTTACCAATATGAACTGACACTTTGTAACCACCAGTGTGTAAAAGAAGAGACACATAAGGCTGTTAGCATTCAAATAAATCAATCCCTCTCGAAAACAGCTCAAACTTTTGGAATTCTAAAAACTCAGTAAAAGAATTTAATCCTAAACAAGCATTTGGAGGGAACCTGTACGCTTTATTAGACAACAGTAGTATAACGTTTCCATGTAGCCATTCTTCTCTATACAAAAGTAATTTCAAAAAAACAAATTCCACATCAGCAATGTATAATAAATGCCCAAATTAATTTTAACAAAATTTACTGGTAAGTTTTCAGTAAACAATTTTCATGAACTATATAGCACCCTGCTCCAGCGACAACACGAGCAGTCCAGATTTGAAAAACTGCCAGCTCAACCATGTAATTTACATTTGAGTTTCAGAAGTTAAAAATGAAAGCAACTTTCATCATTTAGTAAGTAACTCCAATTAAGACCTCCATTTCCAAACATTCTCTCATTTCCTTCTCTGTAGCATTTTCCATCACTATTTTTGCATAATCTTTCATTGAACTCATCAGTACGTGTGTTTCCATCCTCTACACCTGCCACCCTTGTGCCCAACAAAGACTAAATTTGGCAATGATCTGTGGTCTATTTCATGCTAAGGACAGACACCAATTAAGAACTAGGCTGAGCTCACACATATTTCACAAGTACCCTTCCCTTACAGCTGGCAGAAAGTAGAGAATTTCTTTCCAATATTTTAAATTGGATTTAATCCCATTTTTCCAGAGATGAAATGAAAGTGCACTAGCCAACTATGTCAGGCCAAGTACCTACTACGAATGGCTACTGCCGACATATTCAACAAAAACAGTAACATTCAATACGGCACAGTGGTTAGCACTGCTGCCTCACACGCCAGGGACCGGGGTTCAATTCTGGCCTTGGGTGACTGTTGGGTGTTTGCACATTCTCCCAGTGTCTGCATAGGTTTCCTCTGGATCCTCCGGTTTCCTCCTATAGTCCAAAGATGTGCAGGTTGGGTGGGGTTGCAGACATAGGGTAGGGGAGTGGGCCAGTGCAGACTTGGTGGGCCAAATGGCCTCCTTCTGGGCCATACGGATTCCATGGTTTCTAAAGCAGTTCCCATATTGCAACTATGAGGCACAATTTCAGGAATCAAAACCAACTTTATTATAATATTAATGATCACTACATGTGCTTTACAGGTTAGTCTCTACCAAAAGAAATTACCCTCTGGCTTTTGCAAGGCTGAGGTCAACACTACCCAACATTACATACAAAATGTACCAGGGAATTCCACAACAGAAATGTCATTTTATGAAAATATGCTTCCGACCAACCAATCTACCTGCCAGCAGTCATCAATGACAAGGTTCACAATGAGTTTGCCAAACTTAAAAGCCAGAAGCTAATTTCTTGCAGTAATTTTGAAAAAGTAAAAATAAATTCTGAAATAAGAGTCTAAAAACTCAAGCAAACAGACAGGCAGAAATCTATCAGGAGATATGTAAACAAAAGCAACTACTCTTAAATTTTCTCTAACCTGGTGTGCCGAATTATACTGAAATCCTCCAATTTATGAAACATCAGTGCGGCAGAATAAATCATCTCAAAAAGGCTTGTGAAATTTGTCATGTATTTCTCAAATCAACATAAACAGAGGTGAATTTCAGCTGAAAGATTGATAAGTAGATGTGACCCAGTTTCTAAAGCATAAAACTAACTCTTCATGGATTACCAAATTCCCACAAGCAATTTGTAATCTTCAAGGTCTCCACAGAATGCCAGCTCCTGGTTTTGCTGAAATTACCCAATGTCCCAAGGAGTATGCCCTCTGTAATTGCATCAGCCTGGCATTAAATATGATTGATATTATAGTGATCCTGTTAACAGCAAGTGTTACAATTCATTGCACACATCTTGTTTGATGGGAAAGGACTCCACTGGTCTGCTGCTCCAGGACTTAACCCTCTAGCCATGAAGATAGAAGATGAGAAAATCAACCAATGAGTCACTAAACAGGCATAGTAATTTCACCTACTTTTGACTCTAAATTAAGACAAGGATCAGCATAAATTCCACTGGTGGTTTATTAAAATAGACAGATTAGGTTAAAGGTGAACAAACCCTTATTCACAAGTGAAATGTTATACAGCCTCACTTGAAGTCTTTGCAACTCGTTAAGGATCTCTTAATGGCACACAACCTTTCTAGATAGACGAGCAGCTTTTTTTCTTCCTTCCGTTGCTCACATCTCAGAAATTAAGAAAACCGTGCTTCTTGTTCTGCGAAGGAGGTGTGCTTGCTCATTATTACAGGACTTTTCCTGGGTTTTCTAAGCTTTATTACACGGCTAAATAAAAGAGCAAAGATGTTCATATTTTGTTAAGAGGGAGAGACTTAGAGAACAAGAAAATGGAGTTAAGATATAAAGTGGGGTTAAGTAACATTGTAATGGTTCTGCTTGATGCATCATCCAGAAACAGTCCTGCCAGAACACAGTACATAAGAATTAGGAGCAGAAATAGGCAATTCAGCCCTTTGAGCCTGCTCCACCATTCAATCAGATCATGGCTGATCTCTTCCTGGTGTCAAATCCACCTCCCCACCTTTTGCCCGTATCACCTTAACCATCAAAAATATATCTATCTCTTACTCAAATCCCACTACACTATGAGGCAGCGAGTTCCATAAATACATCACTCTCTGTGAGAAGTAGTTCCTCCTCATCTCAGTTCCAAATCTACCACCTCTCAAACCATATTTGATTTGATTTATTGTCACATGTACCGAAGTACAGTGAAAAAGTATTTTTCTGCAGTCGATGGAACATACACAGTACGTACATAGTAGACAAAAAGAATAATCAACAGAGAACATGGACAAATGGTACATCGACAAACAGTGATTGGTTACAGTACGGAACAAGGGGCCAAACAAAGCAAATACATGAGCAAGAGCAGCATAGGGCATCGTGGATAATGTTCTTACAGGGAACAGATCAGTCAGAGGGGGAGTCGTTGAGGAGTCTTGTAGCTGTGGGGAAGAAGCTGTTCCTATGTCTGAATGTGCAGGTCTTCAGACTTCTGTACCTTCTGCCTGATGGAGGGGTCTGGAAGAAGGCAATGCCTGGATAGGAGGAGTCTCTGATAATGCTGTCTGCCTTCCTGAGTCAGCGGAAGGTGTATACAGATTCAATATGGGGGTGGCAAGCTTGTGTGATGCGTTGGGCTGAGTTCACCACACTCTGCAGTTTCTTGCGATCTTAGACCGATCAGTTGCCATACCACGCTGTGATGCAGCCGGATAGGATGTTCTCTATCGCACATCTGTAGAAGTTTGAGAGAGTCGATGCAGACATGCCAAATTTATTTAGCTTCCGTAGTAAGTAGAGACATTGTTGGGCTTTCTTGACTGTTGCATCAACGTGAGTGGATCAGGACAGACTGTTGGTGATATTGACCCCAAGGAACTTAAAGCTGTCGACCATCTCCACTTCAGAGCCATTGATGCAGATGGGAGTGTGTGTAATGCGACGCTTCCTGAAGTCGATGATCAGTTCCTTGGTCTTTCCAACATTTAGAGAGGTTGTTTTCGGAACACCATGCAACCAACTGATTTATTTCCCTCCTGTAGTCTGATTCGTCGTTGTTTGAGATACAGCCCACCACAGTCATATCATCTGCAAACTTATAGATTGAGTTAGAGTTAAATCTTGCCACACAGTCATGTGTGTATAGGGAGTACAGTAGTGGACTGAGTACACATCCTTGTGGGGCTCTGGTGTTGAGGACTATTGTGGAGGAGGTGCTGTTGCCTATGCTGACAGATTGCGGTCTGTTGGTGAGGAAGTCGAGGATCCAGCTACACAGAGAGGGTCAAGTCCAAGATTGCGGAGTTTGGTTATTTGTCTTGTCGGAATAATGGTGTTGAAGGCGGAGCTGCAGTCGATGATCAGCAGTCTTACATAGGTGTCCTTGTTGTCGAGGTGCTCGAGTGTTGATTGTAGAGCCAGGGAGATAGCATCTGTTGTGGACCAGTTGCGGTGATAAGCAAACTGCAGTGGATCGAGACCGTCTGGGAGGCTGGCAGGCATCTGTCTTCACGACTAGCCACTCGAAGCATTTCATGAGAACAGACGTCAGGGCCACCGGTCGGTAGTCGTTGAGGCAGGCTACCATGTTCTTCTTTGGTACTGGTATTATGGTGGTCTTCTTGAAGGAGGTGGGGGACCTCAGAGCGGAGGAGTGAGGTGGTGAAGATATCTGCGAATACACTCGCCAGCTGCTCTGCACAGGCTCTGAGTGCTTGCCCAAGGACTCCATCGGGGCTCATCGCTTTCAAGTAGGCAGCTCTTACCTCAGAGGCTGTAATAGTGGATATGGGTGTGTCCAGGGCTGTTGGGGCGGGTGGCACTGATACATTGGCTGACTGCTCAAGCGGGCATAGAACTTGAAGCGGGGAGAGATGCTCCAACCACAGATATTCCACCTGGCCTTGCTTTATAGCCTGTGATCTTGTGTAGGCCCTGCCATAGTCGTCGTGGGTTAGTGACTTGGCCTGGGACTCTAATTTGATGCGGTATTGTCTTTTTGCATCCCTGATGGATTTCCGTACGTCGTACCTGGATTTCTTATATAGGTCAGCGTCGTCAGACTTGAACGCCTCCGTCGGGAACTTCAACAGGGAGTGAACACTTTGGTTAAGCCAGGGTTTCTGATTGGGGAACACACGTATTGTTTTCTTTGGTACAAAGTTCTCGACACACTCACTGATGTAGTCTGTGACGGTGGTTGCGTACTCGTCCAGGTTAGCTGCCGCGGCCTTGCATGTGGACCAGTCATCAATCTCCAAACAGTCGCGGAGGATGTCCTCAGATTTCTCGGGCCAGCACTGCACGGTTTTCTTGACTGGCTCAGCACGCTTGAGTTGCTGTTTGTAAGCCGGAAGTAGGAATACCGACTTGTGGTCGGATTTGCCAAAGTGTGGTCGGGGAATGTAGTGGTAGGCACCTTTGATGCTCGCGGAGCAGTGATCCAGGGTGTTTGCACCTCAGGGTGTTTGCACCTCAGGTGGAACAGCAGATATGTTGAAGAAGTTTGGGTAGGATCTTCCGGAGGTTGGCCTGGTTGAAGTCTCCAGCCACGATCGTCAGGGCTTCGGGTACTTTGTTTCTTGGTTGTTGATGGTGGAATGTAGTTTGTCAAGTGCTTTCTTCACTTCCGCCTGGGGTGGGACATAGACTGCTGTTACGAGTACATAGGTGGATCACTTCCGGTTGCGGCTATGCAGAGCTAAGCCGCACGTTCGACAGCTCCCGCCTAACGGACTTTTGGGCTCTTTTAAGGGCCCCCAGCAGTACTTGCTCGACGGTTCCCGACGTGGGAAGGTGTCTGCAGCGGATCCCCAGTGGTCTATGGTCTTGACCAGGAGCGGGGCCAGCAGAATAGCGGTGGCAGCGCCTAAGAAAAAGCGGGGCAAGAGAATCAAGATGCCGGCCGGCGGAGGCCTCGAGGAATGGAGGCAGTGGGCGCAGGTGCAGCAGGAGACCCTCCAGCGCTGTTTTCAGGAGCTCAAAGCGGAGCTGCTGGACTCGCTGAAGGCGAATACGGACAAGCTGCTGGCGACTCAGACAGCCCAGGGGGCGGAGATCCGGGAGCTCCGACAACAAGCTTCTGAAAGAGAGGATGAGGCCGCGGCCCTCGCGGTAAAGGTGGAGATGCACGAGGTATTCCACAAGAAGTGGCAGGAGCAGTTCGAGGAGATAGAGAACCGGTCGAGGCGGAAAAAGTTGCGGATCCTGGCCTCACGGAGGGGCTGGAATGGTCAGACCTGGGGCCCTATGTGGTCGTTTTGTTGAACTCGTTGATGGGAGCTGGGTCCTTCCAGGGGCCCCTGGAGCTGGAGGGGGCCCACAGAATACTGGCCAGGAGGCCCAAACCGAATGAGCCGCCACGGGCGGTGCTGGTGCGGTTCCACCGGTTCGATGACCGAGAGTGCGTGCTTAGGTGGGCCAAGAAGGAGCAGAGCAGCAAGTGGGAGAACACGGTAGTGCGGATCTACCAGGACTGGAGTGCGGAGTTGGCCAAGCGGAGGGCCGGGTACAACCGGACGAAGGCGGTGCTCCACAGAGTGTGAAGTTTGGCATGTTACAGCCGGCACGTCTGTGTGTCACCTACAAGGACCGGCACTTTTATTTAGAGTCCCCGGAGGAGGCGTGGGCCTTTGTGCAGGCCGAGAAGTTGGACTCTGACTGAGGGTCGGGGGTTTGTAAAGAACTGTGTTAACTTTTGTTGGGAAGGGTCTCTGTTTTATGCTGTTTCATGCTGTTTTAAGCTGGTTGTGTGTGGTTTCTAGGGTGGGTGGGGTGCTGTCTTTTTTTCCAGGGGCGGGGTCGGGCAGAGGGAAAGCGCGGTCTTTTCTTCTGTTTCCCGCGCTGAGGGTGGATGGGGGCGGGGTCGGAGCTGAGAAGCACAGGCTTTTTTCCTGCGCAAGAGCCGGAGGGGGAGGAGGAGGGTCTGCTGATGGGTCTGGGGGAGGAGGAGTAGCCCCACGTGGGGAGGGGTCGGAGGTGTGGCGGGAGCTGCTGGGGTCAGCAGAGGTTAGCTGGCTCACGGGAGTGCTATGGGGGGGGGGGTTGCTGCTGAAATGGCCAGGAACGAGCTGGAGTCTGCAGGGGGGGGCCGGGGTGGGGGTTTGCCGCCATGGGGAATGGGCCGAGCGAGGGGCGCTGGTCTGGGGCGGGCAGGGGACGGGTTATGGCTAGTCGGCAGGGGAGGGGGGCAGGGAGCCCTCTAATCCGGCTGGTAACTTGGAATGTGAGGGGGCTGAATGGGCCGGTCAAACGGGCCCGCGTGTTTACGCACCTGAAGGGGCTGAAGGCGGACGTGGCTATGCTCCAGGAGACGCACCTGAAGGTGGCGGACCAGGTTAGACTGAGGAAGGGCTGGGTAGGCCAGGTGTTTCATTCGGGGCTGGATGCAAAAAATCGGGGGGGGGGGGGGGGGGGGGGGGGGCGATTCTGGTGGGAAAAAAGGTGTTGTTTGAGGCGTCAAAGGTGGTGGCTGACAGTGGAGGAAGGTATGTGATGGTGAGCGGCAAGTTGCGAGGGGAGCGGGTGGTGCTGGTGAATGTCTATGCCCCAAATTGGGACGATGCGGGTTTTATGCGGCGCATGTTGGGCTGCATTCCAGATCTGAGACGGGGGGGCTTGATACTGGGGGGGGGGGACCTTAACACGGTGCTGGATCCCCCATTGGATCGATCCATGTCCAGGACGGGCAGGAGGCCCGCAGCGGCTAAGGTGTTGAAGGAGTTTATGGACCAGATGGGAGAGGTGGATCCGTGGACGTTCGCGAGGCCAAGGGCCAGGGAGTATTCATTTTTTTTTCCCACGTGCATAAAGCCTATCCCCGGATCGATTTTTTTGTCCTGAGCAGGGGGCTGATTTCGAGGGTGGAGAATGCCGAGTATTCGGCCATAGTCATTTCGAACCACGCCCCGCACTGGGTAGACCTTGGGCTGGGGGAGGAGAGGGACCAGCGCCCGCTCTGGCGTCTGGAGGTGGGACTGCTGGCGGATGAGAAGGTGGGCGGGCGGGTTCGAGGGTGTATCAAGAGGTACTTAGAGGCCAATGATAATGGGGAGGTCCAGGTGGGGACGGTTTGGGAAGCATTGAAGGCAGTGGTTAGAGGGGAGTTGATTTCCATTCGAGCCCATAGAGAGAGGGGACAGCAAAGAGAGAGGAAGAGGTTGGTGGGGGAGATGGTGAGGGTGGATAGGAGATACGCGGAGGCTCCAGAGGAGGGACTGTTGAGGGAGCAACGTAACCTTCAGGCCGGGTTCGACTTGCTGACCACCGGAAAGGCGGAAGCTCAGTGGAGGAAGGCACAGGGAGCGGTGTACGAATATGGGGAGAAGGCGAGTAGGATGCTGGCGCATCAGCTTCGTAAGCGTGACGCGGCCTGGGAGATTGGTGGAGTGATGGATAGGGGAGGCAAGGTGGTGCGAAGGGGGGTGGACATTGATGGGGTCTTCAGGGACTTTTATGGGGAATTGTACGGGTCCG
Source organism: Scyliorhinus canicula (assembly GCF_902713615.1). NCBI lineage: Eukaryota > Metazoa > Chordata > Chondrichthyes > Carcharhiniformes > Scyliorhinidae > Scyliorhinus > Scyliorhinus canicula. The sequence goes on from NC_052160.1 coordinate 115,662,299, forward strand.
AGCCCCCGGTGGAGGCGGGGGGAATGGGGCGCTTTTTGGACAGGCTGAGATTTCCGAAGGTGGAGGAGGGATAGGTGGAGGGGCTGGGGGCGCCGATTGAGCTGGAGGAGCTGGTCAAAGGGATAGGTAGCATGCAGTCGGGGAAGGCGCCGGGGCCGGATGGGTTTCCGGTCGAATTTTACAAAATGTATGCAAACCTGCTGGTCCCCCTGTTGGTTAGGACCTTTAACGAGGCAAGGCCCCCGACTATGTCACGGGCGCTGATTTCCTTGATCCTTAAACGGGTCAAGGACCCCCTGCAGTGTGGATCATATAGGCCGATCTCGTTGTTAAATGTGGATGCCAAGCTGTTGGCGAAGATCTTGGCCACAAGGATAGAGGACTGTGGGCCGGGGGTCATTCATGAGGACCAGACGGGGTTTGTGAAGGGAAGGCAGCTGAACACCAATATACGTAGGCTTCTGAATGTTATCATGATGCCGGCGGTAGAAGGGGAGACGGAGATAGTGGTAGCATTAGACGCGATGAAGGCCTTTGATAGGGTTGAGTGGGGGCACTTGTGGGAGGTGTTGGAAAGGTTTGGGTTCGGGAGGGGTTTGTCAGTTGGGTGAGGCTGTTATATGAGGCCCCGATGGCGAGCATAGCCACGTATAGGAGGAGATTGGAGCACTTTCGGTTGTACCCGGGGACGAGACAGGGGTGTCCCCTGTCCCCCTTGCTCTTTGCGTTGGCAATTGAGCCCCTGGCCATGGCGTTGAGGGAGTTGAGGAATTGGAGGGGTCTGGTGCGGGGTGGGGAGGAGCACCGAATGTCATTATATACAGATGACTTGTTGCTATATGTGGCGGACTCAGTGGGGGGAATGCCGGAGGTGATGACGATCCTTAGGGAATTTGGGGGCTTTTCTGGGTACAAGCTCAACCTGGGTAAGAGTGAGCTGTTCGTCGTGCACCCGGGGGATCAGGAGGAGGGTATTGGTAGGCTCCCACTGAAAAGGGCAGGGAGGAGCTTTCGGTACCTGGGAGTCCAGGTGGCTAGGAGCTGGGGGGCCCTTCACAAACTTAACCTCACTAGGCTGGTGGAGCAAATGGAGGAGTTTAAAAGATGGGACATGTTGCCGCTGTCGCTGGCAGGCAGGGTGCAGTCCGTCAAGATCACGGTGCTCCCGAGGTTTTTGTTCCTGTTCCAGTGCCTCCCCATCCTTATCCCGAAGGCCTTTTTTAGGAGGGTCAATAGGAGTATTACGGGATTTGTATGGGCGCATGGGACTCCGAGGGTGAGAAGAGTGTTTTTGGAACAGGGCAGGGATAGGGGGGGGGCTGGCGTTGCCCAACCTCTGTGGGTACTATTGGGCTACCAACGCAGCGATGGTGCGTAAGTGGGTAATGGACAGGGCAGGGGCAGCATGGAAGAGGATGGAGATGGCGTCCTGCATGGACACGAGACTGGAGGTGCTGGTAACGGCGCCGTTGCCGCTCCCTCCAACGAGGTATACCACGAGCCCGGTGGTGGCGGCTACCCTCAAAATTTGGGGGCAATGGAGATGGCATAGGGGGGAGGTGGGAGGCTCAATGGAGTCCCCGATACAGGGGAACCACCAGTTTGTTTCAGGGAGCATCGATGGTGGGTTTCTTGGCTGGCATAGGGTAGGTATTAGGAGGTTGAGGGACTTGTTTGTGGATGGGAGGTTGGCGAGCCTGGGGAGTTAGAGGGGAAGTTTGGGCTCCCCCCGGGGAACATGTTTAGGCACATGCAGGTTATGGCGTTTGCCAGGCGGCAGGTGGAGGGGTTCCCTCTGCTGCCCCCATGTGGGGTACGGGACAGGGTGCTCTCGGGGGTGTGGGTTGGAGGGGGGAGGATTTCGGACGTGTACCACGTCATGCAGGAGGTGGATGAGGCTTCGGTGGGGAACTGAAGGGTAAATGGGAAGAGGAGCTGGGTGAGGAGATTGAGGGAAGGACGTGGGCTGATGCCCTGGGGAGAGTGAATCCCTCCTCTTCCTGTGCGAGGCTTAGCCTCATACAGTTCAAGGTGCTGCACAGGGCCCACATGACCGGGACGAGGACGAGTAGGTTTTTCGGGGGCGAAGACAGGTGCTAGGTGCTCGGGGAGCCCAGCGAACCATGCCCATATGTTCTGGGCATGCCCAGCGCTGGGGGAATTTTGTAAGGGGGTAGCAGGAACGGTGTCGAGGGTGGTAGGATCCTGGGTCAAGCCAGGCTGGGGACTCGCAATTTTTGGGGTTGCAGTGGAGCCGGGAGTGCAGGAGGCGAAAGAGGCCGGTGTTCTGTCCTTTGCGTCCCTAGTAGCCCGGCGGAGGATTTTGCTTCAATGGAAGGATGCGAGGCCCCCAAGCGTGGAGGCCTGGATCAACGATATGGCGAGGTTCATCAAATTGGAGAGGGTGAAGTTTGCCCTGAGGGGATCAGTACAGGGGTTCTTGAGGCGGTGGCAGCCTTTCCTTGACTTCCTGGCAGAACGGTAGGAAAATCGACCGGCAGCAGCAGCAACCCGGGAGGGGGGGTTTGTTGCGGGGGAAGGGAGAAATGTGTATATGTGTTTATTGAATATGCCGGGTGCTTATCTATTTCTTCTTTTTGTAGTTACTGGGGGGAGTTTGGTTTTGGGGATTATTGTGTTATTTATTTTTGTTGTTGTTAATACGGTTTTCTTGCTGTTATTTTATGTTTTTGATAGGTTTTTGAAAATCTTTATAAAAATTATTTAAATTTAAAAATATTGAGTACATAGGTGAATTCACGTGGGAGGTCACTTCACGGTTAGGTCTGGGGAGCAATGGCACACTAGGGACACCACATCCGAGCACCAGGAGGTGTTGATCAGGAGGCAAATACCCCCGTCCTTCGACTTGCCCGAGGCCTTTGTGCAGTCCATTCGGTGGATTAAAAAACCCTCGGGTTGGTGGCGCAGTCATCCGTGATCTCTCGTTCTAGATTGCCCCATGAGGGGGAACATTTGGTCTACATTTACTTTAATCAATCCTATTCAGTATTTTATACTCCTCGATCAGAACCCCTCTCATCCTTCTAAACTCCAGCGAGTGTAAGCCCAAACTGCTTAATCGCTCCTCATACGTCAACCTTTTCATCCCTGAAATCAATCTGGTGAACCTCCTCTGAACTGCCTCCAATACCACCACATCCTTCCTCAAACAAAGAGACCAAAACTGGGCACAATACTCCAGATATGGTCTGACCAACATCTTATACAATTGCAATACTTCTCTATTTTTATACTCCAGTCCTTTGGCAATACACACTAACATTCCATTTGCTTTTTTTATTACATGTTGTACCTGTATACCAACTTGCGATTCATGAACAAGATGCTAGATGCATCTTGAATCTGCTTTCCATTTAGATAATATTTTGCCTTTCTATTTTTTCATCCAAAACGGATAACCTCACACTTATCTACATTAAACACACTGTATAACTGCAGAATGTTACACATGAACAGAATGTTTCCCTCAGCGGCGGGCAGGGCGAAGAAGAGGAAAATAGTCAGTTTCCTGAAAGCAACAAATATGGGCAGGATCGTGGGGTCCCGACTGTCGTAGCGGGATAATGGCAGCCCGCTGAAACCAGTTTAGCATATTATTACAGTCCCAGGCAAGACCCCTTTGCTCGGGTACCAGACAGAAACCTCAATATTTTATTTATTTTTTAAGACTGAGGAAAGGATACTTAAGTCCAGAAGTGATTCCACACACAAATAGGGATATTGTATGTTTAAACAGACTTTATTACTAATACAGCATTACTAACTTTAGCATCATAAAGAAAACAGCTTACAATTACCCACTAAACAATGCTTAACCATGAAATGAAATGCTCCTAACTTCTATCTTTATCTCCACTTAAACAATACCCACCTCGGGTCAAAATAACTTTTAAATACAGTCAGCAGGCCCAGGAAAATTACTTAAAGGATGTCTTAGATATCCTGCTTTAAGCGATATTCTTCAGGAACCAGCTTATAGATTCTTGCCTGTCTCAAACTGTTTAACCTGGCAGACATTGAGAAACTGCTCTTATCCTGTTCACAGGCAATTCTTTAACTCAATGTTTGAGAGAAACTGCTCCCGTTCACAGACAGATGAAAACTCACTGTTTTGAGAGCAACTGCTGGTCTGTCCAGTCAAATCTTTAACTTAACTTCAAAACTGAAAAGTCAGCACCTGGCTGCTTCAAAAATGCACCATCCTCTTCTCGTGTAGTCATTGCAAATTCTCACCCATGGCTACAGCGTTTAATGCAGGTTTGAGCACATCTCCAGCAGAAACTGGGCATTCTGTCGGACCAGGGTCTCCATGGTGACCACCATCCTGCCCATACAGACATCTATGCACCCAAATGTTGTGGTTCCAACATCAGAGATCAGATAGGCACACACTCCTCTGTTCACATGCCACTCTGCTGAGAGCCTCTAACAACTCCCCTGTGTCCCACTGATATGCCAGCATCTTCTCGATGACTATTCCCAAAGGTTCATCATCTAACTCTCCAACTATCCACAGGCTCTCTCTGCCTCCTCTTGCTGTGGACACTGTCTATGCAGTGACCGCCAGAAAGTGTGTCACCGAGACTAAAAATGCTCTTTGAGCCACCGAGGTGTGGTTCTGCACTGGTGGACAGTGTAGTTGTAAACTGTGAAAACACGTTTTTTGTACTCTTCAGGGGTCTCCCATGAGCTCAGGCTGAGTTTAGATGTAGGGATCGATCAGCCTCCTCCCCTTCCCACTGGCACCTCAAATGGAGAAAATAATGAATATGTGACTGCCGAGGCTGCCTCCGGCATTGCACTGAGCCTCGGGTTCCGATTTGCAGAGATTATGAATGCTTAGGGGAAGCCAGCCTTGCTGTCAGCATAGGCACAGTCAAGGTCCTCTCCTGCCAGCTCAGCAGCCCGCTGCTTATAATGCAAGAGGGGTTGGATGTTGGATATGTCCCCTCCCCCCAGCCATCTCCCACGACCAGCTATTGTGCACGGTCGTAGATAGTTAGATGGATTGTGAGCACTTCTGATGCAGGAGGTCGCATGCTACTTATTCTGTAGCTGAGAAGTAACCTTGTGACTCCCCAAAGCCTGCCCATCATCTCCAAGGCACAAGAGGGGTTTGAGGAAATGCTGTCCATTTAGCTGAATAAACCATAGCTCCAACATAACACTCAGAAAGCTGCTACCACTCAAGATTACACAGGACATTTGACTGTCACCCTATCCAGCTCACACAACATTCAATCCATCCATTACCAACCCATGTTACTTCCTTACCAGCAGACCACATGGACAGCAATGGCGCACTGAAGCAGCAGTCTACCATCTTTAGGTGTGGACCAGTTTTTAGGGGTGGATAGCATATACTTTGGCCTTGACATCGATGCCAATGTCCCATGATTCAAAAAGTGTTTAGTATCATCTGGTATCCTGCCGTCACGGATCAAGTCATTCATGCATTTTAATTCATAATAATCTTTATTGTCACAAGTAGGCTTATATTAACATTGCAATGAAGTTACTGTGAAAAGCCCCTAGTCGCCACATTCTGGCACATGTTCGGGTACACAGAGGGAGAATTCAGAATGTCCAATTCACCTAACAGCATTTCATGGGTTGCCTGTGCTAAAGGGCAGTCGTCCTCTGCACCCTGTGGCACTGACCACTCTGGCAACCTCCTCAAAGACCACTGTGATGAGTCAGGTGAGCCTCCTGCTCTCATCTCTAGGAAAAGAGGACAGGCCTCCTGTCTTCCACACCCTGGAGATGACTTTCCAGGAAGGCTTCACTGAACCGTGAGGCCAGTGTTGGCTGCTGTCTGGAAGCCATCTCAATGTCCTGAACTCCTGGCATGATGGATTACTTGCTAGCCGGGTGCCTTTTAGATATAGCACCTGCACATGAGGGCACATTTCCTTCCCACCCCAAGATGCAATGTAATGCTCCATGCTGCATAATTATTTAGGTGAGCAACGCACAATTTGCTATGATCACCCAGCCCACTCTCAAGTGGGAATCACACCAACTTCTCAATCCCGTCACTAGACATAGGCAGGAAGAGGAAAATCCCAGCCATTGTTACCAAAGCACACAAATGCACATTTTGTCGTAGCGCACATGGCAGAGCTGATAAGTGATGTAAAGAGATTTGAAGGAATAAGACGTCAAATTTAAAAGGGTCTTCAATACAAGTCCCCCTGTCACTGGCATCATTCCATCTGTGAAAGATGATGCATAGACAGAAAACAATCCATTTCAGATGGGTTGTCTTTATATGGTGAACCTTTGCTTATGGCTGAAGAGGCCAATCCTCGAGAGGATGGTTTTGCCGCAGGTGCTGCGCATGAAACTACCAGGTATTGTTGTGGCTTGTTATTTTTGGCATTAACCTCTGTTGCCAACCCGCTATGAGCACGGTCATCGTGGTGGTCCATGCCAGTCTGCAGGAGGTGTCGCCATTTTCCTCAGTCATCAGTTGGTGACCCCTAGGTGCAATAATTACTTTTTATGGCACTAAAAGTCTCCAAAACGCCCCACCCACAGCACCAAATCCCCCTCATCACATCCCCCACATTACATCCCCTTACCACAGTATTAAATCCCCCCAAGACCCCTCAGTAAATCTCTCCCCACAGTACTTAAATGCCCCAGAAGGACCTCCACCCAACAAAATCCTCACCACAGCACTAAATCTCCCCAAAATAACTCATCACCACAGCAAAACCCCCCACTATTATACCAGATAAGCCAATTATTCCTGCCTTCAGCACTTAAACTAGGTGAGAAAACATGCTGTCTCTGGCAATTCCCCGGACATCGATGGGCCGAGCGGCCGTCCATTTTTGGCCAGTCCCGCCGGCGTGGGTTATGCATGGTCCCACACGGCGGGACCTGGCAGGTATGTCGGCAGGGGTGGTCTTCGGGGGGGCGCGGGGGGATCCGACCCCATGGTGGCCTGGCCCGCGATCGGGGCCCACCGATCTGCGGGCAGGGCTGTTCCATGGGGGTACTTCTTCCTTCCGTGCCGGCCCCTGTAGGCCGGCGCGGAGAAGAGAATCCCCCGCGCAGGTGCTAAAATACGCTGGACGGGATACCTTCGGCATCGGCTGGAGCAGCGCCAACCCCTCCGGCGTCCACCGAGCCCCCGCAGAGGATCCCGCACGTTCGGGGGCTGTTGATGCCGGAGTGGTTGCTGCTGGTTCTCCCTCCTGGTTCTCCCTCCTGGTTCTCCCCAGAAGGGAGAATCCCGCTGCTCACCTCTTCACAGTTATACTTACATAATCTTCAAAACACCCTCATCCGGAGTTATCTTTTGCAAGATAATGAAATGGCTCACGTTGCAAGAGATTACCTCTTTTTAACACAGTAATGTAACACAGTAATTGTCAGATTAAAACTGCTATTAGAAACAATTTATAGCATAGACTCTGTGCCATCACCACAGGCTTAAATTCAGCATTCAGAATCATGTTCTGAAATGAATTTTCTTTCAAAACCTTATTTACTCTCAAATTACTTGAAGCTTTAATACATGCAATAATTAATCATGCTTAACTGGTAAAATAACAAGATCAAATGAGCTGAATGCAGACCAGTCACTGAAACTGAATTAGAAACAAAAAGAGAAACATTCCAGTGCCACTCCCTCCACCCTCTGGTTTTGTGCCCTATGCACAAACCTGCCAGATTTCCGCAGATGATCTTCCATCTACAAGAGCCAGTAACTGCAGCCACCATCTCCCCACTATCAGTGACCAGATCCTTGAAATGCAATATAATTGGATGCCATCTGCAACAGAGCCCGTCAACCGCTCCCCTCATCGTGAACCTAAACTTCTCAAGGTGCAAAAATGTCATCAAGTCACACAGCCATGCTGCAGCACTGGGCCGTGCCACCTGTCTTCAACAGTGCAGGATCCACCGCCGAGCCAGCAAGGAGGCAAAAGCCAAAGCATCCGCCATCACCCCGTCCTCAGTTCTGGCTGGTCTGACACCCCATATATTGCTACTTATGGGCAGGCTCCAAACCCAATTTTAAAATTGCCGATATGGTTTTAAAAAAAGGACCCCAAAAACCCACCAACTTGGGGCAGGATGAGCATGGTTCGCAGGCCCCCTCAAACACCGCTCTCACCTATCCTCAACCCCCTCAAAAAAATGCCTCATTCTGGCCTTGGTGAGATGTGCTCTGAACACCATCCTGGAGCTGAATCGAACTTAACCTTGAGCAAGATGCAGTAACATTCACCCTACGGACTCACTCCACACCTCTTCCTCCAAAATGGGACCCAACCCTTCCTCCCACCTAGCCTTCACCTCTTCCATCATACCTGCTCTTCCCCGTGATCTGTCCGTATATCATGGACGTGCTGTCCTCCTCTGACCCCGCACCAGAAACAATCCTGTCCAGGAAAGTGGACGGCGGCTGCACCGGAAAGTCAGGATTATTTGCCGGACCCAATCATGCACCTGAACATATCAATCCCACCAAGGCCTACCTTCTCCCCAAGCTCCCCGCAGTCAGCAAACCAACTCTAAAAAAAAAGTCCTTTATCCACTCTAGCCCCTTAGCTTTCCACCCCCCAAACGTGGCATTAATTTTCCCGGATGAAACAAATGGTCCCCACAGATAGGGGGCTACCTTAACACAACCCCCCCTCCCCTCCCCCCTCCCCTCCCCCCACCCCCCCCCCCCCCCCCCACCCCCTCAGCTCGAAATGCTGGTAAAGCTGCTGCCATGTCTTTAGCATAGAATGACCACAGGGTTCGATGGATGCTTCACAGGAGCGAACGGCAGAGTAGCCATCACCAACACCACCAGATATCACCCCTTACATGACCCTGACTCCAACCATACCCAGACAACATCCTGGTCCCTGAACCCACCCAACAACTTCTCCACATTGTTTTACTATTGGGGGGCCAAACCGGTTCAGGAGTGCCTGCCTCTCCCTCTGTAAGACCCCCCGCCGAATCAAAGGCATGTTACCCGCTCATTGTGAACCGCTCCAGAAGTCGAAAGAACCCTTTGAGCAGAAAGACCGTACGACACTGAAACAATAGCTCGAGTCTTGGCACGATATTCATCTTAATGGCCTGCACCTGGCCCGCCAGAGAAAATGGAAGGTTGTCCCATCTCTGCAAATCCACCCTCACCCTACTTGCCAAACGAGTAATGTTCAGCTTGCGAAGCCACATCCAGTCTCGCGCCACTTGGACCCCCAGATAGCAAAAGCTAGTCCCAATGCACCGAAAGGGCAGCCCCTTCACCCCAACTCACCCCACCCCACCAAACCAGGCCAACCACAAAAAACTCACTCTTCCCAACATTCAACTTGTACCCCGAAAACAAACCAAACCTGTCCAATATCCACATAACATCAGCATCACCGTCTGTGGTCCCTTACATACAAAAGATTACAAAGATACCCTGCGGTCCACTGCCTCCCACTCCCCATAAACGCTCTCCAATTGTCCGAGGTCCTCAAAGCAATTGCCAATGGCTCAATCACCAATGCGAATAATAACAGGGACATAAGACAATCCTGCTTCGCCTCCCTGTACAACCCAAGGGACCCAGAGTTCACGTTGTTAGTTCGCACACTGGCCGATGGGTGCCTCGTACAACAAGAGCACCCATGACACAAACCCAGGCCTGAACTAAAACTTCCCCAGAACCGTAAACAAACATCTCCATGTAACCCTATCAAGGGCCTTCTGTGTTGAATGCCCCACCGCAGGCGCCAGAACCACACATCAAATTAGTCGACAGCTTCCTGCCCTTTACAAAGCACATCTCGTCCTCACCCACAACCTCCAGAAGACACGGTTCCAACCTCAACACTAAAACCTTAGCTAGAAGTTTTGCATCCATATTAAGCAGACAAATCGGCCAATTCGACCCACATTCCGTGGGATCTTTAAAGAAGGAGGGAGATAGAAGCCTGTCCCCAATATCCAGAAGGGACCTCGGTGGCAGTGAATCATTATACATCCCCAGCAACAATGGGGCCAACCGATCAACAAATATCTTATAATATTCTCCCAGGAACTCATCTTGCCTCGGCCCCTTCCCAGACTACTTCTTCCCCAAAAGTCGTTTGCACCTCCTACAGTCCAACACCGCCTCCAAATCTTCACGCAACCCCTCCACAACCTTCGCAACCCTCGATAAATCCAATCCTACTTCAGATGGTTCAATAATTGCTAACTTCCTAAATAATCTAGACATCCCTTCTTTAGGTGTGTACAGGAGCAGAGACTTCAACGATCTTTTGCGCCGAGGCGAGATCACGAATTGCATTACGTAAGTTAATGCAGAGCAGTAAAGCCAAGACGTCTTCCCTATTGATTTTTTAAATATTTCTCCACTCAACTTGCGAGTCATGTTCAATGACTCATAGTCTTGTGGTCCCTACCCCCTACATTAACTCAAGCCTCCATTTCAGTTCTCAAAAAAGACAGGGACCCCAAGAGTGCGGCTCTTATCGGTCTAGGTCTCTCCTAAATGCAGATGTAAAGCTACTAGCCAAGGTATTGGCGCACCGTTTGAACATAGAACATACAGTGCAGAAGGAGGCCATTCGGCCCATCGCGTCTGCACCGACCCACTTAAGCCTTCACTTCCACCCTATCCCCATAACCCAATAACCTCGCCTAACCTTTTTGGTCATGAAAGGACAATTTATTATGGCCAATCCATCTAACCTGCACGTCTTTGGTCTGTGGGAGGAAACCGGAGCAGCTGGAGGTCACCCTGATATAATCTATGGGGACCAAACTGGCTTCGTAAAGGATCGCCAGTTATCTGCAAACGAACAGCATCTCCTCAATATCATACTTTCCCCGGCTGCCTCGAGGTGGTTTTCTTCCTGGATGCGGAGAAGGCTTTTGACAGAGTGGAATGGGATTGTATGTTTACAATCTTGGGTAGGTTTGGGTTTGGCCAAATGTTTATTTCATGAATCTGCCTTCTTTACACCTACTGTACCGCACCGTAACTCTTCGCATTTGAAGTACTTTCCCCTATCCAGGTAAACCAGTCAGTGATGTCCCCTGTCCCCAGTGCTCTTCACCTATTGCTATAAACCTGTTGAGATTTTCCATCATTTTCTCTTTTAGTTTCAGATTCCAGCAGCCGCAGTAATTTGCTTTTATCCAATTAACATTTTTTTGGATATGCATAATTCTTATTGCTTAAATAAAAGTTTTCTTTTACAATGATGTTACGTTGCCTTCTTCAGGATTAAATCAAAAAGGACATTCCTAATATTGGCAACCCAGAGACTACTTGCTGGCCAATAACCACTCAAACAAAGATGATATCCACTTCAATCCCCTTTTATTTGTATGTTTTCAAGGGTCAAAGGTTCCACTGAGGCATGAATGAGAAGAAATGAGGTCTTATTAGAGACTTGTCAGTGAAGGAGTACACAGCAGTTCATTCAGTCTCCACCTGAAATAAATCAAAGGATATGCAATTATGAATCCTACATGAGTCTTCTGTACTCCAGCAGTGGTAAACTCAATTCTTCCATGGATTACCTCAGACTCATAGGAACAAAACGTGAGGAGGGAAATGCGGCAATAACCTTTGTGCAATGTGTGCGTCATTTGAGTGAAGACCGCTTGGATTGAGAAAGTTCATGACATAGTGCAACTCAATAGTGGGATACCTCTCAGATTTGAAGAATTGCGGTCACTAAGAAGTGTGCATTAGATACGCTGATCATCTATGTAACCTTTTCTGAAGGCAGTGAGATGATCCAAATACTGTATGACACACAAAAAGAAAATGTGCTCACCACTTTACATCCTCTATGCTTCACAGCCAATGGGTTTCTTCGGAAATGGAGCTGATGTTGTTACATAAGGGAACAAAGCAACCAATTCACAATCAGAAAGTTCCCAAAAAAGGCAAAAAAAACAGATGACCAAACGATCCAAATTACTTGATGGAGGAATATTGGTCAAAATTGCAATAAGACCAGAGGATCCTTCACATCCAGCTGAACAGGCAGACAGGATCTCAATTTAATGTCTCATCTCAAGTGATGACAGTACTTCCAATAAAGCAGCACTTTTGCAGTCGAGATTGTATGGTCAAGTCCGCAATAGGGTTCAAACACAAAACTACAGACTCAAAAGGAAACCAAACTGATACTTGAATATACTTAAAAAGCCTTATTGTCCCAGTTCAGCTGTCAATTCATACCAGGAATATCATGTTCACACATAATTAACCTGCTCAGAAATATCTGCCTCAGTGCCAGTTGTTCCATCCATTCTCATTCCTGAAGAGTGTCCAAAGTGATGATCTATTCTCCACATCAGGACTATTCAAAAATATTAGATTTCACACTTGAATTATTTGTGGATACAAAAGTGAAATCAATCATATTTAGACAATGAAAATGGGTGTGGAATATATTATAAATCTAACATTGAAAAAATAAGGTTCCATGAATAAATACTTAAATCCAAAGTGCCATTAACTGCAGCCGGAGTCCTCAATCATCCTCTTTCGGGAGAACATCTGCAGACCATGCTATTTGAGACATGAATTATTAGCCAAATCAGAACTAAAATGGTAATGCTATTGTGGAAATGGTGTCAGAGTTCCAAGCATAAATAAGTCTTCCTTTGATTTTCCGAATCCATCTTACAATATCCTAATATGTTCATCTCTTAGTTTGATGAATTAACCTTAATTCTGGTGGTTTTCATCTTGTGCAAACAGCTGTGACAATCACAGCCATTTATCAAAATTTTTTATATATACAGTGGACCCTGTAAATTAGGGACACCTAATGCACTTGAATATGGTGCCCTTTTGATTGCAATAATCCTTATTTTCAGAATGACCATATGTACAGTCAATCAGATTAGCCCAATTTCCCAGGACTGGCTATATCGCCTACAATGTTCCACCTTTCATTATGCCCCCATTTGGAATTATGTCTATTTCGGGATACCTGGCAGCAGGATGGGACTTCAGCTCATTTTCTGTTGTTAGGTTTCCTGGTTCATTGCCCGTGCAAGATCTTTCCATTGAGAGAAGAATGCTGTGATCCTGGAATCTACTGTGTCTGCATAGGGCAACATGGCTGGGGGAAGAACGGACTACTGGGAGATCAAGCAAAATTGGGAAAATTGAAGTCCTGCAAACCCTGCTCAGGACTCCTTCCCTCCACCTGTTTTAAATGTTGTGCAGTTGTTAGGGTGCTGTTGACAGCTCATTGGTAGCTGATGTACCAGTGAAGTGAGATGCAATCTTCCAATGGCAGCTTTACTTTTTCCCCATTCGCTTCAGCATCTCAAGTGTTTTTTGTTGCGTTAGGAGTGTTCTGCTTGCATCTTTCCTCCTGCATGGCTGTTTTTGCAATCTGCACCCATCCTCTTCACCAAATTCAGCGGCACGGTAGCACAGTGGTTAACACTTCTGCTTCACAGGGTCCCAGGTTCGACTCCCTGCTTGGGTCACTGTCTTTGCGAAGTCTGCACATTCTCCGTGTCTGTGTGGGTTTCCTCTGGGCACTCCGGTTTCTTCCCAAAAGTCCCGAAAGACATGCTTGTTAGGTGATTTGGACATTCCGAATTCTCCCTCGGTGTACTGAACAAGCGCCGGAGTGTGGCGACTAGGGGATTTTCACAACAACTTCATTGCAGTGTTAATGTAAGCCTACTTGTGACAATAATAAAGATTATTATAAATAAAGTTTCAAATAACTCATAATATTTGACAGGAATGGAAAGAAGTGAATTCTTATCACCCAAGTCAAATCTTCAGTTTAAACCAAAAGTACTCCCCATTGCAGTTCCTGGCTCTTTTACAATGGGTGATCGTTAACCAGCATCAATTGCAGCAGAAAATCCAAGCTGTCACTGGGATACAACTATGCAATCATTCAATCCCAGCAATACAGTGGTCTTTTTGCCACATTTATGTTGGACAAAGAGATCGCCATTCCACAAAAGCCAGGTCTTTCAGTTTGCCATCTCATGCTTAACTGCACGCCCCATGTTTTAAGTTGCAAATAGACTTGGTGCCTTGAAGGCTGTCCATAGTTCATAACTTAAATGTTGGTGGTTTGCAAGCATTGCTTGTATCAATTTAAATGCAAGTTATTTAGGACAGCCAATATGCATCTGCTTTGTTTGCAGCTGTCCGCTTTTCTGGGTGTGTCCACCACACACAAGAGCATGCAATCATGGGCATACTAAGGTATCATTTATAAACACTTTATGGGCAACCTATCAACACATCAAGGAATAACAGAGGGCTAACGACTATTAGCATCTCCAATGATCAAGAACATGAAGCTCTCCAATAATGCTCATAGAAGTATAAACAAATCCTTACCTGAAGATACTGACAGTTGTACTTCACTATTCGATTTGACCACTTTTCCATTCCTTTTAACCTCATCGATTGATTCAGATTGCTGCATTTTCTCTCCAGGAGATTCCTTCAATTTATTGTGGTTCTGAATGACCTGAGCAGCTGTTGCCATTGCAACCTTTGAATTAAGGCTTTGGGAGGCAAAAGACGTGAACTCCTCTTCTTCATCATCCCCAATATCCCAAGCATCACTGGTGCTTTTTGCAAACTCGTGGAAACTTGAGGCTCTCTTAGATTTGGACTGTGCGTACATCTTAGAACCTTCTTTAAGCAAGCTGCAAGAAGAAACAAACATAAATCAACGTGAAAACTACATTGAAACTCCATCCCAGAATCATGATTGGGGCTTGTTGATCCATAAATTAATTATAGTCAAAATGGCAATTCTATAATTTTAATATTATCTGCAAAAATAAAATTAGTATTAATTAGCCATAAACGGATTACACTAATCACTGCACATTTTATACAATTTTTTTAAAAAAATCATATCATAGCATAGGAGTTCACAAAACTAATGATTAGAATTTACATCCAAACAGGAAATAGAGCTATTTGCTGAAGGGAACTGCATCTTTAGTCATCCAGACAAAATGTTCAGCATAATAACAATAAGTATTAATTGACTAAATTTTGTACTAGACATGAAAACTTCCCACACTCCAGTATAAATGACAATTGCCTCAAGCAGTTATCAAGCACAGCGACAATTATTGCAATCTAGCTCAGAACGAGCATCAAGCTTTCCATACCTGAAACATATTGACATCATATTGCTTCAGGGAGTTAGTAGATCAGAACAAATTTATTTTGACAGTGCAGACAGCAATTCATTCTGCTGGAAATGTTTTATAACCTTCACGGCAGCCCGCAAAGTCTCATTTTCTAGACCAATCTGACACGTATGATCTAATACATTTCATGAGCATTATATCATGAGCTAACAATTATTATGTGTTCATTGTATAAAATTGGTATCTAAATAGCAAATCATATGCACTCTTCATTAAAAAATGTAGGAAGAAAAAGCTGATTTTCACAGAATTAAGATTTACAAAGCAACATTAAATGGACATAAAACATAAAAATCGTTGTGATACACATAACTGATTAACTAATTCACTTCAGTCAGGGATACAAAGTCCACCAAAAGTGTGTTGTGCTTCTGGAAGGCAATGACAATCACAGTAACAAAATAACCACTGCCTATCATTTTAATTCTCAACCTTGCTCCTACCCGGATCTCTCAGTCTTCGGACTTCTGCAGCGTTCCAATGAAGTTCAACACAAGCTGGAGGAAAAGCTGAGGCACTTTCCAGCCTACCGGACATAACCTCTGTCTTTGCTTTTGGTTTTGATGTTACTGTCTTTGCTTTTGGTAGGTGACTGTTGATCATTCTGCCATGCACACCTCCTCACTCGGAATCTTTTGCATCTTTCTTTGTTCCATAACCATGCTCTTTGGCTTTTCACACCAAGACTTTCTTCTGTCCTACTTTACCTAACCCGATCAGGATATATTTTCTCCTCAAATGCAGCTATGCTAATTGCCTCAACTACCTCATGTGGGAGATATTAAAACTAAAAATATTTTGCCTGCAGGGTCCCCAACAATGTCCTAACTATGGGACTGCATTGGGGAGCTGATGCAACCCATCTCTCCAGAAGTTTAGTATCAACGTCTCCCTTCCCACTTTCTGCCCTACAATACTGGAACAAGCCATTTCGACTGACTGGTCTATGCTGGTATTTATACTATGCACAAGTCTCCTTCCACCCTACTTTATCGAATGCGATCAGGATGTAGTGATCCTCGCCTGAGTGTGTACAGAAGGGGCTGATGGGAAATAGAAGTACCACCAGGGGGCAGCGTGGGGACATATAAGAAGGACGCCGAAGGCCCGCCCTCGCCCACTTGGACTGGAGAGTCAAGGAGGCAGGACGCGGAAGTTGAGCTCAGGGCTGCAAGTCTTTTGGGCCTAGTTGCAGAGCATAGAAAAGCAGTACATTCACAAGTGCAATTCTGTAAGTAAAAGCCAACAAAGTAATTTATTGTGGAGCACAATAAACCATCCTTCAACTTCAGGGGGCAGCAGGGTAGCATGGTGGTTAGCATAAATGCTTCACAGCTCCAGGGTCCCAGGTTCGATTCCCGGCTGGGTCACTGTCTGTGTGGAGTCTGCACGTCCTTCCCCTGTGTGCGTGGGTTTCCTCCGGGTGCTCCGGTTTCCTCCCACAGTCCAAAGATGTGCGGGTTAGGTGGATTGGCCATGCTAAATTGCCCGTAGTGTCCAAATAAAAGTAAGGTTAAGGGGGAGGTTACGGATATAGGGTGGATACGTGGGTTGAGTAGGGTGATCATGGCTCGGCACAACATTGAGGGCCGAAGGGCCTGTTCTGTGCTGTACTGTTCTATGTTCTATGTTCTAAAAACATAACACAGGATATGCTTTTTTTCCCTTTCCCCTTAAATGCAGCTGTTCAATTTGCCTCAACAACTTTGTATGGGAGATATTCAGAAGTATAAAAGGCATTTTGCCTCTGGAGTTCCAAAGAACTATCTCCTGTCTCCCCACCCTATCAGAGTTGTCCTTTTCCAACCCTCCCCCTTTCATTTACTCCTGCATGTCTAACTTTTCCCTGTTTTGATGAAAAGGTCATTGACCTGAAACTGTTTGTTCTCCACAGATGAAGCCTGATCTGCTGAGTATTTCCAGCATCTTCTGTTTTTACAACAATATAATCACTATTTATTCTGGTGACCGGCAAGTGAAGCATTCAGTACAAGCACACGCTATGTTGCATCTCCAACCTGTGCAGACTTCCCTCTTGCATCTCAAATACAACTTTACAACACAACTATACATGCGCATCAGACATCTGTACTTTTCTAGCGTGGTAGACTTCAGATGTAGCATGGTGTCAAAAGGCTTGTATAGAGAGGTTGTGTGTTATATGGAGAGAACTTGTTATGTGGATATATTGAGAGGTGTATGAAGATAGATATACACACACACACAAAGATCTGCTTCACAGGTACTACTGCCACAATTCCATAAGGAATAAAGTTAAGAACAAGAACGAAGAACAGTACAGCACAGGAACAGGCCCTTCAGCCCAAAGTCTGTGCCGATCATGATGCCTATCTAAACTGAAACCTTCTGCACTTCCAGAGTCCGTATCCTTCAATTCCCATTCTATTCATGTATTCAATGTATAAGTGAAAAGCATTACAAGTAGATGATTGTGCTGACTTCCTTGCTATCAACTATTATGAAAAAGTAGAAAAGCATAAATTCAGAAAAGCATTACCACCCATCATTCTGAGCGACAGATCTCAGCTCCAGAACAAATAGTGAATCGAATCACATTCCAGAGACACAGGATATTTGTTTTCTTATCATTGTGGTCCATTACCGAATTTTTTAATTGATTACACACAACTAGATGGTTCACAAAAAACAAGGATGGTCAATCGACCACCTTTAGCTCATCGATTCCATAAAGTCTCTAATCAAAACAATTATTTCTTAAATGATTATATGGTTTTACCTATCTTAGTTTGCATTCATCACTATGTGAAGTGCAACTCCTAACACAATTTCAAACTCGAAGCACAGTGCCAAATTCTCTCACAATCACTTGCCTCACTCCATTTTGATGCCATCAAATGATCCAACCATTAGCTCTCTTAGTGGCAACACCTTCCTCTACATTCTCCACTTCCTTCAAAACACATGTCCTCAGTGAACACAAATTCCATTTATCTCTCAGTATATTATCTCAATCACTAAATTGTAACTTTGTGTCATCTTGACACAGCTGATAGCATGTTCACGTCAAAGTCAAGATCTCAGCACAGATAGGCAGCACGGTGGCACTGCTGCCTCACAACACCAAGGACCCAGATTAAATTCCAACCTTGGATGAGTGTCTGCGGAGTTTGCACTTTCCGCGTCTGCGTGGGCTTCCTCCAAGGTAGGGTGCTCTTTCGGAGGGTAGGTGTAGACTCGATGGGCTGAATGGCCTCCTTCTGCACTGAAGCGATTCTATGATTGGACTTGTTCTATGATCTATGTAGGACACCACTTCAGCATACTATGAAGGATGAGCTGCACTGTGAAAAGTGCCACCTTTTGGGCGAGATGTTGAATGAAAGCCACATCTTTCTCTTAGTGGAATTATTCTAAAAAATACAAGATTTTCCTTTGTTTGGCCAACATTCATTCCCTCCTACAACATCACAGAAAACCTGATAAAATAATCAATGCTGTCTGAAACACGTTAAGGTCTGCATATTGCATTGTGCTTGCTGCACAAGAGACTACTTTACAAAAGTAAGTCACTGGATGTGAAGTATTTGGGTCATCTTGAAAATCCGATAAAACCTACAGAAAATACGGGTGGTTCTTTTTCTTTCTTCCTCCTTGTCCTCAAGGAGACAGTAAATACAAATTTCAATTCTTCAAAAAGGATAGCTTATTAAAATCTCTTTGAAGATTAAGTCAGCAAGTGACTTTGAGGCTCCCTCTTAACATTGTTGACCTCAGCCATGTTCAGGGACCTCAATGTGAACTGACACAATTGCACATTCATCATAGCTTCTTCCAAGAAGTTCCCTTCCTTGGCAAGAAATTATTTTTCCATTCGTAGGTCTCAATAGTGCTAAGATAAGCCCACAGTAATCACATTTTTGGAAACAATTCAAGGAAAAGCATGCCGCCTGCAAGTGATCTCTCGCCCATCTCCAGTATCCATACCCCAGTCATGACTTTTGTCACCTTATAGATTTTAATCAGGAAGATTGAAGGCATTGTCCTCACCCGCTACAAATTTCTATTATTCCCAAGGAGCAGTTTCCACCCTTTGTCTCAAACTGAACCAGGTTGTTTCAACTTCAGCATCCTATTCGACGTCTGACCATCAGAATTCTTATCCTGCAGATGATGGAAACTAAAATAACAAAATGCCGAAAACACACTCAAACAGGTCAGGCGACATCAGTGGAGAATGAAAGAGTTCACCTTTCAGCTCAATGAGCTTTCAGATAGAAGGCCAGTGACATGAAATGTGAACTCTGATTTTCTCTCTCCACAGATCCCGCCTGACCTGCTGAGTATTTCCAGAATTTTCCATTTTATTCTCTCAGACAAAGATGGCCTAATTCCATTTCTATGGCATTGCGTTCTTCTGCTCCAATCCTAGCCAACTTGTCACTGAAATGTTCATTCATGATAGCTCCAGATTAATTTATTTTAATCTTCTGTGCTTCACTGTTCAGAAACTCTGGAAAACCGTGGGCAGCACGGTAGCATTGTGGATAGCACAATCGCTTCACAGCTCCAAGGTCCCAGGTTCGATTCCGGCTTGGGTCACTGTCTGTGCGGAGTCTGCACATCCTCCCCGTGTGTGCGTGGGTTTCCTCCGGGTGCTCCGGTTTCCTCCCACAGTCCAAAGATGTGCAGGTTAGGTGGATTGGCCATGGTAAATTGCCCTTAGTGTCCAAAATTTCCCTTAGTGTTGGGTGGGGTTACTGGGTTATGGGGATAGAGTGGAGGTGTTAACTTTGGGTAGGGTGCTCTTTCCAGGAGCCGGTGCAGACTCGATGGGCCGAATGGCCTCCTTCTGCACTGTAAATTCTATGTTACTGTGGTGACTGGATCCCTGGTCACACCACGGCCTGCTCATCCAGCAACCCCCATACTATATTGGATCCTGTCCAATACCTGCCCATACCTATGGGGTCCCCATAATACCACATTTAATTATCACCTGGGTGTTTAAGACTACCCCTTCCCTGTCTCTGAAACTTTGTCCAGCCCTTACGACAAGGGGCGGCACAGTGGTTACCACTGCTGACTCAGGGACCCGGGCTTAATTCCGGCCTTGGACGACTGTGTGGTGTTTGTACATTCTCCCGGTGTCTACATGGGCTTTTTCTGGGTGCTCCGGTTTCCTCCCACTGTCCAAGGATGTGCAGGTTAGGTGGATTAGCCATGCTAAATTTCCCCTTGTCCAAAAAGTTAAATGATTGGTTTAGGGTGGACTTAAGTAGGGCTCCCAAGAGCCGGTGCTGAATGGCCTTCTTCTGCACTGTAAATTCTATGATGGATCCCCTAACTTTCCATTCATCTGACTCTGGCTGATTGTATGTTCCCTTCTGCCTTCATATGCCTGGGTTCCAGGCTCTAAAATTTTCTCCCTGAACCCCTCTGCTTTTTCACCTCAATCTCCTCCTGAAAACTTGTTCTAGTAGTCGTTTCTTTTGGTCATGCTCATTTAGCACTGGGGCAGTTTTTAGTTAAACCTCTGAAATACCTGGCAATCTGTTTCTATGATATATACGCTACTTAAATCCATGCTGCTTTGAGAGTCTTCAGGACGTTATTATTCTTTCCCTATATTATCTTAATCCTACCAGGACTAACATCACTGGCCCCCTTCCTGTCCTCTTGTTACTCATTCAAACTTTTAACTTGATTAGTAATGGTCAAGACCTAGGCAGGCACTCAATATCTTGTACTTGTTGTCTTTGTGACACGTCATTCACTTTCACAAATTAAGAACCAAATTAACGTGGCGCAAACATACCTTAGCATCATAATTCCCTTAGTTGTCTGTACGCAGAAATTTACAAGAAATTATATTTTATCAGCTGAAAAGCATCTGGATGGGTGCTAAGCCCACTGCCAACAGCCGGGCCCATTTAGCAATTTTACCACAGGCATCCTCCCAATTAGCCACCTGTGGATCCTAAAGGGCAGACTCGCCATGTTGTCAGCCCAATCACAACTCAGATGCCTCAGCAGGACCACCAGAGGTGCTGAGGAATACAAGAAATATCACGATCACGGACAGGTAATGAGGGGAAAGAAATGTAAACGTGCAGGATTGAGAGTCAGATGGGAAACCACTGCAGGAAGGCCATTAAGGCTGCAGCCTTCCCTGCTTGCGGCCCATGAAACCTTTCCACACCACAAGCTGTGACTGGGAGACTGCTTCCATTTAGCTGGCAGCCTCCCCATACAACGGGAGGTCAGCCCGATGTTGGCATAATGCCGATGGTAAAATGGTTTTGAATTGAAGAAATGATCTGTCCACATTTAGTGCTGCCACTGGTGAAGTGCCGCTGTTGGTAAAATGCCCCAACAGTTGGGAGTCAATCTGACCAGACTTCCAAGCCTTCCTTCCCTTCTCCCAGGGAGTGGTGGAATTCAGACCTACAGGACATTTAGCCCAGCTAATCCAGCACTTAGGCTACACTTTCATCCACTTTATCCAACACTGGCAAGTATATATTTCTATTCCTTTCTCCTTCAAAGCAGCTATGCTATTTGCCTCAATTACTTAATGTGGGAGATATTCAAAATTATAACCTTTGCCTGTAGAGTTCCTAAGAACTATCTCAAAAAAAATTGTCACGCCTATCAAATCATTTGTTTTGCCCCTACATAGTGTACTTTTACTCTTATTAAAAAAAAAGCTAATTAAATGTCTTATTCAACTAAACCTGGATTCTAGGGATACATAATGAACCATATCCAACTTTCCCCGATAATACAACAAAGTTTCTGAGCTGCTGGAAGTGTAGACTATTCCAGCATGCAAACAAACTTTAAGTGGCAATATCCAATTATCACATAAATCTAACTGCTTGGTATTAAATGCTTAATAGCATCATAATAGCAAAATGCTCAGATTTTCCCATTTACCATAAGAAATTTATTCAATTTATACTTTGTATTTTAACAGGATCACATACTTAGTGGGGCAAAAAAAATGTGGCATGACTCATTCTCATTAGTAACTCAAAAGCTGCAGGCCCAATTTTCTGAGCTTAGAGTATCATGGTTCCTCTATTACAAGAGCACAGATTTCAAGTAAATGGCAGAAGGATTAGAGGAGAGTTGAGAAATTATTTCTCAGGTGGGTCTACGAACATACAAATTAGGAGTAGGAAGTCATCCAGCAACTCGAGCCCACGTCGCCACTCAATAAGACGATGGCTGATCTAATTGTAACCTCCTTTCCACATTCCCACCTCCCCCTGACCCTAACAACCTTTCATAGAATTTACAGTGCAGAAGGAGGCCATTCGGCCCATCAAGTCTGCACCGGCTCTTGGAAAGAGCACCCTACCCCCTACCCAAGGTCAACACCTCCACCCTATCCCCATAACTCAGTAACCCCACACAACACTAAGGGCAATTTTGGACACTAAGGGCAATTTATCATGGCCAATCCACCTAACCCGCACATCTTTGGACTGTGGGAGGAAACCGGAGCACCCGGAGGAAACCCACGCACACACAGGGAGGATGTGCAGACTCCGCACAGACAGTGACCCTAGCCGGAATCGAACCTGGGACCCTGGAGCTGTGAAGCGATTGTGCTATCCACAATGCTACCGTGCTGCCCTTTACCCCTTTACTCATCATTAATCTATCTAACTCTGCCTTAAAAATATTCAGACTGCTTTCACCGCCTGCTTTCAAGACCCTGAGGAAAAAATGTTTCTCCTTATCTCAGCCTTAAATAGGCAACCCATTATTTTTAAAACAGTGACCCCTTGTTCTAGATTCTCCCACAACAGGAAGCATCCCTCCCATATTCAGTCAAGTTACCTCTTTCTCTTCTGAACTCGAGCAAATATATGTTTGGTCTGTAAAATCTTTACTCATAAAACAACCTCCCAATCTAGGGATTAGACTAATAAACCTTCTCTGGATTGCTTCCAATGCATTTACATCCTTCTTGAAATAACAAGACCAATATTGTATACGGTACTCCAGAGATGATCTCTCCAATGCCCTGTGTAACTGAAGCATAACCTCTCTACTTTTGTATTCAATTGGCCTTGCAATAAGGCTATTCCATTATCTTTCCTAATTACTTGCTGTACAGGCATACTAACCTTTTGCAATTCATGTATGAGGATACTCAGATCCCTCAACATCTTTATGCTCTTCAATCTGTCACTATTTAGATAAAAAGCTTTTTTTTTGTAATTCTTCCTGCCTAAATGGACAATGTCTTATTTTTCCACATCATAGAACTCACTGCCTGAGAAGTAGAGGCAGAAACCCTCATTGCACAAAATGTTTGGATTTAAACTTCATAATCACAGAATTTACAGAAGGAAGCCATTCGGCCCATCGAGTCTACACCAGCCCTTGAAAGGGCACTCTACTCAAGTTCACACCTCCACGCCATGCCCATGACCTTTGGACACTAATGAGCAATTTAGCGTGGTCAATCCACCTAACCTGCACATTTTTGGACAAAGAAGTAAACCGGAGCGCCCAGAGGAAACCCACACAGAGTCAGGGAGAAAGCACAAACTCCGCACAGACAGTCCCCGACACTGGAATTGAACCCGGGTCCCTGGAGCGGAGAAGCAGCCGTACTAACCACTGTGTCACCGTGTTGCCCTTGAATTGCTGTAACTAGAGGGCAATGGACCAAAATCTGTAAAGTGGATTTAAGCCAAGTCTTCCAGTTGTCACTAACAGCATTGGCTGAATCCATAGAATCTCTACAGTGCAGAAGGAAGCCATTTGACCCATCGAGTCTGCACTGATCCTCCAAAAGAAACTCCCCATCCTATCCCTGTAACCCCACACAGTGATCATGGTCAATCCACAACATTGCACAACTTTGCCTGTGGGATGAAACTGGAGTACCCCGAGGAAACCATACAGACACAGGGAGAACGTGCAACAGTCGCCCAATTCCAGAATCGAACTTGGGTCCCTGGCGCTGTGAGGGATTGTGTTCCCCACTGTGCCACCCAGAATGGTCTCTTCCTATGTTGTAAATATTCTATGTTTTTAATCGGAGTTATGCTAATTAAACCCAATTATTTTCAAATAAGAGTGGAGTTATCCCCATACCTAAAACTGAGAAGGTAAACGTAACCCCAACAGCTGAATTTTAGGGAGCAGTACTGTGCCGGTGTTTTAAAGCTGTAGTTTATTAAATTAATTAGATTGGGAGAAAACATTATAAATTGATGCTACATAAAAATTATTCGTTTTGAAGAATAAGTGTCAAATCTACTTTCATTCTGCATAAGATCTAAGACTATAAAGGGCAGTTTTATTTTTCATAAGGGCAGCTATCTTGCTGTTAGAAGAAACATGTTTTCTGAATTGCAAGATAAGGTTTTTTGAAAAAGGGTAGTGTTCATGAGACATAAAGATCACCTCTTGTGTACATATTACTAGAATAAACATCAATTTTTATAAAACAGTTAGAAATTCAGTGTATAAATATTTCAAATATTTCCAACCAGAAGTATGAACTGATCAGCTTTAAATGTTACTGGCTTCATAACTGCTTGCCTTCCGAATAAAGTCATGATTCACAAGGCAACTAATCCAGTTCCAAGTTCAGTCTTTTACAGGCTTGCACTTAATGATCTTTATGACCTTCGCTGCTCCCTTATAGAGAGATTGCAGTATTTGTTTTAATTATAAAGGGCAGGAAACTTTGCTGCACCTTTCACAACATCTCTAACCGAGCAGGAAGGTGGCAATCTATTCCCAGCCTCCTACCAACATCATCATGAACGAACTGCAAATTCTCAGTAAATTCTCAATGCGTCAAATCCCAGGGGAACTGCCTTGAAATGCAGGTTAAGTAGCCTTGCAATAGCTGCAGAGGCCTAATTTGCCACATGCCACAAAGAATCGAGCACGAGTTTGTAGTCGAAGGAAATAACTTTATTTGCAATTACATATATACAACAGCAGTAGTACTTCACCACTGCTCTCTCCTCTAGTTGGTACCACACTGGCCAGCTCTATTTATGCAAGTGACTCACTCTGCGAATGATTTCTCCGTCCTCCTCATTGGGGGAGCTCATACTCACTAAGGATTGTGGGATCGTCAATAGTCCCCAGCCAATAGTAATCAGGCAGGTTATAACACACGTGTTCTCTATGTAGTTCGATATGCCTAGAAAAGCGAGATGGCCGTATTCAGGCATATGCACTACTCAGGCTGCCTTAAACCACGTTGGCAGTGTTACTTGGACATTGGGGTGGGCAGCCATTCTCATCCTTTTCCTTGCATGAGAGAATGCCTGTTGTTGAAGCTTTCCAAATTTTTTGGCGGAATCGTCCACTCTTTCACAATGTCCACTTTCTGCTTCAAGCCACAGGTTTCCACTTGCGCCATCAACTTCACCTTCTCTACAAGTGACAATACTTTTAACGTCACAGGTTTCACCATACTCACAGACTTTGTCAAATCGATTCACATAGAACCCTCGATGTGAAACTATGGCTTGTCGAGCCTTTCATAGTTGAGCACTTCTAGTTCTAACCACCCCACTCTAATTGTTCAGCGTGGTCACACAACCTCTGGCAGAAGAGGCAGTTTCCTCGCACAGTGGAAGTAACTCTTCTGTGAAGGATTTCAGCATTAATTTTCTTGCTATTGCCAGACAAAGTTTGGTTAAACCGGATCAAGCACTTTGGAATTCCGGCTAATCACAGGCATTGCTCTATGGGTTTTTATCGTTATTGGCGAGAATGGTTGATAACTTTAACACAAATTGAATTTTGCAACATTCAAGCTTGACTGATCAAGATTTAGTTGTTTTAGCAAAGTCAGATGAATGGACATTCGAGCTTGACTGATCAAAATTTAGTTGTATTAGCAAAGTCAGATGAATGGACATTCAAGCTTGACTGATCAAGATTTAGTTGTGTTAGCAAAGTTAGATGAATGGACATTTGAGCTTGACTGATCAAGATTTACTTGTATTAGCAAATTCAGATGAATGGACCATAGAGGACTTTTCCTTTGATGATCCTTCTATGACTTCTGTCTAGCTCTTTACCACAGTAATATATTTGAGATCAAAAACTCAATGATATGCCAAGAGAAGGGAAATTGTAAAAGCCTCATGTTTCACACATTTATTTAGATCCAAAATAGCAAACAGAACGATAAATTAATATAACAGCAAAAGCAGAAGATAATTAATTAATCCAAAGCCGGGAATGGACAGGATCCCAATATTACATCAGAAGATAATTAATTAATCCAAAACCAGGTATGGGCAGGATCCCAATATTACATCATCACAACCAAGTAAAATTATGCACCACTGAATTCATTCTTGAAAAAGTGGATTTATATTTTGGAATTAGAGACAGATAAACCTTAGGAATAGGCTAATAGCATCATGGTTAAAATTAATAATGGCCTAGGGTTTGCAATAAAATATTACTCTGAGGTTATCAGCATTCATCATTTTTTACTAAAGAATAAATCAAACAACTCCGAGTGTGACCATGTGCAGTGAATTGTAAAAATCAGGATAATGCTGCCCGAGATGTCCTGATACACGAGAAGCTTTGCTATCGCAATATCTTCCCAGAAGTCTCCAAATTTAAGACTTTAAATTTTAAAAAGTGTAATTTTTTTTGCTTGAATTTTCTGAAATTCTAGAGATAATTGGTGATGCTCTTTAAACGTGCAATGTATTCTCAACACCATACACAGGATGTTAGAAACTTGCGAATTTTGAATCTTGGGAGTGTGGAGGGAAATGTAATAGTCAATCACAAAACATGAAATGAATCTCAACTGAGATCTGGCGATGTAACAATGTTTTCAATCAGCTGATTTTAGGTACGATGTCATGATGCTGTGACACCACATGACACCATTATTGTATTTTGATTGCATTACTAGTGTTGATGGTTTGTCTTTCAAAACATTGTGTACATGTGTTTCAATCTCATCCCTACTAATATTTTCTCTATGATATGAAATAACTACAACTTTACAATTTTCCTAGAAAATTTGAAGATGGGGCTCAACTATTTGAATTTAATAATAAAACTGGGAATATTGATTGAATATACAGTCTAGTTAAGAATTTAAAATAGATAGGAGCCTGGCCAGAGGATATCCACCTGAACATCCTCAGGGAAATGAGCTCATTGACATGCAAGCCCTTAACTGTATTCTTAACACTCCACTGCATTTCTAATAGCTCACTGCACTCCAGAATGGTTCCTTTAGACCAGTGTTTTTCAAACTTTTTTGCCCGGGACCCATGTTTAACCAACCGGCCATCATTCGGGACCTACGCCGGCTGACCTTCGCCACCCACGCCAGCTGACATTCGCGACCGACCATTTTCATTTACCCATAATATGACAGGTCCTCACAATCTCACTTGCTTTGTTATACAATGTTACATTTCCGATAATGACTTCAGCTGATGATTTAAGATCTCACTGCATCCATTGAAAAAAAATCAAGAGGCTTGTCCTCAAACATGCCATGCTTAATTCTTCAAAAACATTTGAACATCGAGGGTTTTAAATTTTCATTTGTTTCAGTGTTTCCCTGTATATATCACACATGAAGTTTGAATCTGGATTTGCAGTGGCACAATTACTAACCCATACCTCTCTTTATGCTGCTTTGTTCCCGTTTTCAGTTTCTACTTCAAGGGTTGTTTTCCAGAGGCCCTGGAGTTCACACCAGCACTGCTGGCAGCTACAAAATGGAGGAATCTCTCGCACCCAGAACAGGTGACATCAGCGTATGGGGCGTGAGACCTGCTCTCTGCCGTCGCTTCCAATGGAAGGACTCCATCGTTTGCTGAAAGAAAACTGACCCCGGACAGTTTGCTGATGTCAGGAGGCGGCAGTCCATCCCTCTGGGTTCCAGGCCTGCGCACTGCTTGATCCGGCACACAGGATAGCTAGCAATATCACAAGACCGTTGCGGCCAGCATTTTCAAAAGTCGTTCACAGCCGTTTGCCATTCCTCCCAAGATCGACAAGGCCTCAATCGGTCAGGACGCATCCCTCCCGAAACCTGCCCATGGGTCAGGACCCGGAGTTTGAAAACGATTGCTTTAGATTAGGAGGGAAATGTACTCCCCATCTTTTTTTTAAAAAAGGAGACAATCTGGTAACTATAGGCCAATTAATTTGAAATGAAGAATAGGAGAGTTGCTTGAGGGACTCATTAGGGGTATAATATATGATTGCTTAAATAGAAAGTATTAGGGCACCAAGCATTGCTTTAAAGAAAAACTGAAAAAAATTAGATATCAAAAATCCGATTGACTTCTTCAAAAGATATAAAGAGAATCAGGGATATGGAGTTGAATGGGAAAGTGGAGTTGGAGTAGAAGATTGGTATGATCTTATTGAATTGCAGAGTAGGTCTACTCCTACATCGATTTCTTATGTTAAGTTGCCAAGGTTGTGAGGGAAGCCCAATAAATAGCAACCTTGACTCCTAAAAGGTTTTGGCAAGAAACTTCTCCATAAGATCGAAGCCTCTGGTATTATTAATCTCTTGAGCTGGATTGAGAACTGGCAGGAAGGTTGGAGAATTGTCGAAGATGGATTTGGATCTGTTCGGAAAGTCGCCATCAATGGCTCAGTGTTGGCCGCGTTACACTTTATTTTTCATTAACAATCCAGATGCAGGTATAGGTGTTGAGGATCTGCAAGCTGCAGATGATACTAAGATTTGGATCAATGTCAGACTGCAGATGATGATGTTCGATTGCCTCAGGAAGATCGTCATGTTTGATTAACTGGATTTGTGACCAGCAAATGATAATTAATTTGGAAAAGTGTTGTGTTATCTAGGTGAACATACATATATGCTTCAGGAAAAAGCATTCAAGTGGGTGGAGAAAGAAACTAAGGTAATCCAAGGCATGGATTGCCAAAAGATTCATGAACAATTCCAAGCGACAGTGAGAGCAAACAGGATATCAGAATGCATTTATATAACTGTCTAAAAGACAAAACAGATCTTGGGGCCACCAGCAAAATAGGCACATGCCTCTGACTTCAAAGAAAAATGCCCACAAAGAACTACCAATCTCTGTGGATATTGTCCCTTTCCCTAAAGCAGGTTGAATCTGGCACCAAGACAAGCTGGTATTTTGGCGCACAACAACAAGCAGGTAAACAACCAACCAATCACAATAATATATTCACACAGCCAAACCAGGAAGTTAAAAGCATTTAATATTTTTCACTTTCAATTAACATTTTCAGATAGCAGATTAAATTATGAGAGAATTTAAAATAGATACATAAACATTCAACAAGTTTTTTAAAATGTGATTTATTCTTATTATGAAGAAATTTGATTTTTAAGAAATATTAAATTAACTTTTCAGGTTCAGTGAAAACGCTTGGCAGTAATTGGAAGTCAGTATGCCATTAAAAACACAATCAACAGGGAGTAACTTTTTCCAAGGGTTTTTGCAGCATAAAAGTGTAAGTTCTCATCAATGCAATAGATTTCCATTGACTGTGGTCTGGGGTATCTCAATAGCAGGGGCATTTAGAATCAGCAACTTCAGGATTTCCAAATATGTCTTTGGACTTCAGGAGTTTGCTGTCAGTTTAGTGGAGTAATGTTGGTCACCGATAACAGTTTCTCCAGTGTTATGGAGCAACAGTCATGCCCACATTTTGTCTTTGATAAAGCCGGGGCCAGGCCTCAGTTAGAATACTGTGCCCAGTTCTGGTCTCCTCACATGGTGGATGACATTAAGTCTTTGGAAAGGAGAACCACTACACAATTTTAAAATATTCCAGCCATCAAGCAAAGCTAAACAAACAATCGGGCATCTACACTTTAGAAAAGCATAGACTTGGGATGTCCTGATCAAGGTTTCATTTGACAAAGGAAACAGATTGTGTTATCGTTGATAATTTGTGTTCCAATTAAATAGTTTAAGGAGTGCCAATGGTCGCAATTTTAAGTTGTACAAGGGCAGCTGCCAAGACATGGTTGATTAAAGAAGATATTATTACAATATTGAGGAAGGAGATTAGCACAGTTTATGTGGAATCTGTATGGAAGCATAGCACAACACACTCTCGCCTGCATCAATGGCTCCGAAGTGGAGATTGTCGATAGCTTGTTGTTCCTGGGGGTCACCATCACCAACAATCTGTCCTGGTCCACTCACGTTGATGCAACAGTCAAGAAAGCCCAACAACGTCTCTACTTCCTACGGAAGCTAAAGAAATTTGGCATGTCTGCATCGACTCTCACAAACTTCTACAGATGTGCGATAGAGAGCATCCTATCCGGCTGCATCCCAACCTGGTATGGCAACTGCTCGGTCCAAGACCGCAAAAAAACTGTAGAGTGTGGTGAACTCAGCCCAGCATATCACACAAGCTTGCCACCCCCACATTGATTCCGTATTCACCTCCCGCTGCCTCAGGAAGGCAGACAGCATTATCAGAGACCCCTCCTATCCAGGCATTGCCTTCTTCCAGACCCTTCCATCAGGCAGAAGGTACAGAAGTGTGAAGACCCGCACAGCTTCTCCCCCACAGCTACAGGACTCCTCAACGACTCTCTCTTGGACTGATCTGTTACCTGTAAGAACACTATTCACAACGCCCTATGCTGCTCTTGCTCATGTATTTGCTTTGTTTGGTTCCTTGTTCTGCACTGTAACCAATCACTGTTTGTCGATGTACCATTTGTCCATGTTCTCTGTTGATTATTCTTTTTGTCTTTGCCGAGGGAACATACTGTGTACATTCCCTTGGCTGCAGAAAAATACTTTTCACTGCACTTCAGTACATATGACAATAAATCAAATCAAATCAAATGGGTCAATTTAAGAAACACCAAGGGGCAAAAAACAGTCATGGTATGGTACGCAGACCACCAAACTGCAGTGGTACTCACTCTTCCAACTTCTCCCATCGGGCAGGAGATACAAAAGTCTGAGAACATGCACAAACAGGCCTCAAAAACAGCTTCTTCCCCACTGTTATCAGACTCTTAAACGACCCTCTTATGGACTGACCTGATTAACACTACACCCCTGTATGCTTCACCCGATGCCGGTGTTATCTCGTTACATTGTGTACCTTGTGTACCTATTATGTATTTTATTTTATTTCCTTTTCTTTTCATGTGTTTAATGATCTGTTGAGCTGCTCGCAGAAAAATACTTTTCACTGTACCTTGGTACACGTGACAATAAACAAATCCAATCCAATAATGTTGGGAATAGCATTAAACAATAAATCAGAGATGCACATAGTAAAGGAACATATGTGATTATGGGTGACTTTAATCTGCATATCGATTGGGTGAGTCAAATTAGTCAGAGTACAATAGAAGAGGAACTTCGGGAGTATATACGGGATGGTTTTCTGAACCAATACATTGAGGAGCCAACAAGGGAATAGGCCATCTTGGACTGGGTGTTGTGCAATAAGAAAGGATTAGTTGGCAATCTAGTTGTGAGAGAACCCTTGGGGATGAGTGACCATAATATAATGGTGGATAGTGAGGTAGTTGATTCTGAGACCAGGGTCCCAGCTGGCTATGATGGATGGGAAACATTACTGAAAGGAAGTTTAGTGGACAAGCAATGGCAAGCATTCAAGGAACAAATAGGTGAACTCCAAAAGCTGTTTATTCCTATTTTGCACAACAGTAGAAAGGGAACTGTGGCTTACAAGGAAAATTAGAGATAGTATTAGATTCAAAGAAGGGACATACAAATTAACAAGAAAAAGCAATAGACCCGAGGATTGGGAGCAATTTAAAACCAAAGGATTGATTAAGAAGTGGAAAATACAATATGGAAGTAAGCTAGCGGGGAACATAAAAACTGACTGTAAAAGTCTCTATAGGTATGTAAAGAGAAAAAGATTGATAAAAACAAATGTTTTACAATCAGAAATGGGGGAATTCATAACAGAGAACAAAGAAATGGCTGAGAAACTAAATTCGTACTTTGCTTCTGCCTTCACAAAGGAAGACAGGAATATGTAATGGAAGTTCTGAGAAACATAGTTTTAGTGAGGAGGTGAAGGAAAATAGTATTAGTAAAGAAATGTTTTTTGGGAAATTAATGGGATTGAAGGTGGATAAATCTCAGGACCTGATAATCTTCATCCCAGAGCACTTAAGGAAGTGGCCCTAGAAATAGAAGATCTATTGGTGATAATTTTCCAAAATTCTTGGGTCTCTGGAATGGTTCCTACAGATTGGAGGGTAGCTAATATAATCGTGCTTTTCAAAAAGAGAGGTAAGGAGAGAACAGGAAAACATAGACCAGCAAGCCTAATGTCGGTAGCAGGAAAGTTGCTACAGTCCATTATTAAAACAGCATTTGGAAATCCGTGGAATTGGACAAAGTCAGCATGGATTTACGAAAGGGAAATCATACTTGATAAATCTATTAGAATTCTCTGAAGATACAACTAGTAGAGTTGACCAGGGAGAACAGGTGGACGTGACTTATTTCGACTTTCAGAAGGCTTTCAACGTCTTTTAGCAGACTATTACATCAAGTTAAAGCGCATGATATTGTGGGTAGTGTCTGGGGATGGGTCAAAAGCTGGTTAGCACACAGGAAGCAAAAAGTGGGAATGAGTGTGTCTTTTTCCGATTAACAGTGTCTAGTGTGGTATTGCAGAAATCTGGGCTAGGACCCCAACTGTTCACAATATAGATGAATGATTCGGATGAGGGAACTAAATGTATTATATCCAAATTTGCAGATGATACAAAGTTGGGTGGGAGCGTGAGCTGCGAGGAGGATGAAGAGATGCCTCAAGCAGGATTTGGATAGACTGAGTGAGTGGGCATATGCATGGGAAAAGCAGCATAATGTGGATAAATGTGAGGTTATCTGCTTTGGACGCAAAAGTAGGAAGGCAAATTATTTGAATGGGTGTAAATTGAGAGGTGGATACTCAACGAGATCTTAGTGTCCCCATGCATCAGTAGCTAAAAATAAGCGCACAGGTACAGCAGGCACTAAAGAAGGGAAATGGTATGTTGACCTTCACAGTGAGAGGATATGAGTATTGGAATAGGGATGTTTTACTGCAACTGTATCGGCATTGGTGAGCCCGCACCTGGAGTATTGTGTGCAGTTTTGGTGTCCGTATCGGAGGAAGGATGTTCTTGCTATGGAGGGAGCGCAGCGAAGGTTTACCAGGTTGATTGCTGGGATGGCGGGACTGCCATTTGACGGGAGACTAAATCGGTTAGGATTATATTCATTGGAGTTTAGAAGAGCGAGAGGGTATCTCATAGAAACTTATAAAATTCTAACAGGATTAGATAGCGTGGACAGAAAGTATGTTCCCGATGGTGCGCAAATCTAGAACTCGGGGTCCATAGTTTGAGGATTAGGGTAAACTTTTTAGGACTGAGGTCAGGAGAAATTTCTTCACCCAGAGTAGTGAGTCTGTGAAATTTACTACCACGGAACGTAATTGAGGGCAAAACATTATATAATTTCTTGGGGCTAAAGGAATCAAGGGATATTGGGGGTGTCTCAGAAAATAGACTTTAGGAACAATACTATAGTGAATGATCACACCCAGTGATTGCCTTGGTTTGTTTTTAAATTGCATAGTGAATGAAGCAGGAGAGCCGTATCGGGTGAAGAAACTGGCCGTGTTTCATGGCAGCCTCCGCGCCCCCTCTCGGGACCCGGTTCTGCCCCCCGGGCGGGGCTAGGAGCGGGGCCCCGTGAAGCACGGCATCGCGGACTTAGCGACCGTCGCTAAGTCCGCGCGGCAAGCGTCACGCTGGCTGACGTGCACGATGACGTCAGCCGCGCATGCGCGGGTTGGACGGCTCCAAACCGCGCATGCGCGGGGCCATCATCTCCCTCGACCGCCCCGCAGACTGATCCTGCGGGGCGGCGGAGCGAACGGACGCACTGCCCGTGATCGGTGGGCACCGATCGCGGCCCCATGCCCCCCTGGGGCCCTGGATGCCCAGAACGGGCATGTTGCGGCCGTTTTTACGACGGCAGCAAGCAGGTGTGTTTGCTGCCATAAAAACGGTCATAAAGGCCTGGGCACTCGGCCTGGGGAGAATCGCTGTTCGCCGTAAAAAAAATGGCGAGCAGCGATTCATGTTGTGCGGCGGGCGTGGGGGGGGGGGGGGGGGGGGGGGAGAATAGCGGGAGGGCGTGAAAAATGTCAGGGACGCCCTCCCGCTATTCTCCGACCCGTCGTGGGCAGCGGAGAATCGCGCCCTATACATTTATGTGTTTCTCTCATTCTTCCCATCTTTTGCCCCATCCCATATCCATCCTGCATTACCCTCCCAGTTTAACCAAGAGCATCGACGGCATGGCCAGGGAGCCAAATCATGGGCCTAGGTGCTTCTACTGTTTTGGGCCCCTTATTCCATTCCTCCTACCGCCATGGATTATATTCTTTGCTCTTTCAAGATTCACCGATAAATTCACCAATCACATTTGTTGACATCTAGTTACAAATAACATCTGATACAGCATGGGTCATTAATGTCAAGAACTGAAACAATATAATGCAGTGTTAGTTTGAGTGCTCCCTATGGATGATCCCCTATGACTACGAAAAAAAATCAGAAGTACAAATTTTACATTAACAGCATCCTGAAATATTGTTAATTTGACAGGAAAATATACCATTAGTTATAACACTAATCAGACGATAATGCTGATTTCAGTGACTACCTCAGCCCTCATTAACATGTGGCATTGCACCATATAGACACGTTGCTGGTAAATTCATATTTGGGGGAAGGATTCAATACTATGCAACCCAACTTTAATACGATATATCAATACCTAAAAAAAAACTCAAAATCACCAAGATAAAGTGCAACAATAGGCAATTAGACAAAAGGACAGATTATAGTCAATGGAAAAGACTCATGAGAATCATGTGCAGTGTAAAACAGGTTACAGATTCCCTCTGAACCCATTACACAGTTTTGCCCTGGTAATCTCGCCCCACAAAGCTCACTCATAGCAAACTTTAATTAGCAACAAAAGAAGCAGATCCCCAGCCAAGATCGCACCCCCTATCCATAAGATAAATATGGATGACAGAGTTCACCCAGCCCAGTTCATCTCACCCATCCCAAAATTATATGTGAATATTAGGAAGAGAAACCCATTTGGTTCCTTGAGCCTGCTCTGGCATTTGGTAACATTGCCTACATTATACCAGTGACTTCAACTCAAAAGAACTTAATTGGCTGTAAAGTGATTTGGAGCATCATGAAAGAAAGGTGCTGTAGAGGTAGGTTTTATCTTTCTTTCATGACATCTGGATACAGTAGGCAGAGTGACTGTCGCAACAGGGAAAATTGGAGGCTCAATGCCGATTCTCTAAGGGTAATTAATCCCCAGAACAATCAACGGATGTTAGGAAAGTGACTACAAAGAAATTACTACATTTACAAAAACAGTTCAATTCTGTAGCAAACAGAGAGCTTTAGAAAAAGATAATTGGAACCATGAAACTGCACAAAGGTCAGAAGCAGCTAGTGAAATTAGCACGGCAGACCAGATCTTTCCATAATTCTCAGTTGACAGATCCTATTTTTTAAGCCAGTCTGTCACATCTGCTGCTCTGTCTGGACAACGTGAAACTTTACAACACGGAGAACCCCCACCACCAACACCCACATCCTGCGCAGCAAGCCCTTGAGCCCTGATGTTTGGCACTGTCTGCAACCCCTCTCCCGGGGGATCAACAGGAGTGATATTGAATGATAATCCTTAACACATGAAAAGTCAAAATGTAAAGCGCCATTAAAGCATATTAGGTCCTTGGTTGTGTCTTTAACGATGAAAGTTTCACTTCCCTGTCCCCTGCCGGCAAAGCCTTTTCTGTGTTATGGACCAATGGTCACTGAAAATCCTGATACCTTGCCTAAATAGCCAATATCCCTAAATAGCCGAGATTCCTGAATGCAACAGATTGCTTCACTACAGGAGCAGGGGCATCACAGCTAGGTGCCCAATCATGTTCGCATCAGATGTAAACGTGTGCACTTCCAACAGGGGTCACTGGATAATGGCTACCAGTGCAGACCTTACTCGTGTTCCTCCCCACCTAATACAGGAGGGTTGCCATCAACTGCAAAACCCTTACTGTCAGTTGGGTCAAGATTAATTACCTCAGTACAAACTAGGGATTGAATTTTGTACCTTCTAGGTTTTTAAAGATCAGTTGCTTACTGTTTTAATTGACTCAGGCATCAGCGGAGCCGAGAGTACATAAATTCAGATACAATAATTAACTGTCCCGTACTTAGAAAAGATCAGTCAAAATGGAAAGGGGTAAACAATTGTTCAATTTAGACATCAACTGGGCTATAAAAGCCTTGCAACAAAAGACATTGTCCGCTTTGGTGCATTCTGCTGAGATCAAAGCGTTTGTTTATCTTTTTTTGCACAGCTGCACACATATTTCTATCATAAATTTTGCTTTCCAAGTGGTTATGACTATTGCCAATTGCACAGATTTTAAGCACATTCAAGCGTTGGCAAGTGAACTTCTGGTCAAAGATTCAAAAAATAAGCATCGGGATCAAAACAAATCAGTTACAGTGAATGGATCTTGATAACTTTTGTTAGCTACACATAGCTCCATTTTATTTTATAGCACGACCATAAAGTTGCTTTCACTGCATACCGTGTAGAGATTTATCCTACAAGTTTTGATCATTTTCATTTAATTTACACCACGAAAAGCAACAGCACTGAAATACTAATGCTTAAATAGATCTCTAGAACGCATGGCAGTTATCTTGGCGAATGATTTTGTCAGCACTTCATTATCCCCTCCAATCTCTACTACAAAATAAGACTAGAGAAACCAGTCATGAGAGCACCATTCCCTCCAAGTGACGTACAATTCTGACTCAAACATATGTTGCTATTTCTTGGTAGTCATTTGAGTTAACATCCTGGAGTTGCCTCCTCCACAGTATGGGACAACCAGCATCACAAAGACAGTGGCAAATCAAGGAGCAACCAGGTGTAGGTGATAATGTAGCCTTGCCAGACTCATCCACATCAAAAGAACATAGCTCAAAAAAAACATAATCTGCAGTTTATCTCTTGAAATTGTCCAATTTACAAAATCATCACAATATAAATTTACAATAACTGACTGAATAACTGCATGCCCAACTGATTCTCAACCTAACACCTTACGTCCTTCACAACATACAGCAACAAATATCCCATGTAGCACCTACAATTAAGAGTTCATCACAACACTGCTCTGACCGTTCATCCATTCCATTTACCCATGCCTACCTTGTAAAATAATTCCTAACCACAGACACAGTATTTTTTTCCATTCAACCAAATAATCTGTTCCAGCAAAATACATTTCTTAGGATCTGTAATAAGGGCTAATGGAAATAATTTAACTTCAATAAAAGTGATTATGACACAGTTTATTGTTACATCAGCCTGTGCATACATTTAAAACAGTTGCCTGCAGTTGTCAAGATAACTTACCATTCCCATCGATATTAGGATTGCAAATTAACAGTAATGGACATATGGAAAAAATAAAGTAATTGTATGTTTAAATTACTTGGAAACTATTTTTAAAATATGAGACAGCCTTAATAATATAATTGATAGGAAACAAAGTATAGATTCAAATTATTATATGATCTGCCAATCCCACAACAGATGGGAAATCTCACCAATGACAGTGAAATAACTGCTGATCTTGCAAAAGGTGTCTGAGACCCAGATTCCAAAGAGCATGCAGCACAACCATAAAAAAACAACTCATCATGAACAATAAATGCAGCCTTGTTAGAGTCACCCACATGTTTAATTTTAAGTTTTAGTGAATTTTGGTACATCAGTCCAAGAGAGAAATTAAAAATACAGGCCAATGAAAGCCTCGACATAATGTGATGACTGAAAGTGAATGGTGTCAATTTAGTAACATAATACTGGGCTGCCACCCATCAAAATGTTGCTACATATGTGTACATCACCTCTATTTTTAAAATAGGATTTTTTCCAACTGGTACTTCATTCAGTGAAAAAAAAATTGAATGTTGGATTAATTCTTTAATATTGGCTAACTATGGCCAATGCATTTACAGGAACTCAAATTGTGTGTCTAAAATGAGTAAATTTCTGGTTTGTAGTCAGTCCTAATTTCTGAACAACACAACCTCAAGGTGCATGTTTCTTACAAAAGGCACCAGTTGGTAACACATCAACAAATACTGCATTAGTCCTTGTGGATGTGACCTTCAAGTCCACTCGCACAAAAGTGCAAAAGAATAGGTCAGCAGTCCTGAACAGTTTGTTCAGTTTGAAATACACAAAAAGGAAATGTCAAGGTGTCTTGGAATTGTTCGGTTCATTTATGTAAAACAATCTTAATCATATATAAATGTATATTAAAAAAAAGGTGAGTGAAGTCACCACTCTTCTACAGGAAGTCCATTCAATCTTAACACCTCATCTAGTTGGTAGACATAGTTGACAAAGTCTAATCGATACAGTCCCAGAGGACTCCAGAGGCCTGTAGGCTATTGTCCCCATTTGAGAGAGCGCTGACGGGTAGTGAAATAACCCGAGAGTCACCACACCGCAAGTTAGGGTCAAGGTTAAGAAGGCATGGCCCGTACTGTTGCCGTCACTCCGCATCACAAACTAGCCGTCCAGTCAACTGAGCAAACTGAACCACCTAAGTAAATATTAAGCTAAAATTAAGCTGTACAAGTTAAAAAGGTCCCAGGTTCAGTATTCCAATTCAATATTAACTTGTGAACTTAGGCGACCACACCTAGAAAGCACACAAAGTAGCAGAGAAGATTCCATTGGCTTTTTCAGTCCAATGATCCACATTGGGGGCCTGTGTGGATATGTTAGGTCAGGATGAGATGGAACTGGCTGTGACATCCTCCATTGCGGAAACATCTGCCAGAATGGACACTTCTAAACTGCTGGGCAATTGGGGGACCCTTGAAGTTGTATGATAATCTGTCAGTTCATTTAGAAGAGGTGCAGGCAGGGAAATGAAATGAAAATCGCTTATTGTCACGAGTAGGCTTCAATGAAGTTACTGTGAAAAGCCCCTAGTCGCCACATTCCGGCGCCTGTCCGGGGAGGCTGGTACGGTAATCGAACCGTGCTGCTGGCCTGCCTTGGTCTGCTTTAAAAGCCAGCGATTTAGCCCAGTGAGCTAAACCAGCCCCTGGTGGTAACAAACATAGGTGGTTAGCAGTTGCTTCACAGCTCCAGGGTCCCAGGCTTGATTCCCGGCTTGGGTCACTGTCTGTGCGGTCACATTCTCCTCGTGTCTGCGTGGGTTTCCTCCGGGTGCTCCGGTTTCCTCCCACAGTCCAAAGATGTGCAGGGTTAGGTGGATTGGCTATGCTAAATTGCCCTTAGGTTAGGTGGGGTTACTGGGATAGGGTGGAGGTGTGGGCTTGGGTGGACTGCTCTTTCCAAAAGCCAGTGCAGACTCGATGGGCCGAATGGCCTCCTTCTGTACTATAAATTCTATGATGAAGTTGATGTAACAAGCAACGCAAACCATTTTCCTACCCTAGACTTTGTTTTCAACAGAAGCAGTAGTCATGGTTGAACTCTTTTTGCACTTTAGCTTCAGAGGCTCAGGCATTGCCACAGCTCTTTTTCAAAGTTCAATTTAGGTTGATATCACTCTTGCCTGAAAAATCAACTGTTGTGAATTGAAGCCTTCTTCCAAGAATTGAGTGCAGTACTTGTCAGAGGTGCCATCCTGCGGATAAGACAGTAATCCAAGAACCTTTTCTGGTGCTTCAGAAGGATGTTAGAAAACC
The DNA here is from genome assembly GCF_902713615.1 of Scyliorhinus canicula. Taxonomy (NCBI): domain Eukaryota; kingdom Metazoa; phylum Chordata; class Chondrichthyes; order Carcharhiniformes; family Scyliorhinidae; genus Scyliorhinus; species Scyliorhinus canicula. The sequence continues at coordinate 115,702,359 of NC_052160.1, forward strand.
AAACGCACTGGACAGAGAGCATAGAGTTCTATTGTTTGCTCGACTAGCAGTGCACCCTATAGCAGAATTGACCCACGTAACAGTTAAAAATTATACAATATAATACACACACACAAAAAAAATGGGAAACCATTGGGAATCAGGGATGCCAACAATTTTTTGTTTCAATTTACAGTCCTCAGCCTGCTGGCAATACGAGCAGGTGCTACACAGTTGAGCAATCAAGTGGCCTGCTGATTCACAGCTATCCTGCCCACAACTCCAACCACGAGGCCTAACACAGGCCCCAAAACAGCTAGCCAAATACATTCCTCCAGACCAACCACTGCTGCCCCCAGGCACAAAGGCGAACAATCCATTGGCAGCCAATACAGCATTGGCCTCCATGGAGCTGCCAACTCAAAATTCAGTAGAGAACTTGCATGTTAAAATGAAACCTCATCTTGGGTCTGTAGCTGAGCCAACACGAGGAATCAACTAGTTAGCTATGCAGGATGAGCAGAGCTTTTAGGCAAATGGAAAGGAACATAGCAAAAAAATATTCAGGAAGGCGGGTGAGAAAGGAACAGCAGTAAATAAGTCTTGCTGCAATTGTACAGGGCTTTGGTGAGACCACATCCAAAGTATAGTTTGGGTCTCTTTATCAAAGAAAGATATGCTTGCTTTAGGGGCAGTGCACTAGACTGCTTCTTGGAATAACAGGATTGTCCCGTGACGAGAAATCGAGTAGGCCAGGTCTCTATACCCTAGACTTTCAAAGAATAAATAGTGATCTCATTAAACAGGTAAAATTCTGGAGGAACGTAACAGAGTCAATGCTAGATATTGCCCCTGGCTGGGGTATTTAGAACTTGGGGTCAGTTTCAGAATAAAAAGGGTCAATCTGTTATGACTGAGATGAGGGGAAAGTATCTTCACTCCATGGATTGTGAATCTTTGAAAATCTCGAACATCTGTAGATGCTTGCTTAGTTGTTGAATAATTACAGTCAAGTCAGCAGAATTTTGGATGCTAAGGTAACCAATGGATTTGTGGGTAGTGCCTAAAGGTGTAGTTGAAATAGGTCAGCCATTATCTTATTGAATGGCAGAACAAGCTCAAATGGCTACTTCTACTTCTAGTCATCAGTGCACAGTAATTTGTAGAGTCTCCAGTTGACCACCAAGTTCTATTATCTGCCATGGCAGTCCCATCCTTTATGGTGAATAACCAAGCTCCCAATGCAGATTTCTTTTTTGTCTAAATTCTGAAACATGTGGAGAATTCTATTGTTACTGCTCACCTTGTACACCACCGGCAAGATCCAAAGCCTTCACTACTGTTAAGAATTGGGGATGATTAAAAAATGAAACTGGAATAAAAGAAAATAAAACAAAGAGGTGTCTGAAGAGATGTTGACGTGCAAATTTGCATATCAGAGAGAAATGCAAGTGTTTATCTCGGTAAATAGAGGAAAACAATAAGGGTATAGAAAAGGTAATTGCAAAGTGGAGAAATAAGGAAATCGACACATATATGCAAAAAGCCAACTTCACAGTGTGGAGAACATCAAAGGAAAAGATGGTACAGTATATCCATTGCACAATGACTGGACAAAAAGGGAGATAGAGACAAAAACAGTCACAGCTACCATCAGCCACACCCAACTGTAGAAACAGTCTCCCGAAAACAAGTTATTGCTAAAAAGGCAGCTGGTTAAGATCAAAACTGAACCGACCAGGTATCGCCTTCACGACGGTTTTCCAAAATATAGCCACATAACCTGCACGTGGTAATTGTTTGCTGGATTTAGCTCATAGAACTAAAGAATATTGGATGCTGTTTGGGAACAAAGGGGCATCTGAGTTCAGGGAACTTACCAGTTAGAATCATGAGGTAATTTGCTTTGACCAAAATGTGTCACTTCGTCTTCTAAGAATTTAATCACTTTTTCAAAAATATTTCAAAACACAGCATTGAAGTCTCTGTTATATTTTATGTAGAACTTGCATTAAAATCTGCAGCTCTCATCTATCATAAACTTGCAACACTTGAACAGCTATGGTTTCTTAATTGATGATTAGAAGCCAATATTTTTTTATAAATCACAAAAATGACACTCACCTCTTTCAGTTTTTAAAAAAAATTCTGAACCATTCTAGGGCTTGCTAGGATTTTTATATAAAACATGAGAACATATTTAAATACATATGCATGTATGAAACCTCATTAATAATGGACCATTGACCCTACTTTCAGCTACCTGGTCAGTTCAAGACTTCAAACAACATAACTCATGTACTCAGGAATATCGTGCTTGGAGTTGGATGATAATCTGTCTGCTGAACCTGTCCTGTAGACACCCAACTAGAACACTAGGGTCATACTCCATTTCTTCTCCATTCCACAACCCCTTACATCCTCGTTGTCATGCCCAACAACCTGACTCTTCATTTAATCTAATTGTAGATTCAAATCTATAATTCTAATTGTAGAATTAGGTCAATTCACAGAGGCTTCAATTTCCATTTATGTTGGAGCAGATCATGTATCAACGAAGAACAGGCTTTCAGTTAGAAGACCACGGGGATAGCAGAATAGCATATTTCACCCTAAGTAACGTTGCACAAGAAACCTACCAGACAAGTTTATCTTATACTTTGTTTTTCACATTTACTCCCTACATCATGATTTTGTCACAGTAAGCAATGGTGTCACACCTAGAATTTCTTTGGAACCGTCAGGTTTGAATAGCTATTGTTTATTTCAGGCCCCCCTAGGTGGCTATACAGCTCTGCCTGTCCCATTTCTCCAGGCGATAGTGCAAGCAAGATTTAGTTAAGAGCTTGTTTTTTTAAAGTTAGTTTTAGCATGTATGCTTTTAAAATCATTTAAGGAGACAAGGGTGTCATTAAGCAGTATTTACTTGATAGACTTAATCCCTGCCAAAAGTCTGTTCTCGGCTTCATATTGTTGTCAATAGCATTGGTTCTAAAGGGCATGTGGCACAGTGGTTAGCACTGTGACTGCAGCGCTGAGGACCTGGGTTCGAATACCGGCCCTGGGTCACTGTCCGTGTGGAGTTCGCATAGTCTCCCTATGTCTGCGTGGGTTTCACCCACACTACCCAAAGATGTGCAGGTTAGGTGGATTGGCCACGCTAAATTGCCCCTTAACTGGAAAAGAAATAATTGGGTACTCTTAAATTTTAAAAAAAATTCAAATTTCCATAGCATTGGTTCTGGGTTCAATTTGATTCAGTCGGACCATGCACAGTGTACTTAATTTCTTAGGTTCCATCAGTTCCTAACAATTGCACTGGACTCACTAGGAAATTAAAGTCAAAACGTGAGGGGAAAGAAAACATCCATATATGTGGCGAAGGTGGAAACAGTTACTCAGATGAAAGCTCTGTACACAAATGCACTTAGCACATAAAATAAGTTGGATGCAGACATTCAGCTAAAAGTGTGAGGTGCAGCAGTTTTTACAACATGATTATGAGTTTTATATCATGCTTAGACTTGTAGAAGCAAGTGAAGCTCTTTTGGATGAAAGTCTACGAATCAGTCATGTCAAAGTACGGTGATGTGCTGAATATTGCAACACAATCATAAATGTTCTAAATGTCTGGCTAGCTCAGCCAATAGACCAAAAGAATCTTCATCTCAAAGTCATGGATCTGAGCCCCACATTGCGCACCGCTGTTACAAGGGACAGTAGCAACCATAACACATTCGCCTGAGCCAGGAGTGTCCAGGTTCAAATCCCACTCCAGACCCAGAGCACAAAGATCAAGGCTGTCTGACACCAGACCGAAGGGAGTGCTGCACTGTTGAAAGTGCAGCTTTCTAGGTGAGATGTTCAAATTTCCCATTCCCCAATTACAGGAGACAGATCTGGAGGTGGGGGATCAGATCAGGTGAAGGAAGGGATGGGTTGGGCAGGTGTTCCATTCGGGATTAAACTTTAAAACGAGGGGGGTGGCAATCAATGTGGGCGGCATTCGGGGGTGGGGGGGGGGGGAGAGAGAGAGAGAATCCGTGGAGATTTGGGAGGCCAAGGAGTAAGGTGTTTTCATTCTACTCCCATGTGCACAAAGTGTATTCCCGGATAGACTTCTTTGTATTGGTCAAAACACTGCTGGCTGTGGTGGTAGATGCTGAAGATTCAGCAATTGTGGTGTCAGACCACACCCAACACTGGGTAGACCTGCAAGTTAACAAAGGAAATGCCCAGTGCCCACAGTGGAGATTAGATGTGGGACTGTTAACGGAGGAGGAGGTGTGCGAGCTGGTGAGGAAGGCCATTTGGGGATATACAAAGATCAATGACACAGGTGAGGTTTCGGCTGGGGTGGTGTGGGAGGCACTGAAGGTGGTTATTAGGGGGGAACTCATCTCAATTCGGCTCCATAAGGAGAAGGCTGAGCAGGTGGAGTTAGATAGGCTGGTAGGCAAAATTTTACAGGTGGACAGGAAATATGCGGAGTCTCCTGATGACAGGCTCCTGAAGGAGCGTCAGAGACTGCAGCTGGAATTTGGGCTCCTGTCCACAGGTAAGGCAGAGGGACAGCTAAGGAGGGAAAAGGGGGCAGTCTATGAATATGGGGAAAAAGCCAGCAGGATGCTGGCATAACAGCTGAGGAAACGGGAGGCGGAGAGAGAGATGGGGAAAGTAAGAGATACGGGGGCATGGGGCAAGGTGGTCTTGGATTCGGTGGGGTTGAATGATGTGTTTCAGAACTTTTACAGAGGATTGTTTAAATTGAAACCTCCAGCCGGGATGGTATGAAGCGATTCCTGGGGGGGGGGGGGGGGGGGGGGGGGGCGGGGGGGGATATGGATCCGGAGTGTTGTGGGTTGTATAGGCCAATCTCCCTGTTAAATGTAGATGTGAAATTGCTGGCAAAGATCTTGGCCATGCGCATAGAGGACTGTGTTCCGGGGGGTAATAGGGGAGGACCAGACGGGATTTGTGAAGGGACGACACCCGACGTCCAACATTAGGCGGCTCCTAAATGTAACACTGATGCCGACGGAGCGGTGCGAGGTCGAGATGGTGGTGGCCATGGACGCAGAAAAGGCCTTTGATTGGGTGGTGTGGAAGTACCTGTGAGTTGTCTTGGGAAGGTTTGGGTTCGGGCAGGGATTTGTGGATTGGGTCCGGTTGCTATATCAAGCATCGTCGGTGAATGCAAGGACCGTCCGGTCCAATCAGAGTATTTTAGTCTGTGCAGGGGGACAAGGCAGGGGTGTCAACTCTCCACACTACGTTTTTCCCGGGCCATAGAGCCTTTGGCAATGGGGCGAGGGCATTAAACATTTGGTGGGGGGGATAGTGGGGTGGGGGGGGGGGGGGGGGGGGGGGGGACATAGGGTCTCAGTCTACGCAGATGATTTGCTCCTTTATATAACAGACCCGTTGGGGGAAATCGCAGGAATTATGGGAATACTGGAGGAATTTGTCCAGTTCTCAGGTTACAAACTGAATGTGTTTGCGAGCACTTTGCGATCCAGGCAAAGGGGCAGGAGAGGGGACTGAGGGAGAAGCCATTCAAATGTGGGAAAGAGTTTAAGGTACCTGGGGATTCAAGTGGCAAGGGACTGGAGTCAGCTTCATAAACTAAATTTGGGCAGAGTGATTGAGCAAATGAAATGAAAGGGGACTTCCGTAGGTGGTACATGCTCCTGCTGTCACTGCCGGGGATGGTACAGACTGTGAAGATGACAGTCCTCCCGAGATTGCTGTTTGTGTTTCAGTGTCTCCCAATCTTCATCCCCAAGGCATTTTTTTGGGGAAGATGAATGCGGCGATCTTGGATTTTATATGGACCGGGAAAGCCCCAAGGATGAAGAAGGTTCTTCTTGAGCAGGGACGCAGGGAGGGGGCTTGGCCCTCCCGAACACTATTAACTATTGCTGGGCGGCAATATTTCAATGGTTAGAAAATGGGCAGTGGGGGAGGGGTCATTGTGGGAGCGAGTGGAGGCGGCATCTTGCAAGGGCACGAGTCTGAAGGCTCTGTTAATGGCACCTCTGCCGTTATTCCACAAATCGAGTTGTAGTGACAGCCCTGAGTGTGGGGGCAGTGGAGGCAGCACATGAGACTGGAGGGGGCGTCAGTGTGGTTACCGATCTGTGATAACCACCGGTTCGCTCCAGGTGGGCTGGACGGGGGCTTTAGGAGATGGTAGTGGGCAGGGATTGAGAGATTTGGGGATCTCTTCATTGAGGAGGGTTTCCCGTGCCTGGAGGAGCTAGAGGGGGAGTTTGAGTTACCAGGTGGGAACGGATTTCGGTAAACTCGCTGATGGGGGCTGGGTCCTTCCAGGGGCCCCTGGAGTTAGAGGGGGCCCACAGAATTCTGGCTAGGAGGCCCAAGCCGAACGAGCCGCCGCGGGCGGTGTTGGTGCGGTTTCATCGGTTCGTGGATCGTGAGTGCGTGCTCCGGTAGGCCAAGGAGCGGAGCAGCAAGTGGGAGAACACGGAGGTGCGGATCTTCCAGGACTGGAGTGCGGAGGTGGTGAGGCGGAGGGCCGGGTTTAACCGGACGAAGGCGGTGCTCCATAGACGGACTGTGAAGTTCGGCATGTTGCAGCCGGCGCGTCTGTGGGTCACCTATAAGGATCGGCACCATTATTTTGAGTCCCCGGAGGAGGCGTGGGCCTTTGTGCAGGCCAGGAAATTGGACTCAAACTGAGGGTCTAAGATGGGGGATGCTGTATTATACTGTATTTGTATTTGCTTGGTTTAATGTAAGATGTGGGTTGGCCTTAGGGTGGGTGGGGTGATGTTGGTTTGTCCTTTCTATATGGGTTTTTCTGTAGGGGTCTGGTGGACGGGTTCGGGCAGGGGGGTAAACGGGGAGTTCGGGGAGCTGGTGGGGGGGACTGACAATGGGAATAGCCCTGGAGGAGACGGGGCCAGACAGGGCCCGCGCTGGGAGATGGTGGGGGTGGGATCGGGGCTGAGAAGCGCGGGTCGTTGCTGGCTGTTTTTTTTTCCCTGCGCAAGAGCGGGGGGGGGGGGGGGGGGAAAGAGAGAGGACACATTGACGGGCACGATGGAGGAGGGGCAGTCCCACGTGGGGAGGAGTCGGAGGTAGGGCGGGAGTCGCCAAGGTCAGCAGAAGTTAGCTGGCTCACGGGAGTGCTATGGAGGGAGGGGCGCGGCTAGGAGGGGTCCTAGCAGGGGACGCTGGCCGGTGGTGGGCAAGGGATGGGGTATGGCTAATCGGCAGGGGAGGGGGGCAGGGAGCCCTCTGATCTGGCTGATAACCTGGAATGTGAGGGGGCTGAATGGGCCGGTCAAACGGGCCCGGGTATTTGCGCACCTGAAGGGGCTGAAGGCGGATGTGGCCATGCTCCAGGAGACACACCTGAGAGTGGTGGACCAGGTTCGGGTGAGGAAGGGATGGGTGGGCCAAGTATTTCACTCAGGGCTGGATGAGAAGAGTAGGGGGGGTGGCGATCCTGGTGGGGAAGAAGGTGTCGTTTGAGGCGTTAAATGTGGTGGCTGACAGTGGCGGGAGATATGTGATGGTGAGTGGTAAGCTGCAGGGGGAGCGGGTGGTGTTGGTGAATGTTTACGCCCCAAATTGGGATGATGCGGGGTTTATGCGGCGTATGTTGAGCCGCATTCCGGACCTGGAGGTGGGGGGCCTGATCATGGGGGGGGGGACTTCAACACGGTACTGGATCCCCCATTGGATCGATCCAAGTCCCGGACGGGTAGGAGGCCGGCGGCGGCTAAGGTGTTGAGGGGATTTATGGACCAGATTTTGGGGGTTGGGGGGGGGGGGGTGGATCCCTGGAGGTTTGCGAGGCCAAGGGCCAGGGAATACTCATTTTTCTCCCACGTACATAAGGCCTACTCGAGGATTGATTTTTTTGTCCTGAGCAGGGGGTTGGTTTCGAGGGTGGAGGATGTGGAATACTCCGCCATTGCCATTTCAGATCATGCTCCGCACTGGGTGGACCTCGGGCTGGGGGAAGAGAGGGACCAACGTCCGCTCTGGCGCTTGGAGGTGGGGCTGCTGGCAGATGAGGAGGTGGCCGAGAGGGTTCGGGGGTGTATCGAGAGGTACCTTGAGGCCAATGACAATGGGGAGGTCCGAGTGGGGACGGTCTGGGAGGCATTGAAGGCGGTGATGAGGGGGGAATTGATCTCCATCCGAACCCATAGGGAGAGGGGGGAGCAGAGGGAGAAGGAGAGACTGATAGGGGAGATGGTGCGGGTGGATAGGAGATATGCGGAGGCGCCAGAGGAGGGATTGCTGGGGGAGAGGCGTAGCCTTTAGGCCAGATTTGACCTATTGACTACCAGAAAGGCGGAAGCTCAGTGGAGGAAAGCACAGGGGGCGGTGTATGAATATGGGGAGAAGGCGAGCAGGATGCTGGCACACCAGCTCCGAAAGCGGGACGCGGCCAGGGAGATTGGGGGAGTGACGGATAAGGCTGGGAAAGTGGTGCGGAGGGGAGTAGATGTTAATGGGGTCTTCAGAGACTGCTATGAGGAACTGTACCGGTCGGAACCCCCGGTGGAGGGGGGTGGAATGGGGCGCTTCTTGGACAAGCTGCGATTCCCGAGGGTGGAGGAGGAGCAGGTGGAGGGACTGGGGGTGCCGATCGAGCTGGAGGAGGTGGTCAAAGGGATAGGGAGCATGCAGTCGGGGAAGGCACCGGGGCCGGACGGGTTTCCGGCGGAATTTTATAAAAGGTATTTGGACTTGTTGGGCCCCCTGTTGGTCCGGATCTTTAACGAGGCAAGGGAGGGGGGGGGCTTTGCCCCCAACTGTGTCACGGGCGCTGATTTCCTTGATCCTGAAGCGGGACAAGGACCCTCTGCAATGCGGGTCATACAGGCCGATTTCGCTGCTAAACGCAGACGCTAAGCTGCTGGCAAAGATCCTGGCCACTAGAATAGAGGATTGCGTGCCCGGGGTCATTCATGAGGACCAGACGGGGTTTGTGAAGGGAAGGCAGTTGAATACGAACGTTCGAAGTCTCCTCAATGTCATTATGATGCCGGCCATGGAAGGGGAGGCGGAGATAGTGGTGGCATTGGATGCGGAGAAGGCCTTTGATAGGGTTGAGTGGGAGTATTTGTGGGAGGTGTTGGAGAGGTTTGGGTTTGGGGAGGGGTTTATCCGGTGGGTGAGGCTGCTCTACGGGGCACCGATGGCGAGTGTAGCCACAAATAGGAGGAGGTCGGAGTACTTTCGGCTGTACCGGGGGACGAGACAGGGGTGCCCCTGTCCCCCTTGCTCTTCGCGTTGGCGATTGAGCCCCTGGCCATGGCATTGAGGGAGTCAGGGAACTGGAGGGGCCTGGTGCGGGGTGGGGAGGAGCATCGAATGTCGCTGTATGCGGACAACCTGTTGCTGTATGTGGCGGACCCGGTGGGGGGGATGCCGGAGGTGATGAGGATTCTTAGTGAATTCGGGGGTTTCTCTGGGTATAAGTTGAACCTGGGCAAGAGTGAGTTGTTTGTGGTGCATCCGGGGGATCAAGAGGAGGGGATTGGTCGGCTCCCACTGAAGCAGGCAGGGAAGAGCTTCAGGTACCTAGGGGTCCAGGTGGCTGGGAGCTGGGGGGCCCTGCACAAGCTCAACCTCACAAGGTTGGTGGAGCAGATGGAGGAGGAGTTTAAGAGGTGGGATATGTTACCGCTGTCACTGGCGGGGAGGGTGCAGTCTGTTGACGGTGACGGTGCTCCCGAGGTTTTTGTTCCTGTTCCAGTGCCTCCCCATCCTTATTCCCGAAGGCCTTTTTTAGGAGGGTCAACAGGAGTATCACGGGATTTGTGTGGGCGCATGGGACTCCGAGGGTGAGAAGAGTGTTCCAGGAACGGGGCAGGGATAGGGGGGGCTGGCGTTGCCCAACCTCTGTGGGTACTATTGGGCTTCCAACGCAGCGATGGTGCGTAAGTGGGTAATGGACGAGGAAGGGGCAGCATGGAAAAGGATGGAGGCGGCGTCATGTGTGGGCACGAGCCTGGAGGCGCCGTTGCCACTCCCTCCAACGAGGTACACCACGAGCCCGGTGGTGGCGGCTATCCTCAAAATTTGGGGGCAATGGAGACGGCATAGGGGAGAAGTGGGGAGCTCGATGGAGGCCCCGATACGGGGGAACCATCGGTTTGTCCCAGGGAGCATTGATGGCGGATTTTGGGCTGGCACAGGGTAGGGGTTAGGAGGTTGAGGGACCTGTTTGTGATGGGGAGGTTCGCGAGCTTGGGGGAGTTAGAGGGGAAGTTTGGGTTCCCCCCGGGGAACATGTTTAGGTACATGCAGGTGAGGGCGTTTGCCAGGCAGCAGGTGGAGGGGTTCCCCTTGCTGCCCCCACGAGGGGTGCAGGATCGGTTGCTCTCGGGGGTGTGGGTTGGAGGAGGGAGGATTTCGGACATATATCGGGTGATGCAGGAGGTAGACGAGGCCTCGGTGGAGGAACTGAAGGGTAAATGGGAAGAGGAGCTGGGTGAGGAGATTGAGGAGGGGACGTGGGCGGATGCCCTGGAGAGAGTGAATTCCTCCTCTTCCTGTGCGAGGCTTAGCCTCATACAGTTCAAGGTGCTGCATAGGGCCCACATGACTGGGACGAGGATGAGTAGGTTTTTCGGGGGCGAGGACAGGTGTACTAGGTGCTCGCGGAGCCCAGCGAAACACGCCCATATGTTTTGGGCGTGCCCAGTGCTGGGGGAGTTTTGGAAGGGGGTAGCAAGGACGGTGTCAAGGGTGGTGGGATCCAGGGTCAAGCCAGGCTGGGGACTTGCAATTTTTGGGTTTGCAGTGGAGCCGGGAGTGCAGGAGGCGAAAGAGGCCGGTGTTCTGGCCTTTGCGTCCCTAGTAGCCCGGCGGAGGATCTTGCTCCAATGGAAGGATGCAAGGCCCCCAAGCGTGGAGGCCTGGATCAATGATATGGTGGGGTTCATTACATTGGAGAAGGTGAAATTTGCCCTGAGGGGATCAGTACAAGGGTTCTTTAGGCGGTGGCAGCCTTTCCTGGACTTCCTGGCGGAACGTTAGGGAAATAGGCCGGCAGCAGCAGCAACCCGGGGGGGGGGTTTGGATCGGTGGGAGGGAGAACTGTGTCTATGGGTTTGTGGGATGTGGCGGGTGTTATCTCTTTCCCTTTTGTTGTTGGGTGTTCTTTTGTTTTTTTCCTTTGTTTGTAGTTGCTTTTGAAGTTGGGTGGGTATTGTTCTTGGGGTGTTACCGCGGTTGTTTTGTTAATAGAGGTGAGATGTTTATATTTTGTAAAAATGTCAATAAAAATTATTATTTTATTTTTTTTTAATGTTAAAATTATAAATTCCTCGATAACATATTATCTAAAAAAAAATCCCATGACATTATTCGGAGTATATTAAAAGATAAAGTCACGGTAGTCCCGCATAACCATAGGCTGCTTTTCCCATTGAGGGGGAGAATTGACTGATGGTGATTGAACTAGGATCACCAAACCTCAGGCGAGGGGCAAGGTTGAGAAAGTGGGCCTTCATGAATAACATCAGCCAGTATGGGAATTGAACCCACACCACTGACCTCGTTCTGCATCACACACCAGCTGTTTACCCAACTGACCTAAACTGGCCCCCATTTCAGTTGGCTAGGAGCTTGCTGAAGAATGTTATTGACACATATAGAAAAAGATGAATTAAAATGAAGACAAATTATACTTAAAAAACTTGGATTGTTTTAGTCCATATTCAGTCACAATGTTGCGTAGTTTCAAGTGAGGATTGCAGGATTGGAAGCCAATGATGCTGTAGAGACACTGTCAAATTGCCAGAGGTTGCTTTAATTGGCAAGCTTATTGATGGAATCAGGTGTACAGGGAGGTTCCTTCCTGCTGTTCTGCAGGTGTGGTACTTTTAGCTGCCTAATTACTTCACAGCAGACCAATAGCTGTTTTTTTTTTTGTTTCTCCCTCAGTTGAAGCTTTTTCGATATAGTTCTTTTTGGATCTTCCAGCCCTGTTCAATCCTTTTTGCAGGTAAACTAGGATAGCCACTGTTATCAAGCGACCTGTACAAAATGCCAAGTCATCTCCCAAATATGGCAGACATCAAATAGCAATTCTCCCACCTGCGCTTTTGTACTGGCCAAGGCACAATTTATATTCTTACTGAAACATCAAAAAATCTTTGTTATCTCCTACATGAGACAACAGTTAACGGAATTAAATTAAGGATGGTCTTTTGTCCTCTTAAAAGAGACAATTCAGTCTGAAATCCACAACTCTTTTCTAAAACTCTGAAATATCATAATTATGGACTGTAACCGAGTTCTGCATTGTTTGTTAACTTTTCAATTCTATCCCTTCTAAAAATAATTATTAGTGCTTCATTTACATTTTTATGGCACTGTTGATGTGTTACTACTTTTAGTTATTTGTGTATTTGTACTCGCAGATGCCTAGCCTGTTTTAAATCTTATTTTCTAGGTAATTATCAACCTTCAACACATTCACATTTCAATCCATTTGCCAATTATATATATGCCTGTTCTGCAAGTTTAATACATTTTTGTAGTTTGTTACCATCCTCCTCAAGATTGACCATCTCCTCCTCCCAACCCTCAACATTTGGTGTCATCAGCAAATTTAGAAATTATGGTTTTGATCCCAAAGTCTGAATCATTAATATAAATTGTTAACAACGTGATCTCAGCATAGATCCTTGTGGAACACCTACAGCCACTCTAAATTTCTGTCTTGACATCAGTCAGCTATTCATAATGCACATTGGTTCCATGTTCTTTGACCAATAGTGCATAAAAACGAAATAAATTATTTCAAGTGGGTCTGGAGGGGCAATAATATTTTAATAATAAGACCATAAAATCATAAGAAATTGGAGCAAAAGTAAGCTATTCAGCCCCTTGAGTCTGCTCTGCCATTTAAGAAGATAATGACTGAGTGGACTGTGGCCTTAACTCCTTTCCTGCATGCCCCCCATAACTGTCCACTCCCATCCCTACATAACCATCCACTCCTTGTTGATCAAAACACCTATCCAAATCAGCCTCAAATATATTCAATATTCCTGCCTCCACTATTCTCTGGGGAAGATTAACCACCCTCAGAGAAGAAATTTCTCCTCATCACCATCTTAAATGGGAGTCCCCTTATTTTTAAACTGTGCCCAGTTCTAGATTTCCCCATAGAGAGGTAACATCTCCTCCTCAACTACGCTGTCAAGTCCCCTCAGAATCATATCGGTTTCAAGAAGATCACGTCTCATTCTTCTAAACTCTAATGAGCATAGGCCCAATTTACTCAGCTATTCTTCAGAGAACAACCCCTTCACCCCAAGAATTACCTTGCGGATCTTCTATGTGCTGCTTTCAGTGTTAATATATCCCTCCTTAAATAAAGAGACTAAAACTATACACTCCAGATATATCATCAATCTGCTGGACAAATGTAGCAAGACTTCACTACTTTTATCCTCTATCCAATTTGCAATAAAGTCAAACAATCCATTTACCTTCCTAACTACTTGTATACCTGCATGCTAACGTTTTGTGGTTCATCCATGAGCTTCAGATAGTATTTTTCAGTTTCTCCATTTAAATAAAACATTTTTTCCCTTCTTCCTGCCAAAGTGAATAACCTCCTATTTCCCCACATTATAATCTTTATTAGTGTCACAAGTAGGCTTACATTAATGCTGCAATGAAGTTACTGTGAAAATCCCCTGAGTAGCCACACTCCGGCACCTGTTCGGGTACACTGAGGGAGAATTCAGAATGTCCAATTCACCTAAACAATCTGCCAATTTGTTGCCCGCTCAGTTACCCTATCTATACCCCTTTGCAAACTTTATGGTCCCTCACAGCCTGCTTTCCTACCCACCTTTACATCATGAGTGAATTTAGCTATAATCTACTCCGTACATTGATGATATCACATCTGGAGTGTATAGTTTCGGTCTCTTTATTTAAGGAGGGATATATTAACATTGAAAGCAGCACATAGAAGATCCGCAAGGTAATTCTTGGGGTGAAGGGGTTGTTCTCTGAAGAATAGCTGAATAAATTGGGCCTATGCTCATTAGGGTTTAGAAGAATGAAACGTGATCTTCTTGAAACCGATATGATTCTGAGGGGGCTTGACAGCGTAGTTGATTGTTGCTAAACTGAATTAAAAAACTCAGAGTGGCAGATCTGTCATGGGCAACAAAACATAATAATAATAATAATAATAACCTTTTACTTTTACAAGTATGAAGTTACTGTGAAAAGCCCCTAGTCATTAATACGATTTGTAAATTGTAACAATACATGAACCAGAAGATGTACTGTGGAATAGAACATCTTAAAACCCAATCTAATACGGTTACATCTAGTATGCAAAGAATTGAGCAGTATCTGTGCATGTAAGACAGAGATCTACTGTGCTGATGGATACAAGGCCGTTAAGAGTCAATGTGTGTAGAAAACAAGCAGAGCACTTAAGGGAGTAAATAACACCAAAGTAAATGTGTGGTGGCCTGTACTTTTTCAATACTCTCACAGCAGGAGGTCCATGACCAGAGGTGTGTGCAGTCAGACACACAACTGGAGTGCAGATGTTTAGATGTTCCCAACAGTAATCCAAATCCATCATGCAACATAAGCAAACAAATTTATGAATCTCTGCGTGATACTACAGAAACATTTTCGCAGAACAGTCTCTATACTATAGAAAAGCAGTAGCACTCAAGCAGCAGACCTAATCGATTTTATAAATGCTTTGTTCTCTGTGCAAATTTTACCAACATGATTGTTGCTAAACTGAATTTAAAAACTCAAGAGTGGCAGATCTGTCATTGGCAACAAAACATAATAATAATAATCACCTTTTATTTTCACACGTATGAAGTTACTGTGAAAAGCCCCTAGTCGCCACATTCTGGCGCCTGTTCGGGTAAGCTGGTATGAGAATTGAACCCACGCTGCTGGCCTTGTTCTGCATCACAACCCAGCTGTCTAGCCCACTGAGCTAAACCAGCCCCAAAACCTATTTGGGGAGCCAATGTCAGCTTCAATCACTACTGAGCAAGGATCCAAACAGTACATGCCCAATTCATACTTCACAAAATGCTGCTTCTACCAGAATAGGGTCTGAGATATACTGGTAAATTGGAATCACCCTGCTCACATTCATTGTGTGAACTTCACCAACTGATTCTTTTATTCTTTATTCTTTCACAGGGTGTGGGCATTATTGGCAAGGTTGTTGCCCGTACCTAATTACCCCTTGAAATGAATGGGTTGGTTGAGCTATTTCAGAGGACAGTCAAGAGTCAATCACATTGCTATGAGTCTGGGTCATGAATACCCAGATCGGGTAAGGCTTGCAGATTTCCTTCCCTAAAAGGACATTAGTGAACCAGATGGGTCTTCATGACAATTGATGATAGTTGAATATTTGAATTCATAGTTGAATTTAAATTCCACCAGCTGCCATGGTGGGATTTGAACCCAAGTCCCCAAAGCATTAGCCTGGAACTCTGGATTACTAGTTCAGTGACATTATCACTATGCCATCATCTCTCCCGTCAGCTGCAAGTCACTTTATGGTCAATTATGTTCCTCAAGCTCCCAAGCTGCTCGTGGCCAAAAAAACAGGTGACGTCCAGTGTCAGTACCCTTTAAATCCAACCATGTTTCAGGGAACCATCCAAGTTATTTCTCCACTTTTCCAACCTCATTAGCTTCACTTCATTGACTGGCATTGCTGTAATATAAAGCCTTTTTTCTCTGCTGCATTACCAATGTGCTTCATCGACAACGTGGGAAAATTACTCTCCTTTATCTGGATGACTTTCTCCCATTTACAGATGACATCCTTATCCCCTCTTTAAATAATGTTGCCAATTTAGTATCAATGAATACTCAATTAGGGGCAGCCTCAGCTGTGGCATATACATTAAAAAAATTAGTCTGATATTAGCCAATTTCTTTCCTGAAGGAGCCTTTTCGTTCATCAGATTATGCTGGGTTTGAAGCCAGATTATTGGACATTATTGTGCTAGTCAGTTCCCAAATCACTGAAACTTCAATAGGGGTCCAAAAAATGAAGACATTTCCCACAGAGTATCAAAAAGGTCAAGTGCAATATTTATCTTAATCCCTCCTCTATGTTGCTGCAAACCTGCTAAAAAGGTCTTCAATCCTTCCAGTTCTCAAAAAAAAAAAATTACCCTCTATTTTATTTTCCTCTAAATTGACCGGTAGTGAAAATTCTTGTTGTGCTGTGGTTAATTAGCATTCTGAAGTTCAGTCGTGCTGAATTTATTATTTTCAGTTTATAGAAAATGTAGGCAAGCCTTTTCACTTACACATTCCAAGGTTTAACTTGCACAACATTACAGCTTCAACACAAAATGCCAAAATGACAATTCTGGACGTTAAGGGCTGGATTTTGAGAACAGAACGAAAGAAATAGGTTCAGGAGTAGGCCGTTCGGCCCCTCAAGCCTACTCTACCATTCAAAAAGATCATGGCCTTAACTCTAGCTTCCTGTCCCCCCACCTCCCTCCTCTTTTAGATCAAACGGACATTCAACAAATTTTGCCTTTGCCTTCAGGATCAAATTACAACAAAGAGACAGATTTAATTAAGCTAAATTCTAAAATTTAGATCTGCCATCCAATGCACATTTCTGGTACCATCTTCTAATCCAAATGCTTATGTTCTCCAAACAGGAACGCACGATCAATCTTAAATTTCCAATGTTGCTCAAAAAGGCCCTCTAACACTTGAATACACTTGTAGTTTCTTACAACACAAACTGCATATAACTGCAACAAAATTAGTAATGGGCATCGTCACACCATGAAATACACACATCTTGCACTACAGAAGGTCTTGTACTAATTCACTTCCTTTTTAATTGTTAATCAATAATATTTGGTCTGCCTTCAAAAAGTAGGCTTTGCAATAAGAAACATAAATTAATTAATTACAGTTGAACTTGTGATCTGAACTTAGAACAAATCAATTCGGTGATCCGTATTCTGTTCTTCCATTGTTGTACAACAAAGCGCAATCCTAGGTCCAATGTATATTTATTATAAATCAATGCCTCCGTCACTTGACAAAGCTAGGGCCACATTATTAGGAAGAAGGTCATTCAGAGTGAAAACAGAACAATGAATTATGCTGCAAACCTACTTTTTGTGTAGCCGGGGATCAAATGGGGGATGTTGTGCTCCATAAACTTGTTGTATACTAAAGGAAACAAAAGAGAAAGACATGCCATATAAGTGTAAAAAATGAATTCAAAAGGCATCATCTACACTTCATATTGCAGATCTGAGGAAAAATGCAAGTGATACCATCCATGAATTATGTGTATAGTATTTAGTGATGCTTACATACAAGATCTTTCCAAATGTAGAAAAGCATTACAAGTCAACACAACTTGTCAAGAGACAACAGAAATGGTACCATTTTCAGTACACTGATGTTTGCTTTAGAATAGAGTACAGCTTCCAGTTCCAAATAAACAGTAACAGGTCAGAGTGGAGAGAAATGATAAACGCAAGATGTGTAAGTTACAGTTCTGAAGAACACAGTCCAGAATGAGATGAACTGAGTTTAGTGTGTACCCGCTTCAAATGCACTCAGTTTTGTTGCTGGGTACTATTAAAATTACCAAATCTTTACACAAGTTAGGCTTAAATTTCATGATTTAAATGGCAACTCTGTGCAACTTCAAGAGAAATCAATAAGGATCCTAAATGACTGTGATTCCAAAAAAGTGGTTTAAAAAAATGGAAATGCTCTCATCTAAAGATCATAAAACTAAAATACTGCCTGGAATCCTCTACAGCCAATACATTTTTTTGATACTGGAATTATACCAGCGACAAGAGATATTTTTTCAACCTTCACCACATGATAATAATGTGCAATGGTACAGGAACTCACAGAATATTAGACTGTGAACAGAAAATAATATTAGATGCCATAGAATATCAGAGATTTATCAGATTGTGAATTACAAACACGTTTATGTTTTTGAAAAAGGCATTCACTGGTATGTTATTTAATCAATTTAAATGGTTACCTCAAATCCCCACCTCATAGAACCCATGCTTTCCATTTGTTGAGTCAAGGAGCAGCACTAAAATCAATAAAAAACAAGGAGAAAAGAGTAGTCCTCCCAGCCGTGTCCAGTGATAGACCAAGAAATTGCCTCCAAGCTTCTCTCTCTCTCTCTCAATACAAATTGGTCAAAAGTAAAGCTATCCATACTTAATTATGTCGTTCTTGCACTTTATCCAGAGATTGGATTTAACAGTGTCATTGCCAAAGTTCCAGATATCAGTTTGACAGGGGATAACCCATGAAATGGAAGTATCCAAAAAACGGACAAGTGCAGTTTGCAAAATTGTGGGGCAGATTTCAGTAGAATCCGAAATCAATTCAATTAGCTAGGCAAGGAAGTTGAGTACTGCTTGTAAAGAGAAATAAAAAATAAAATTCAAACTTAAAAGTATGAAGAAAGCAGGCTGCATTATGGTGTTAGACTTCATTCTCAAGTCATTGATGCCAATCCCCAGCTTGCATCATATTGACTTGCCTTAGTCAATATTGTTACGACTCACTGAAGCTGTAACTGTAAATGGAACATCACATACCTATCAAAGTGTGTATCAATCACTAGTAACACTAATGCCCTATTTACCTGAAATTGGTCATTCGGATTCTTCAGCTGGGAAAGATCAACTACTTTTAAAACACACAAGAACATTTCTTCCTTGGCTGACTAACTCCTTGATCTCACGTTTCCCAATTCACAATGCAGTCATAAAGACAATTACACTTAATTCAAGTCCGCCACAAACAAGACTGGCAATTATTTAATGGTGAGTCACTGTTATTTGTCCAAATCAAATAAACACAACCACTGAGAATTCAATGACAAATTTTAATTAACTAGTCACTTTCTCCATATGTTTGACAATGTTCCAAGTCTGGGGAAGGAGCAGATAATAAACTGGCATACTGTCACCATATAATAAATTGGACAATAAACTAGTCAATAGTAAACTTTTCATCACACCGAGATATTTCATAACCAGAGCCACAGAAACAGCCATATCTACAAGGCTGACATTCACTGTAAAATGGGAACTAAAGGAGGAAACCTAACAAAGATAAAGAAAAAGCCAAAATTGACAAAACAAAACACAAATGCAGTACACAAAATAGAAATCCTGTATTCCTTTTGGGAGAGAATAATTGCTATCAGGCCTCATTAGTGAGCTGTTTAATACATCTGCTTTGTTTCTGAAAAAAAGTTGCAAGCTGATTACCGCAAGACCCTAGCTTGTCAAACAACCACTTGGTGAAAAATAACTTGAAAAAGAAACAAAATTTCATACAGTCATATAAAAAAAAACAAGGAACGGTCTTCAATGACTGCAAAAATGCTTTTATCAGCCAGAGATCAGTAGTCACAGTTAAATCAACAGTAAACACTTCAATTAGTAGCTAAAGTAAAAGTCAGGATTTGACTTGAATCACTTAACGTCCTATATTCCTACTGCATTATTCTGCTTAAAACAATCTATCATATAATTGCAATCTATTTCTAGGAACAGTAGAAATCCTTTTTTAAAAAAGACAGGAATTTTAAACCAAAATGCATATATTTTAAATGTGATCCATGGCTGATGCCAAGTAGCGATGAGGAAAACTCATTTGGTCAATGATAAAGTGTTGCAAAATATTCAATGGCAGTAATTTATTTATCTGCTTATTTACAACCAGAACAGCGGCCCACTGGTTCTGTTTGCAGATAGAACATTAAGCAGTCCATCACAATTTTACAACAAAACTAAAATGAAAAATAATTGAAGCAACAAACTATTTAATTTGACATACGACCATCGGCAACAGCAAGGGCCTCAACAAATACCAGCTTCTCAGGGCTAATGTCACATTGGACATATAAAACAATAATTTCCAGCAACAATTCCTCCTCCTGTACCAGGAATGACAGCTACATTTTTAATGGGAAAATGGAGCTTAACAAGCAAGAGGTCATTTAGGAAATGCTTCTCTGGACAGCAGATTTATTACTTTTCCAGATCTTGGTACCATTCCGATCGCAGTTGTGTGGGTGCACATGTCCATGCCAAGTGCAGAATTAAGCTTATTATCTTAAAAATGTGTCAAGTGATCAATTCCTGTCAGTAATATAGATTAAAGACATTTCTGCAAAAGAAACATTTCCTTCAAATTTCAAGGATGTGCATTATGAACTATTCAAAATTATTGCTCAACTGTAATTAAAATAATCCTCACGTATCCTTATTCTTTACAGTTCTCAGCATGATTAGTTCAAAAGAAATCAAATAAATCTGGAGGAGTGCAAGACATTTAACAAGCTACTGAAAATCCAAATGTGCAGAAGTAAAATCATTTAACACAATCATGGCTTTAAGATGATGAATCATTGGTACATGGAAGCACTCTGCCAATGAAACAAATGGAATCTTGGAAATAAATGCTCTTTTTTGATACAGAGGAAACAATTGGTTTTACAGGCACACAGTCAGTTCCCAGTATGCTCAATCTCGACTGATAACTGAAGTCTAATGAAAGCACGTCATCAACAGGACAGGAAAAAATAGACCCAAGACTGTTGTCCAAGTACCAAGTATTAGTACCAAGCCTAATGTACCAGATTCTAGTGAACATCTTCAGATATTAACTTGCATTTATTGTCCCCAATACTTACAGTTCTCTGGCTATAAGGGATACAAGACAAGCAACCTATTTTTGACTCCAATTATATAGCAGTAAGTTTAAGAGTAGGCTTCACTAGCCAAATCTCAAATTTTCCCCAGGAGTATATATGTACCATCACCATGTACTAGAGGAAATAACAGACACACTTGCACTATGGAAGTGCGGACAAAACTATTTTCCAAGGGAACTTAACATTGAAAAGTCTATTATTTCCAGGCATGTGTTATCTTATAAAGGCAATTAATAGCAATACAAAATGCACCTATTTGCCTTCATAGTACTACTATGTATCACGAGTGGGGCATATTGAATTTGGCGAGTAGTTTACTAAATAAATCCTTCTTTATTTTACAGCAAATGCAACCAAGTTCAGCATTAATAGTGAAAAGTGAATGAGAGGATACTAATTAAAAAGAAAAAAATGCAAATCAAGAGATGCTATTTGTCCTGCCTCTGACAGCAGAATATATAAATGCAATTACAATACGGTAGAAACCATTTGCAAAGCAGAACAGAACTTCTGTCTGAAAAGCAAAAGCAAAGACAGAGAATGCTGGAAAAAAACACCAGGTCCGGCAGCATTCCTAGGTGTGAAAACAGGGCTGACATTTTGAGTCTGTATGACTCTTCAGAGATAGAGTGGGGCAGAAATATGTTGAATTGTGTACAGTACAAGAGGGGGTGGAACACCTAGATCAGAGTGGAAGATCAATAGTTAGTGGGAACTATGAGAGATAATGATAATCTTTATTGTGTCACAGGTAGGCTTACATTAACGCTGCAATGAAGTTACTGTGAAAATCCCCTAGTCGCCACACTCCAGCACCTGTTTGGGTACATTGAGGGATAATTCAAAATGTCCAATTCACTTAACAAGCATCTCTTTTGGGACTTGTAGGAGGAAACTGGAGGACCCGGAGGAAACTCATGCAGACATGGGGAGAACGTGCAGACTCCGCACAGATAGTGATCCAACCGGGAATGAAACCCAGGTCCCTGGAGTTGTGAAGCGACACTGTGCTGCCATGCCACCCAGATTGCATCAAAGGTGTAGCACAACAGAAGAACAAGTAACAGGTGAACCGGTTTGGGGGGGGTTGCATTTGGACAAAAAAAAGTTTCTGTTACATTTTTAAAAATGTAAGATGGAGGAGAACAGTCACAGTTTAAATTTGTTGAACTTAAATGTTGAGTCCTGAGGACTGCAAGGGCCTAATTGGAAGATGAAATGCTGCTTCTCCAGTTTGCATTGGGCTTCACTGGAGTATTTCAGCAGGCCCAAACCAAGGAGGGGTACGTGGACATGAGAGCAAGATACTGAATTGAAATGGCAAGTGACAGGAAGGTTAGAGTCATGCTCGAGAGCTGATAAAGGTAATTCCGCAAAGCAGTCACCCAATCTGTACTTATTCTCCCCAGTGTAGAGACAATCATATTGGGGGCAGTCAATATAATAGGCCAAATTGATGGAGGTGCAAGTGAAATGTTGCTTCACCTTAAAAGAAGTGCTTGGAACCTTGAACAGTGAGGAGGGAGGATATCTACATGGACTTCAGTAAGGCCTTTGACAAAGGTCCCTCATGGCAGGCTGGTACAGAAAGTGAAGTTGCACAGGATTGGAGGTGAGCTAGCAAGATGGATATAGAACTGGTTCGGCCATAGAAGACAGAGGGTAGCAGTGGAAGGGTGTGTTTCTGAATGGACGGCTGTGATTAGTGGCATTCGTCAGGATCAGTACTGCGATCTTTGCTGTTTGTAATATTTATATATATCAATATCAATATATATATTATAAATGATTTGGAGGAAAATGTAACTGGTTTGATTCGTAAATTTGCGGACGACAAAGGTTGGTGGAATTGCAGAGTGATGTTTAGCACAGTGGGCTAAACAGCTGGCTTGTAATGCAGAACAAGGCCACCAATGCAGGTTCAATTCCCGTACTGGCCTCCCCAAACAGGCGCCGGAATGTCGCGACGTGGGGCTTTGCACAGTAACTTCATTGAAGCCTACTTGTGACAATAAGTGATTATATTATATATTATTATTAGATATTATGAGGACCGTCAGAGGATACAGCAGGATAAACATCGATGGAGATTTGGGCAGAAAGATGGCAGATGGGAGTTTAAACCGGACAAATGCGAGGTAATGCTTTTTTGAAGGTCTAATACAAATGAGAAATATACAGCAAACAGCAGAACCCTTATGAGTATTGATAGGCAGAGGGATCTGGGTGTACAGGTACATAGGTCACCGAAAGTGGTAACGGAGGTGGAGAAGGTAGTCAAGAAGGCATATTGCATGCTTGCCTTCAATCGGCTGGGGCACTGAGTTTAAAAATTGGCAAGTCATGTTGCAGCTTTATAGAATCTTAGTTAGGCCGCATTTGGAATATAGTATTCAATTCTGGTTACCACACTACCAGAAAGATATGGAGGCTTTGGAGAGGGTACAGAAAAGATTTACCAGGATGTTGCCTGGCATAGAGGGCATTAGCTATGAGGAGAGGTTGGAGAAACTTGGTTTGTTCTCACTGGAACACAGAGGTTGAGGGGCAACCTGATAGAAGTCTACAAGGGGCATGGACACAGTCAGAAGCTTTTTCCCAGGGTTTAAGGTGTGAGGGGCAAGGTTTCAAGGAGATGTACAAGGCAAGTGTTTTTATACAGAGGGTGGTGGAAACCTGGAACACGCTGCAGGGGAAGGTAGTGGAAGCAGATATAAGTGATAAGTGACTTTTAAGGGACGTCTTAACAAACATGAATACAATGGGAACAGAGGGATATAGTCCCTGGACGGGTAGGGGGTTTTATTTCAGACGGGCAGTGCAGGCTTGGAGGCCCAAAGGGCCTGCTCCTGTGCTGTGATTTTCTTTGTCCTCTTCTTTGTAAATGGTCAGGTGTTGCAGCTTCTGCGATGCATAGGAAGATGCCGTGCAATGGGGATGAGAAACTGGGCATGATGGAGGAGTAGACCAGGGTGTCATGGAGGGAGAGGATGACCGCAATTGGGGGGGGGTTCCATGCTGGAGTTGGCAGAGATGGTGGAGGATCATCCAAAGAACTTCTGTCTTTGTCTTGAAGCAAGGAGTTGGGAAGCATACGCGTAGGCGGACAAAGGTCAAGGAACATACCTATACCTGCTTTGCTGCCTTAGATGGGTGCTAAACTTCACACTCAGAATGATTGTGCTGTATGGCTCATAACATTTCATACTGTCAGTGTCATGATAGTAACAAAAACATAGCTCTACAATTGTCACCTTATTACTGGCACATCACAGTCAGAGCTATTGGACTGGGTTAAGTGTTTAAGCCAACTTGAAAAATAAAATGCTTTATCACAAAATGTCTCCAATTAGAGTTGAATTCTGAAGCTGTGCAGGGTAGGTGGATTGCCCACCCTTGATTGGAAAAAAATAAAATGTAAAAAAATGATAACCCCCAAATAAGTAATAGCAAAAATAAATTTCATTAAGTTTGTTAAATTGACTTTCCATCCATTTCACTTATCTGTAAATTTATGAATCTCACAAAGTTTACAATAAACCATGAAATTTGACAAATCAAGTTGCTGAAGTATGTTTCAATTGCTTGAAAGTACACTCTGAAGATTTTGAGGGTTGAACACATTTGACATGTTTTGCAAAATTAGATAAATTCCCATCAGCTGTGCATTATCATTTGATCTTAAAAATGCATTAAAACTAAACATTAACTGTACAAAGTATTAGCAACAGCTATAAATATGGTTCATACAGTTTTGCTGAAAACTTAAGATTGAAGAAACCACAATCATGGGCAGTCTTCTAATATAAAGAGCTTATTGGAGAATGAACACAAATGTCGAATGTAGAAAAAAAAATCAAGGGTGGTCAGAATATGAAATTCTCTGACACAAGTCATTTTGATGCTGAATGCATTTTTTTTAAAACAGGATTTGGCTATTTATTGGGGGGGGGGGGGGGGGGGGCAGACAGAAAAGGAATCTTAAAAGGGGATGTTGAAAGTAATATTTGGCCAACTGGTTAATATGGAAGTGGCCCAAGTTGTGAACTTTTGTTTTCCAAGCCAAACATGATTGCCTTTTCCAGGGAAGAGCGGCACAGTTTATTCATCATTTTGACATCTCTAAAAGATCGAACCAGCCAAAAGTTGCACGCGGATGTAAATACAAGCCGATTTCAAATCGAAAGTCAAGACGGATATGGCTAGGGATGAGCAAAGAGAACTGGCCGATCAAGTCGCACAAAGCACCTGCCAAGAATTACTTGCGCCAAGGTTTCAATTCACTCCGTGCAGTCTGAATGGCACTTAACAAAAAGGGCAATAGGGAGGAGGTAAAGAGCGGTGGGGCCGTGAAGCTGGCAAAACATTTCCGTGTGGGCGCACCAACCAGATACTGCCTGAACCTCTTTCACTTTGCCCAGCCTCAGCGTTGGGTGCCAGAAATGATAATCAGAAATTGGGGGAGGGAAGAGCGGATAGCAAGCCTACAATCGCAAAAAACAAATGGCACACAGCAAGAAGATCAACAAGGGGAACGAAGGTGCAGGGGAGGAGTAGTAGCAGCGGCGGCGGATTGAGGCTGTCCCGGAGTCGGTGAGCGCTTGCACGAACCTTCCGGGAACCTTGGCGTTCCGCTTCCAGAACTGCCTCCTGCCATCGCTCGCCATCGCCTCCCCTTCCCTTCCCCCTGGCAGGGCCGGCCGCTTTACAACCACTTCGACCCCGAAAGGGTGGCCGAATTTTTAATAAAACACATTTAAAATTATTTAAAAAGGTCGGGGGGTGGAGAGAGATGGGGAGGGGGACGGGTCCCCGCCGGAAAGGTTAAAATTTGAAATATATTCTAGAAACTGTACAGTGAGCCGCCATATTGGCGTCCGCACCCGACGCCGCCTTCCGATTGGCCGGGGCCGGCCCCGCACCCGGCCGTCCAATGGGCCGCCGCGATGTTGGGGACTAGGAGACGTCTCCTTGGCGACGCCACCGGCTGAGTGACAGGACGGAGTTCAGGCAGGTGTCCGCCGGGGAGCCCATCGATCCCGCCAGCTCGATCACAACAACACTGAATTACATTTAAATACAAGATGGAGAGATTAGATTGCTCTCCACTATCAATGTTGACAGATCGTTGCCTTATTTGCTTTTCTTCCTTGATCTACACTGGAGCGCGCAGGCTTGTTCAGTGCTGCCAGTACAGCCCAGCCAACTCCAGGCACGACTTAAGCATTTAAATTAAACGACCCAAACTTTTAATTTTATTTTAATTGAAATGGGGAATCTGGCAAAGTAGAACCACTTCTTTCGAGCTCTTCTGGGGTGCAGAGTCACTGAACATAATCCTCTATGGGCTTGGACAAAGAGCCATCCAGACTAGAAACGTTAGC